>NC_142798.1:51664068-51995509 GCF_049724085.1 Artemia sp. Qi Xiang Cuo | reverse complement strand
GAAGGGAGCTTAAAACCTCTACGGTATGTTTCTCTGATAAGTTGACAATGATGGTGCGATCTTGATTGAGATTCCTTGGCTTTTCGGGGTGTTTCCCCCCTTTTTCCAAAACCCGAGAATTTTTTCTTAGGTTTGTAGTTTTGATAGGTATTATTGAACTTCACGAATATTATATATTTGCAATCAGCATAAAATGTCAAATCTATTGATCTACTAATCAAACAGTTCGTGGTAACGAACTGTAAGTAAGGAGCGACCCGGCTCAATGGTAACCGAAACTCTAAAAAACGGAATTTTGGTATCAATAGATACGTCAAAAGAATCAGATTTTAATTCTGATTTCAAATATATATGTTTCATCAAGTTTAATCTTACCCATCAAAAGTTACGCGCCTGAGAAAATTTGGCTGATTTTCGAAAAAAGGCGGAAAGACCCCCTGAAAAATATAGAACCTTAATGAAATTCACAACATCATATTCAGCGTATCAGAGAACCCTACTGTAGAAGTTTCAAGCTCCTATCTACAAAAATGTGGAATTTTGCATTTTTTACCAGAAGAAAGATCACGGGTGCGTGTTTATTTGTATGTTTTTTTTCCCAGGGGTAATCGTATTGACCCAGTGGTCCTAAAATATCGTAAGAGGGCTCATTGGAACGAAAATTAAAAGTTCTAGCGCCCCTAATAAGTGACCAAAAAAATGGAGGGCAACTAGGCCCCCTCCCACGCTCATTTTTTTCTCAAAGTCACCCAATTAAAATGTTGAGATAGCCATTTTGTTCAGCATAGTCGAAAATCCAATAAATATGTCTTTTACGATGACTTAATCCCCCAGAGTTCCCAAGGGAAGGGCTGCAAGTTATGAACTTAGGCCATTGCTTACATATTGTATTGGTTATTGGGAAGTATACAGACATTTTCAGGAAGAATTTTTTTCTGGTGGGGGGGGGGGCTGGAGGAGGGGGTTACTTGGGAGAACCTTTCCGTGGAGGATATTTCTTTGGGGGAAGGGACTTTTCTATGAATGGGGCGTCGTATTTCCAAGCATTATTTAAAAAACGATCAGAAATTAAATTAAAAAAACAAGTTTTTTCAACTGAAAGTAAGAAGCAACATTAGAACTTAAAATGAACAGAAATTATTACGTATATGAGGAGGTTCTCTCCCAAGTCAATACCTCGCTCTTTACGCTACAGTTTTTTTTAGTGCTTTCAGAAGAGCTATCTATTCTAATTAAACGGGCTTTGTGATTCAGGGGTTTGTGAATTAAAAATTTTTTTAACTTTTAACGTAAAGAGCGTGGTATTGACTAAGGGGAGAACCCCATCATATACGTAATAACATATACGTAATAAAAAAAAACAATAAAAAAAAGAAGCGATACGGCTCAATACTAATCGAAACTTTTAAAAACGGAACTTTGATGTCAATAAATGTATCAAAAGAATGGTTTTATAATGCTGATTCTAAATATATGAATTTTATTAAGTTTAGTATTACTCATCAAAGGCTACGAGCCTAAGAAAATTTACCTGATTTTTTAAAGAGAGGGGAAACATCCCTTAAAAGTGAAAGATTTTTAATGAAAATCACACCGTCAGATTCAGCGCACCAGAAAACCCTATAACAAAGGTTTCAAGCTCATATCTGCAAAAATCTGCAACTTTGTATTTTTTGCCAGAAGAAAAATATACGAATATAGAAGTTCGTTACGTAAGTTAATTTGTAAATTACGTCAGAACCAAATTTAGAGACAGCCATTTTGCAAAAGAAAAGTAAAATTTTTATGCAAATTTTGTTTACTTATTCAATGACCGCGAGCCAAAATAAAAGCTGCATTAACTAAAAAACGATCAGAAATTAAATAAAAAAAACGAGTTTTTTAAACTGAAAGTAAGGAGCGACATTAAAACTTAAAACGAACAGAAATTATTCCGTATATGAAAGGGGCTGTCCCCCCCTCAACGCCTCGCTCTTTACGCTAAAGTTTGACTCTGTCTCCCAAGTTTATTTTTTAAAACAGTAAAAAACCTTAGCGTAAAGAGCGAGGCGTTGAGGAGGGGACAGCCCCTTTCATATACGGAATAATTTCTGTTCGTTTTAAGTTTTAATGTCGCTCCTTACTTTCAGTTTAAAAAACTTGTTTTTTTATTTTTGTGATTAAAATCTGTCTTTTTTTTAGAGTTTTGGTTGATATTGGGCCGAGTCACCCGTTACCTACACTTCGTTACCACGAACTATGTGATATCAGCTAAATGCTCTTTTGTTCTTTAATACTTTTCCCTAAGCTAGTGTTTTCTTTTCTTCTTTTTCCACGATAATCTCTTACATCTTAGGTGGATAAACCAGCAAATTAGGTAGCAAAAAAAGTCAACTAGGCTGTGACTTGCCAATAAATCCAGACCTCCAAAAACAGGGTTGCCTGGTGTTTTCTCTCTTTCAATTGATCAGCTATTGATTGCGCGAAATTACGCTTTTAAGAATTATTATGATTGTTCACTATGTCAGAAGGACACACCCGGCTCAGAGGTACAACGTCTATTTGTGTTTTTTTTTTACTGGGATGATTTAGTCTGTCTATTTTTGTACACTGAACCCATATTTTTACAGTTTGTTGTGCCTAATCTTGATACGATTTTTTAGTTACGAGAATCACTGAGTTAGTCTCCTATTTTGATAATGGTATCTTACGAGATAGGATATCCCCAAGATTTTAGAGTATAGAGTAACAGTTACTCGTTCGGATGTATCTGTTGGACACCCCTCCCCAGAGTCCCCAATCTAGCACCATGTGTGGAGGCCTGAAGTAGTGATTGAATAATGGCGTTTCGGAGATATTCCAGCGGAGACGTTTCCTTTTCTCCGGAGTGTTTTTTATGGAGTCTATTAGGATATAAGCTCATATGTCGTAATCTGTACAGGTTATTTTACATAGTGAGAGGAGTGTATATCTCAGTATTACTTTGCCCCCCTCTTTTATCTCTTACACTCAGGCGAGATCGGAAGGGCTGAGACGGTGCTACCTATGCTAGAGGGGGTGTCACTATTTACCTACGGAGCCATATTCCATATACTTACTTAAAAATATTAGAGTTATATGAAATATAGCCACTGTAGGTAAAAGCAAACCTTCCGAATAATTCGGTCATTATTGGTGCGATATGATAATATCGCAAATTGTTGAAAACCAGCTACCATGAAGCGCCCCTCGACTAAACCAGAGAAAAGTTTTTTTTTTTTTAAATAGCTCATAAATCGTCCGCCAAAGTCCGCCAAAAAATACGGCTTCATAGTGAAATCAATGATAAGTAGCAACCTGACTTGAACAGTCTCTGATCCATAGTCTTGAGCAGCTTGTTGATTTTAACATTTGCATGTGCCCATATGGAACACCTCGTCTTGATCCATTCCTTACAACCATCCTAATTCTCTGAGGTGAATGCTTATGCTTTTGCAGGCGATGGCTTGGCTTTGAAGGCTCAAGGTAATTTTCTCCTTCTACCACCCATCAAGCATCAGGAGGTTAATCTAGTAGGCCTACAGGCAAACTAACCAAAAATATGGGTCGACCCCCAACAAATTGCAACAGAAATGATTTTTATACCATGTTGTAGAGAAACAAAAAGCTTAACAACATGTCCAAGGTTGCACATTCTAGGTCGAGGCAAAATTAGTTGTTTTTTTTTGCTTTTCGTGTCAATTTTTCAGTCTTTTTCCAAAAAAACTAAACTGTCGGTAAATGTTCGTTTTTCTGCATATGAAGTATAATCCCGATGTAAAATGAAAAGCTGAGCCCAAAAATGAAATCAAATTTGATGGACAATATACCAGAAAAAAGTTTCATAATCATTAATATGTGATTTTACCCTTCTCATCTTTGTGACCTCTGTTACACCATACTATCAGAAGGCACCTATTCTGTCATAAAATGATGAGCTGAGCACACAAATCAAATTAACCTGACGTAATGTCTACTAGAAAGTCCGTTTCATATTCATCAATATACACTTTTTATATTTTCAATTAACATGTTTCTTTTAGCACTTATTGTCCACCAATTCGTCGATTGTTGGTAAAAATAAATTGCAACAGAAATTATTTTTACACCATGTTGTAGAGGAAAATAAGCTGAACTACATATCCAAAGCCTATTGTTGGTTTTTCCCGTGATTTTGTTATTTGGTTGAACAGGTTGTGCGTAAACCAGCAAAAAACAATAGACATTATGGTGGTATTTTGGTTTTGATTAAATCATCAGCTATTGATGGTTATGAAAGAGTTATTAGTAGATCTGAAAATGCGTATTTTCAGAAAATACGTAATGCGTACTTTGGCTGCGTATTTGTTTTAAATATGGGAAGAGATTAATTTCGGGCTTTGTGTATATCCTTCCACAAAATAGTTCGTATAGTCGAGAAAATACTTGGGAAATTTTAGATAGAACGCGTTGATGATTTTGAGTGCGTTTTGATGGGGGATTTTTATGCTTATACCGGCGTTGAGGTTGAGGTTCCAGATTTTTTAATCCCAGATTTAGGAGATTTGGTCCCAATTTGTTGTAGAATACCGCGAAGTAAGAAGGATGAAAAAAGAAAAATAAATGTTTGGGGAAGAAAGCTCCTGACGTTTTGCGGGGAACATCGTCTGATCATTGCGAATGGAAGGTTTGGAAATGATAAGGGTCTGGGCGAGTTTACATGCCTTTCGAGCCCAACTCCAAGTGTTATAGATTATGCGCTGATTAATACGAAATTAGAACATGAATGAACTAATTTGACGTACTACATTTAGTTGGATCCGATCATAGAGCTATTAAGCTTGGATTAAAGACTGGGAAGCTTCAGGATGATGTCCTTCGAGTTAGAAATTTATGTAATGGGGAGCTTAGATTAGAGGGCTTAGGAAAACGAATTAGATATGATTTTTGAAACATTTAAAATGGAGCTTATGAAGTTGCATGTAACAAATAAGTTGAAAGCGTTAGAAGAAGATGGAAAAGATATACATGGTATAATTATGGAGTTAAATGAAATAATTTGCAGTTGTTCAGTTTCGAGTAAACTGAAAAAAAAAATGAGCGATATTTTTATTTGAAATGTAAGTTAATGACAGAAAAGGTCGGATTTTTATTGAGTCATTTAAAAGAATGTGATAGAGCTGAAGATCAAAGTTTAAGATTAGCCGAATATAAAGATTAAAGAAGAGATTATAAAAGGTTATTCAAAGGAAAAAAGAATTTGAGATTAAGAAGAAACTGGATATTGCAGATGATTTTAGAAATAAAGATTTTAAGAAGTTTTGGGGTTATATAATGAATGAGATTGGAAATGAAAAAGGAAGTACACAGGCGGTTCCAGACGCCAATTCATGACCTGCTTACCTGGAAAGCTTGGAAGGTGATTGTGCAGAAATACAAGAGGTAGCACATACCAAAGAGATGGTTGTTTATCCTATGAAGGAACATGCTTATGATTTAGTAGGGGAAGTGAGTAATGATGAGATTAAGTTTGTATTCAAGAATTTAAAAGGAGGTTCGGCTGCGGGTGTTGATGGTGTACCAATAACGTTATTTAAGAATTTTCTTTCAATTTTTATGGGGATAATTGTTTTTCTTTGTAATAGGGTGTTAACTTCAGGACAATGGCCAAATAAGTGGAAGAGATCATTGCTTATGCCACTTTTTAAGAGAGGAAACCCTAAGTTGCACATGGATTATCGTTTAATAGCGCTTGTCCCTGCTTTAAGTAAGGTAATGGAGAAACTACTAGATATCAGGCTTTCTAAATGGTTAAATAAAAATAATATAATACATGAAGAACAAGGAGGTTTTAGGACAGGGTACGCGACGGTAGATACAATATTTATTTTAAAGGCATTAATTGATAAATATGGATAGGGAAAAACTTGTCTTTATGTGGGATTTTGGACCTCCACAAGCCGTTCGACAGTGTCGATAGAGAACTATTGAAGTACTCCCTGTTTGGAAAGTGCCTCCCTCATTTTTTTGGGAGGTTGATATTGAGTATATATAACAGTGTGAAAGGAATTATGATAGTTAATAACTTCTTTTTTAGGCCTTTCGATACTAAGCTGAGACCACAACGGGGCACCACTCTTCCTCCTAAACTGTTTAATATTTTTATAAATGATGTTGTTGATTATATAGAGAATAGATGGGCTCCCAAAGTTAGTCTAGGGACCCATAAACTATCACTACTGTTATTTGCAGATGACATTGCTTTGGTGGCTAGTAAACCGCAAGATCTGCAGACGCTTTTGAGTCTTATAGAAGAATATTTGCAGATGAAAAAATTAAGGCTGAATGTTGATAAGAGTGAAGATGTTATTTTAAAAAAAAGGAAAACAAGTGGCGAAGATAATTACAGATTAAAATTTAATAATAAGGAACTGAAAGTAAGTAAAAGAATAAAATGTTTAGGATTTGTTTTATCGAAAAATGGAAGTTTAAAGAGTCATGTTGATGAACTAATTAATAGATGTAAAGTGGCCATGTCTGCAATTTTTAGAAATCCGACGATAATGGGAATTAAAAACCTAAAAATGCATAAAAGAATATTTAATACAAAAATTTTTACTAGTAATAGAATATTGAGCAGAGATTTGGGACGGAGAAGCGGCACAGAAGTTGGAGTCCCTCCAGCTCCAGTATTATAAAAGACTGTTATGTCGGCCGTATGTCGGCTTTATATGTCGGCTGCTGAAAATTAGTTTCACAGATGATTTCCTTTTTCTAATATTTTTAATGTATTAGTACACATCTTCCATTCACTTTTTTTAGGCCGAGCATCAGGTGATGGAGCCAGCGACGATCCGATTCAGGCTGACTAATTATTAGATCTCAAAACCAACAAATCAGCCAGTGAAAGATGGTCAGGTAAAAAAAATGGGGGTGACGACGACGAGAAGTATAAAAATCTCATATTGATGATTATAAAACTTTTTTATATTCCGTACACTAAATTTGGCTCCATTTTCGCACTCATCTTGTCTTTTTACATCGGAATAATAATTAAGATGAAGAAAAACGAACAATTACCGGAACTTATTTTTTTTTTTTTTGTTAGAAAAGTGAGAAAACTGACACGATACGCAAAAAAACTACTTTTTGCGTCGACCTAGAATGTGCAATTTTGGATATGTTGTTCAACTTTTTTTCCTCTACAAAATGGTGTAAAAATAGTTTCTGTTGCAATTTGTTTTTACCAACAATCGACGAATTGGTGGACAACAAGTGCTAAAATAAAAATCTCAAATGAAAATAAAAAATACATATTGATGAATAAGAAACGAGTTTTTAGTTGACATTACATAAGTGTAATTTGAATTTTGGGCTCAACTTATAATTTTATGTCAGAATAGATGCCATGAAAAAGAGGTCACAACAATGAGAAGGGTAAAATCACATATTGATGATTATGAAACTTTTGTCTAGTACATTTTACATCAATTTTGCTTTTGTTTTCGGGCTCAGCTCTTTATTTTACATTGGGATGATACTTCATATAAAGAAAAATGAATGTTTAACGATAGTTCGTTTTTTTTGAAAAATCTAAAAAAATTGACACGAAAAGAAAAAAAACTAGTTTTGCGTCGTTCTAGAATGTGCAACTTTGGATATGTTGTTCAGATTTTTTTCTCTACAACATGGTGTAAAAATCATTTCTGATGCAATTTAGTGGTGGTCAAACTCTAATTTGCCTGTACTAATCCAGAGAACAATAAAAAGGATTGTTACTATCTCCGGAGAACGCTTGCAGCCCGGAATTGAACAGGTTTCCCCGAGGATGCTTCGGGAATGGCTTCAGAGGCATATGAATAGGTCGCAGCAGATTCTGTTAAAAATCTAACAAGATCTAAGAGGATACAGATGTCAAGCAAAGATTAACTGTAGTTCAGTGTCAACTGTAAGAATGCTGTCACAGTAAGCAGAAAGTATAATTATGCTGGAACATGTGAAACAGCGAAGAAGATTGAATATGATTGTAAAAATGTTGTAGTGATGATATTCGTGTAATTGCCAATTCCAGCTAAAATCAAGAAAAATTTTGCCATCAAGTGACGAAATACTTGTGCAGGGTTTCCACGATGTCATCGATAAAAATGAATCCACGATACCATCACCAAAAGAGACATCCCTCTCTTCCCTTTAGACTGATTGTATAAGATCCAAGATTCTCAGGCCAATTCATTTAAAGTTCTATTCATTTAATAAAATTGTTTAATATTCCATTTGATACTCCAGCAATTTAATCTGTTTAATTAGCCTAAGAATATATATTTTAATATTTATAGGTCTTACATTTCCATGATATTTTTACATCTATCTTCAGCCCCAAGAATTATTCTTTTCTAAAAATTCTCTAATGAGAGTTGACCATTCTCCATTCTCAGGAAAATGTGATTAATTTTTGCTAATCTCTGTTTTCCAATCCATAGTCTCTGGTTGCACAATTTCCGTAAATAATTCATGTGACTGCATTAGAAACAGAGGATTGACCTTTATTGAAACAAAATTATTTTTTTCTGACTATTTGCTGTAAAATATAAATTTTACTACAACTACTTAGCAATTTTTTATGACGGTGACAAAGGGGATGGGATTTGTCCAGAAAATACCGCTTACGGTGCTCACTTCGTCTAGGGTGGCTTAGGGTAGAGCTTAGGGTGGAGTTGCAATTCGATGGTTGCAAAGAATGATTACAGCAAATAAAGTCAAGTATAACAAATAGTGTCATTGTACATAGCCTATATTTTTCTCATCCCATAGAAAGAAAGAATCAATAAACATACCAAGTAGTATATACAATACTGCAAAACCCATATGCCAGGAAGAATCTGGAGCAGGATACTGATACCAGTGGGGATGCACCATGTAAAGCAAATCCCGTGGCACCGACTCAATTAGTGCCGGTGTCTCATTTCCATAATGGAGGCTATAGTCTTTCAAAATTTCCCTAGTGTGAAAAAGAAAGTTTTAAAATTGTGAAAGTCACAGTAGAAATTAAGGAAAATTCAAGCCTTCTGAACGTCAATTACGATCAAACCCAAAGAAAAAAAAATATTTGTAATGTCATTTAAACAGTCGTGACAGGCCCAAAATTGTGGATAAAAAAGGAGCAGTTACGTTAATGTTATTATTAAAGATACAAGCATAGATCTGCAATAACAATAACTATCGGCTATTATTTTTTCAGAAAATTAAGTGACCGCAGAACTAATAGAATGCCAAGTGATCGTATTCATCACCCTTTTTATAGCAACAGAGAATCAATATAAGAAATGAGTAAAATCACGATCTTAGAGTGCTAATCACGATCAAAATCACAGCTTAGAGTGTCAAGGTGAACAAAGAAAAATTAAAACAAAGACATTGCTTGGCTGAAACCCTAAGGCCCCCACTACCGAAAATATATCTGTTTTTGAATGAAACGCTACTTTTGCGAATACTATGCAAATGCTACTTTTCTTTCAAATATTATCAGTGTAATATTTTGTATCGTGTTTAGGCCAGCGTGTTTTGTAAATAGGCCCGTTTTTTAGCAATAAGATCTTACATCTAAGATCTTTCATCTTTCTGCAAAGATTATCGTTTTTTAACTCATCTTTGTTCTAAGATCTTACAGCTCACTGATGTTAGCAAAAAATGTGAAGACCGCCACTGTTCTGCCATATAGAACAATAATGAGAGAACTTTAGGCCCGTTTTTTCGTACTAAGATCTTACATCTAAGTCTTACATCTTTCGGCAAAGATTATTGTTTTTTCAACTCATCTTTGTTCTAAAATCTTACAGCTCACTGGTGTTAGCAAAAAGCGGGAACCACGCCATCTTTCTGCCATATAGAACAATGATGAGAGAACTTTGATGATATACACATCATTGTTATCAGACCACTGATCAGAGCAGAATGATGAAAGACATTTGCATAAAAACGACCAAAGATGTAAGACCTTATTTCAAAGATTTTACGGTTAAGCCTTTTCTGACAAAAAATTTAGTATCTTAGCACACTGATGAGTAAAAAAACAGGCCTAGTGTTCTCAGACCGCTGATCAGAGCAGAATGATGAAAGACGCTTGCACAAAAACGACCAAAGATTTAAAATCTTTGTTCAAAGATTTCACTTTTAAACGTTTTCTGACAAAAGATATAAGATCTTAGCACATTGATGAGTGAAAAAACGCCCCTAATGTTTTGACGTTCAGTAAGCTCGGTTCATGTTGTTGTCAGTGATCCAGGGACCGTTATCTTTCAAGGGGTGGCTCACATTCACTGCAGTGGTTTTTTAGAGTGGATTCTAGGGTAATCGGGGGCGCTGATAACGAATATTAGGGTGCACAAGTTCGCACGTGTGTAAAACATGGTCATTTTAGCCTATAAAGTCAAATTTGGCCTATAACGATGTCATACCGCTCTTGATTCTTTTACATGGTAAAACAAACTGAAAACTTTACAAACTTGACAGATTCTGAATCCTAAGAACGAATACTTTTACCTAGTGTCTTTAGTTTTTCGGCACAACCTTTATTTTTTTGTTAACCCTTATTTAATTTCGAAAACAAGGTTTTTAAATACACTTTTTCTTAGTTTTTTCGGTTTTTCTGAAATTTTTGCCTACATATCTTTTTATACTTTATTTGAATTTTGCTCGGTATTAAAAGTCAAACCTTGTACTTCTTTTTAAAAAAATCTTAATTCTTGAGCAACTATTTATTTTTTCTAAATAACGTCATAGCTTTCAGAAATTAACCTTAAATAACCAGGTTTCTTTTTAAATTTTTTGCAGCTGTTAAAAAAAAATGAAAACGAATCAAACTGCACATCATTCGAACCGTCAGAATGTCCTTTACATGCTGTTAATAAAAACATAGTCGAGACTTGAATCTGCAAGAATATATAAGCGTTTAAACAAGAAAATCCCCCCCCCCCCCAAAAAAAAGAAATCTGAATAGTGGCGTTTTACTCGAAATATTTACAGGACAACCTATAATTTTTGTCTCACCAAACTATAGATCGCTCTTTTTTTAATCAAATCATGTATTTACATTCTATAGGCAACAACTAATCTTTCGGAACAGGAAAAAAAAAACAGAAACAGATGCCTCGTTCTGTGATCGCTTGCGCAAATTTTTTATATTTTTTATGCTTTATTTTAATTCTGATTTTCATTACGAGTCAAACCATCGGCCTCTTTTCCAAAAAATGTTGATTCTTGAGCAACTATTTATTTTTCCTGTAGTAGTAGATACAATCTGGCCTACGTAGGCTCATAAAAGAGTC
The DNA here is from genome assembly GCF_049724085.1 of Artemia sp. Qi Xiang Cuo. Lineage (NCBI taxonomy): Eukaryota > Metazoa > Arthropoda > Branchiopoda > Anostraca > Artemiidae > Artemia > Artemia sp. Qi Xiang Cuo. The sequence continues at coordinate 51,984,209 of NC_142798.1, read as the reverse complement.
TCAAGGTGGTAAAGCCATGTGAACGTGTGGTGCTGAGGTGACTAAGGCTGATTTAAGATTCTATTTTCTCAAAATACCAGCATAGCAGGGGCCATTGATCCAATCGGTTTAGATTGGGTCAACGGCCACTGACGTAATAGACGGTAACTGTCATGGTCTGCTGAAAGTTCGATTTGGACGACTGCATTATCAGTTTAACATAAAAACAAATAAAATATCAAGTAGTAAAAACTGAAAATGAAACGGTGGCTTAAATCTCTATTTCTTCTTCATATTTGTCTTCGGACTCGTTCTGATTCACATCGTAAAGCAGGCATTTTGGGGGTTCAGCTCCACACTTGCATGCGCCGTCACAGAAACCAATTTTGGAGCATTTGCAGCGCGAGCCACACCTTGTCTTGTCACAGTTGCAAAAAGAAAGCGATGCTAGCCCATGCGGCATCGCAAAAACTAGGTCTTGCTTCAATTCATGATCTTCAATTCTCAAGCCCATATCAATAACCTCAGGTAAATTAATACGGGGCATGTGGATTTTGATCCAAATCGGTGACTGGAGCATGTACCTTTTCAAATGAATCAGAAGCGATATTTTTTTTGGTAAATACCACACATCCTCCAATCTTGGGTAAAAATGTGCTCGAAGATCATTCGGATTATTGGTTAGTCGCAGTTCTGCCATACACTGTAACCACAAGCTGCTTACAGAACTTTGACTAAACCGTCACTTTGCACAACTGACGGCTTCTCTGCTAGGGCTCGAACTTCATCACCTAAGGACCCCAATAAAGTTTCTGAAGACTTCGCAGTTCAAAAAAAGCGGACCTTCCCAATTTCATACAGAAAGCTGTGGACAAGCGGCAAGGCGTTGCAAAATGTTACTCCTAGTTTTTGTGCTGCCGTATAAATAGGTATGTAGTAGGATGGAAACTTAACCCAGAGCTGCTTGAGGCCGAGACTAGCAAGATACTGGAAGCAGTATGCCGCTAGTAAGACGATATCAGTATCGTTGTCTTGTATTATCACAAGTGTGCTCTTTCGTCTTGCGGCAACTGCTGTGTGGTATGACACCCTAGTGTCTGCTTCCTCAAGGCAAGACGAGAGATCATCATCAACGGAGTTTCCATGGGGCGAAACTGTAACAGCTCACTATGTCGACCCTCAAAACCTCCAGCAAGATGAACCATCAGACAGGTAAACATTTCGTACTCCCAGACCTCGAAAAGAAATTTCAAGAGTCGATCTTGCGCTGAGAGACAACGGAAAATCCCGTCTCAGAGTGTTGCAACTTTGCTAGAGAAAGTGAACGGGCTGGAAATATTTCCTCTAGGATTTCCTTTTCTTTCTCGACAACCAGATGCTTCTTCGAGGTTTAACGAGTATTCATCACGGATTTTATCGTCACCAAGACCGTCATACCTACCACCAACCAAATGGATAGACTGACAAGCTTCTGGTATGTTCCTAAGAATCCCATCGTAAACTCTTATTCCAAAATCCACTAGCGTCTCATTTTGTTCTGGTAGATAACACCTTGTGACACTCATGACATCAACTATATAGTCAGATCGAGGAGAGTCTTCAAAAAGTGTATGTGGAATCATTTTTGGCCATGACTGCAAGCGAGACTGTTGCCGAATGTAGTCAAAGGCTGCTGACTCTGTACCAGTACGTAGCTGAGGCTTCCTACGACTTGATGATAATGCTGTAAGTGAGGCTGGATATGGCTGTAGCTCGTACTTCAGTAGATCATAGAGGGACGAAGTTTGTGTTGAATTTGCAAGACGCAGAGCTGGTTTAAGCAGCTTAGTTTCCCCAAAATATTTTTTGTGGCTCATTCTTTTTTCCTTTTTTGGCAACAGAGGCGAAAGTTTGTACTATGCCAAATTTTACTTTCGTGGATGTCCCTTCGAGATACGAGCTCATGGCTTCGAAGCCAATTTCTCGGGTGTTCAGCAGACTATTTGCTACGGCTTCTGGAGCTGCATCCCCTGTCATAAAGTTGTTCAGCTCTGTTATCGTTGACTTGAATGGGTTTCCGAACAAATCTACCAAGTCCATAACCCAATTCCTGCCTTTTTTTGTCAAATTCGTAAACGCAGTGGTATCTTCTTGATGCTTCATTACCTCGTCATCCATATTCAGGTTTACTTTCAGCGTTCTGGTAACTGCTGCAAGAAAGGGGAGAGTAGCCAGATATAGATCCCTGGCATTTTCATTCGTTGTCGCACCAACTATACCAGAAACTCCTCATTGACTTTTTATGTCCAGATTCACACTCGACTCTAAAGCCAGATTTTAAGTAATGCTCCAAAACTGCTCGGCTGTTTTCCTAACAAAAAAATTGCCACTTACAAGCTTTCTGTGAACTTCTGGCGCTTTTTCAGGCAGGCGTAGCATTTCTTCTAGGTAGTTAAGCGCAGCTTCGGCGTATTTATGGTTTCCAGATGCGAAGAAAATCGGAATCATCTCTTTTGCGGCGTTTAAGTGGAATCCCCAGTCCACAGCTGTTTCAGAATTATTATGGTTATTTTTGGTACAAGCGAGATCTAGATCGTTGATTCAGAGGCTTTGATTCTTTGTAGTATGTGTAAGATCATCGCACTCCAAGAAAGGTAGAAGCAGCGTTTGCCAACGCACGCCATGTATGTTTACATATTTATCAACTAGTTTCACTTCTAAATTGCTTATTTACATCACTCAGGGTTCGAAGTATTACTACTGTAGAAAACACTAAAACGAATCAGGATGTTTCAAGCCAATTCTCAAATGCCTTCCACCAGGATGCGTTCATTCCTTCGTAGACCTGGAAGTTAGCATGGAGTGCCTGGTACATGTTCTTTCCTGAAAGGACATTATTTGCAGTACCTTCCCTGTGAATCTCTGCCACAGCAATAACTTCTTTCAGGTCTGCTCCATCCATGAGAGATCCAATCGCTTTCAAATAGTTCATGAGCTTTTGAAAACCTCCCAATAAGAGAACTGGATTAGAGAATTTTTCGGGCTGGGACTTTCGAAGGCCATAGCTTATTTAATAAACAACTAGATCCTGACTGATGACTGTGTACTCGTTTCCAAGCTTCGCCGCTGTTTTTTGACGGATGCTAATGGCAGAGGCTACGACTTCACAGGATGTTGGTGAATAGGGAAGCAAGTCTAAGTAACCTACGGTGGTTTTGTTACACCAGAAAAGAACGATTCTGGCGTTGAAGGCTTTAAAACTGGGGTTGGTTCTTAAAATTCCACTTCAAGAAGTTTCATAGGACACAACCTACAAAGCGTCCAGCAGAGGTCCAGGTTCGGCACCGAGAATGGTATCGGAGTCTCGTAACTTTTTTCAAACAAAGAAAGTAAGGAAGCACAGTCACAAGGTCGCGTTTTTCCTGGGGATTTTAACCTTCCAGGTGTGTTCACTAGCTTGGGTGCCAAGAGGGTTGTCGGTTACCATCTGTCGGGTTCTTTTCCGGGGAATCCTCCCGAAACTTTGGCTCGACACACCAGTCACATCAACAGGTCTTCCGAAGTCTGTAGGAGACATTGACGAGCAGCCTGTAGAAAATAAATCATTGTTAAAAATATGAATTCATCACAAAAATTTGCAATAAAAGTTTAAATCCGAGATTAAATCTGGATTAATTTAGACTTGGAATGTACATCAGTCCCAAGTTGTAGAACCCTCGGTCAGAGGGAAACGGGAAACGGAACAAACTGAATGTTAGATGAAAACACAACAGTTGTAACACAAGAATGAAAACCCGACAATGAATACACAACAATGAAACAACATTACTAGGCCAGAAAGAATGATTTAACTCACGCAAGATAACTGACAATCCCTAGAATCGGTGTTGCCAGAATCCTTACCTTCAGCTAGATCAGATAAATATCCTATCCTTTACTTTTATGTTGTAACTTTCGCTATTTTATGCAACTAAAACCTGATATGTAAGATGCTCAGGTTTTTTTATTGCTATGGAAACCAAATCCGCGTATGCGATCGTAGAACGCATCTGTTGTTTTTCTTTCCTTGTTAAAAATATTTGATGTATACAATGTAAATACAAGATTTGATTAAAAAAAGTGATATATCGTTTGTTGAGATAAAAATTATAGGTTGTGTTGAAAATATTTCGAGTAACACGCCATTATTTAGAAAATTTTCTTTTTTTTTGGGGGGGGGGATTTTCTTGTTAAAACGATTATATATTCTTGCAGATTTAAGTATCGACTTTGCTTTTATTAACAGCGTGTAAAAGACATTCTGAAGGTTTGAATGATGTGAAGTTTGATTCGTTTCCATTTTTTTTAACAACTAAAATAAATAAAAAAAAACTTTGTCATTGTAGGCTAATTTATGAAAGCTATGATGTTATTTAGAAAAAATAGATAGTAGCTCAGGAATTAAGATTTTTTCGAAAAGAGGCATATAGTTTGACTCGTAATTACGATCAGTATTCAAATAAAGAAAAAAAATATGATTATGTAGGCAAAAATTTCAAAAAAACGAAAAAACGAAGAAAAAGTATATTAAATAACCTTCTTTTCAAAATTAAATAGGGGTCAACTGAAAAAAATAAAGCTTGTGGGGAAAAACTAAAAATACCAGGTGAAAGCACTTGTTCTTAGGATTCAGGATCTGTCAAGTTTATAAAGTTTTTAGTTTATTTTACCATGTAAAAAATATTCTTGCAGATCAAAAAAACGAAAAAACGAAGAAAAAGTATATTAAATAACCTTCTTTTCAAAATTAAATAGGGGTCAACTGAAAAAAATAAAGCTTGTGGGGAAAAACTAAAAATACCAGGTGAAAGCACTTGTTCTTAGGATTCAGGATCTGTCAAGTTTATAAAGTTTTTAGTTTATTTTACCATGTAAAAAAATCAAGAGCGGTATGACGTCGTTATAGGCCAAATTAGACTTTATAGGCTAAAATGACCATGTTCTACATTCGTGCGAACTTGTGCATCTCGATATTTGTTGTAAGCGCCCCGATTACCCTAGAATCCATCCTAAAGCCAACAGCAGCTGATGTGAGCCACCCGTTCCCTTTTTTTGAACGATAGCGAGCCTTGGATCACTGACTATTGAAAACATCTGTCTCTAGGCATTCACAACGGAGTTTGAAAGAATGAAGAGAGCATGGTCTACTTGCCATAGGAACTTTATACTAAAAATATAATTGTTTTTACTTTTATAACTTTAAATCAAATAATATTAACAGTTTGATTACTAAATATCAGTAAATGTATATTCAAATGATATTGCACATTCATTTGTATTTGTTTTAGTAAAATGCAAACTATGTTCTGGCCTTGGGAAGGCATAGGGGTTTTGAGCGCTACTCATGCTAATTTCTGCTCGTTTTGAATTTGATTCGGTTATTTATTGTAATATCTGTTCGTTTCGGATTTCATTTATTTATCGATGCTGATGTGTGGTAGTTTCACGTTTGGTACACTATTTGATTTTATTTTTGCTCATTTTTTGTTTAATGGAGTATTGGGGTGTGTGTGCGGGGTCACCACTTTTAAAGGCAAAAATGGCGCAAAAAAGGTTGCTATGCCACTTACTCGAAGGGGAGAACCCCTTGTCGGCCCAAATGTTAGTAAGATTCCCGCTCTTACGCCAACGGTTCTGCAAATATCAGGTTTGGTACTACCCTATTTACAGTATACCCTGTCCCAGGGTATGGTAACGAGATCGAGTGGTCAAATGGCCACTGTCTAAAGCCAAATGTACCCGCCTTGGGTTACGGCTAAAAAATCTCTACTCTCTCCTTGGAGGTAACAAACCTCCCTGTCAATATAATACAGACGGTACCTCGTAGCTCTATTCCTACCCTGCCTGGGTTACGGAAAATAGTACACAGTTTGTAGAAAATACGTTACTTGTATTCTTCCAAAAGGGTCACAAATACCACAAAAATATATATATCCCCGACTGGGGTCAGAACGCAGACTGAAAAAAATAATAATTTGTACAGCACTGTTTGCATGGGTGGACCGTCACTTAGCCCAGCCAATCAGCTACCTCCCCATTCAAACCCAATTCATCCTCTTAGATTTATCTTTCAATGACTCCCAACCAGGAAGTATAAAAATAACCTTGCTTCACAGCTTACCTATTGCAAAACCACTATCGCTTAGTAACGGGAATTTAACCTGTCTTTTGAAATTATACTATAAGCAAATGTAATTAAAGAAACGAAAATAGGTCATTTATCTGAAAGGAAAAGAAACAGGGGTGGAACCCCAACACCTCCCCCCGTAAGATAAATTACCGCCCACGTGCTACCGTTGTCCACCCTTACAAACATATACACTTAACTTCAACTTTACAAAATCCATTTGCCTTCTCTCTTCCACCGCTTGGCTCTGGAATCTGGATCGGTCGTCCTCGACACGTCCCTACTGTAGGACCACCATGGTCTACATCGTATAGTATCCGCCTTAAATATTGCAAGTTGAAGTCTGAAGATTCATAGATAGTGATTGTTCGTAGCACAATCAAAACAAAAAAATTTTCTCGCTCTCACGAATTTACATTTGAGAGGAGCAGAGAATCAGTTTCCGGCACATGTGAGGATGCCAGCCATCGTGAAAAATTGGCTGCACTACCCTCTTAATTTCCATCTGTGGAAACAGCCCCACATCTCAATCAAAAAGTAAATTGCCCCTTGGCTTAATTTCAAATAATATAAGGCCGAAAATACAAGGGCCTATGAAAACGATAAGGGTACTGGAAATGAAGTAAAATTTTTCGCGAACCATGAATTGCCTTTTTTCTGGGTTCCCTCCCCTGGGATAATTAACTGAAGAATATAAGTTGATGCTAATTGAAGATGAAACTTAGATACATCTCCCGCCGAATACAATTTGCAGGAAATAATTGTCGGTTCTCATGAAGAATAACAACTATGATTAGGGTTACTGGACAAAGGTTTGGGTGAAGTTTGAAGTGACTGAGAGAGAGTATCCCCCAAGGACTCCAGATCAGAAAGGCAAAATCTCGGTAAAGGGATCAAAACTTGTCCACCAGTTGTGCATTGAGGAAAAGGGCTATCTTTCGCGACTTCCCGCAGGGGATCTTCCCCAAGGGATTCCTCCCCCTCATAAAGGGACAAACCCTCTTTTGAGTTGATCAAACCAATATCAGATTCCTTTCCAAATTTTTCCAATCTGACTCTACATTCCATCTCTCCCAATTTTCCCCCAACCCGTTGTAGGTCATCCATCTCTATTTTGTAACCATCTTCTTTTATTCCCCATGGGTCTTTGACCTCTTTTTCCCCCTTATTATCTATGTTTTTTAGGCACAGCCTTCCAACATTTTTTTATTTTTCGCCACTGCAGGCTGAATCTCCAAATGTCTCTTTTTTACACTCCTCTTTTCATCTCTACTTTTCTCAATTTTGTCATTCTCGCAAAATACTAAATACTCGTTAAATCTGATTTGGAATCCAGTGTTCTGCATCTTTGATTGAACTACTTTATTGTAGGTCGGTTTAGACTATTTTTTCTCTCTCTTAGTCGTCTTCATTTTTACCGCAGAACCAAATATTTTGTTATCAAATGGGAACTGAATTCCGACATTTGGTTTTTCATATTGTACTAAAATCTCTCGAACTTTCCGAGGAAAAGCGCGTACAATAAATTTCGTCTCCTTTTTCTTTGGCACAATCAGCGTTTCATTTTGGCAAAAAATTTTCGGTGTCTCAACCTCGTTAAAAGTGTTTTTCAGTTTTGCACTTTCTGGAGATTTTGATTTCCGATTTCTTATATCTCCAAAGTCTCCTCCTACTAAAAAATCCACTGCTAGAGTAGGTGCTAAGCCTACTTTTATCGTTTTTCTCTGGACTGTACCGTCGTTCCTTGCAATTTCTATTCTAACCCAAGCAGACGGGCATTGGTGCTTATCTCCATAATAACATAATTTTGTAATATTATTTTTATGGTCTATTTCCATCTTTTTAATTAGGTCCATTCGCACAAAAGTTTGCTCACTCCCCGGGTCAATTACCATTTCGGTCAATTTTCTGTTTAATTTTCCTTCTATTTTGTGTGATTTCAAAAACTAGTCAATATTTCCTTGATTATGTGCTATAGCCCAATTCGATCTTTTATAGGTTACTTTCTTTTCTTTATTATGGCAATTTGTAGAAAAAGGCTCCGAGAAATCAATTTTTACCAGATTATCATCATTTTGACTATCAAGTATTTATTTTTTCCGATAGGGTGGCGCTGCCTCCCAATTTGTTTTATGGGCCGGTTCCCCTTCCCCTGCAGTCAACAACGTATCATGTTTTCCCGTAAAAAGTGTTTAATGTCTGGTAATTTTCTTTTTCTCGAGATTGATTCTTAGACAAATTATTATGGCTGTCTGACAGCTTGTGATAAAACGTCACTTTGCGAATTTCCCCAACGAGTTTTCATTAGTCTGTCAATTTGTTTTTGCAACATCCTGGTAATATTTTTTATCGGCCTCCCTACGGGCCTGTCTTTCTTCCTCTTTTTCTCTTTTATTTTTCTCTCTTTGTTTCCTATCTTCCTCCTCTTTTTGCTCTCTGGCTTTTCTTTCGGCCTCTTCCTTTCGTTCTCTATCTACCCTCTCGTTCTCTCTTTCTTGTCTATCTTTCTCTCTTTCTCGTCTATCTTTTTCAATTTTGTCCATACGGGCCTGATGAAGTATTTCATTGGCTTGCCTATCTTTTTCAATTTGATCTATTCTTTCTTGTCTATCTTTCTCTCTTTGTTTCCTATCTTCCTCCTCTTTTTGCTCTCTGGCTTTTCTTTCAGCCTCTATGCGTTCTTGTCTTTCCTCCTCTATTTTCTCTTCTACTATTTTATGTAAAGTAGAGGTATATACTTTTTGTGGTCTAGAATTTTTCTTAATTAATAGAAGAACCCAACCAATAATTTTCATCTAAACTTTGTCAACCCTTTTATTTAACTCTTCTTAGGGTTGAAAATTTTCTCTAAGTGCTGTTTTGTACATTCGAATATACAACAGTGCTAAGTTGTATATTCGCTTCCTTTCGTTTTCCTTAACAATTTCTTCATATATTTCTAAGCTCTTTTTATCAGCCTCCGTAAGGATTTTGAAAGCATTATCTTCTGCCTTGCTAGTTCCGTTGAATTCTGCTACTCTTAACCAAAGCTCTGTATTGCTATGATTAATATCTTTAGACAAGATTCTTTTTAGAAACTCTTGGTTGCTAAATATCTTAGAACGACTATTTAATCTATAGCTAGCCTTTTTGAGGTTAGTTGGTCTCCATACATCCGGAAGCCAGAAATTTTTCGGTCGATCTCTCTCAAAAGCCTCCAACTGGGCATTTTCTTCTCCAATTCTACGTTTCTTTTCTTTCATGTCTCTTTCTTTATAGGCTACTCTAGCCCTTTCGTCCTGTTTTCTATTCTTTCTAATTTCATCTTTCTCAGTCTGCATTTTCCCCTCATATTCTCGGTGCTCTCTCTCAAAGGCCTCCATATTTGCCTTTCTTTCTATTTTCCTACTTTTTCTATGGGCTTCACTCGCCCTTTTAATCTCATCTCTGTCCGACATAATTTAAAATTTCCGTTAACTTCAAAGGACCTCTTCAGTCTAAATGAAAATTCTTTTATCCATTCAACTTCCAGTTCTCTCGCGGAACTTTGTTTTGACACGCAGCAATTTTAGCCTTATATTTTTGAATACTAATTAGTGTGATATATTGATTCGTGAATTTTCCAATTATGATCTCACAAGGCATAGCCCATAACAGATCTTCATAATTGTATTAATTGATTCCGTATTTCTTTCTTTTCTCTTTATATGTAACCACAATAGGCTACTTTTGTAGGCCAAATTAATCGTCTCTTCGAAAGCGCAAAATTCTTTTATTATCAACGCTGTTAATAATTCCTGTTCTTGCTGCCACCAATGTTCGTGTTTACTTATGCCGCTGCCACCAATGTTCGGAGTGCTAGCTACCGCTGCTACCAGTTATTGGGGTGTATGTGCAGGGTCACGGCTTCTAAAGGCAAAAATGGTGCAAAAACGGTTTCTACGCCACTTACTCGAAGGGAAGAACCCCTTATCGGCCCAAATGTTATTGGGATTCCCACTCCTACCCCAACGGTTCTGCAAATATTGGGTTAGGTACTACCAGATTTACAGTATACCCTGTCCCCGGGTATGATAACGCGATCGAGTGGTCAAATGGCCACTTTATAAAGCCAAATGTACCCGCCTTGGGTTACGGCTAGAAAATCTCTACAACCTCCCTGTCAATATAATAATGACGGTACCTCGTAGCTCTATTCCTACCCTGCCTGGGTTACGGAAAATAGTACACAGTTTGTAGAAAATGCCTTACTTGTATTCTTCCAAAAAGGGTCACAAATACCACAAAAATATATATATATCCCCGATTGGGGTCAGAACGCAGACTAAAATATAATAATTTGTACAGCACTGTTTGCATGGGTGGACCGTCACTTAGCCCAGCCAATCAGCTACCTCCCCATTCAAACCAAATTCATCCTCTTAGATTTATCTTTCAATGACTCCCAACCAGGAAGTATAAAAATAACCTTGCTTCACAGCTTACCTATTGCAAAACCACTATCGCTTAGTAACGGTAATTTTACCTGTCTTTTGAAATTATACTGTAAGCAAATGTAATTAAAGAAACGAAAATAGGTCATTTGTCTGAAAGGAAAAGAAACAGGGGTGGAACCCCAACATGGAGCTTTTTACTTGTCTTTGAAGAACTTAAATTGTAAGTTTTTTTAATCAATTTCTGTTTGTTTTATATTGACATAGTCTTTTCAGGGAAAAAGAAAATAACACTTTAAATCTTTTCGTCTTTTTAAGACTTTAGTAGTTAGGCCTGCTATTTGTATAATGGAGAAAAATTTTCAGCAATTTTAAACAGCATACACCCTTTTAAAAATCTGGACAAAAATAGTAGTGTTTAATTTAGTTTCATACCTCCTCTAGTTGACATGAAATAGAAAACTTGATACCATTCGCAAAAAAAATCTTTTTACTTTCTTTGAAAGCTTGGATACACTTACGCTATTTTGATTTGGTTAAATTTTAAGAGCTGAAGTAGGCCCGAAAGTTTGAACATAATGCCCTCAGTCGTTTTTTGGATACAGCTGAGATGCCTTATTGGGAATTAGAATTAACACAGTGCATTTTGATTTAATCTTAAGGGAACATTTAGTTTTTAAACATGGGCAAATGGGAGGGTGGGCGTTGGAGGAGGACTAGCTGCACTCCAATCACTTTCGACTATAGAAAAGGGCATTAGCCCTTATTATTTTCAATCGAAAGAGCCATTTTTGACGTTCCTAAGACAACTCCTTCGATACGAAGTGCCCTGTTCTAAAAAAAAAAAAAAAAAAAAATTGTACCCACATCAATCTGTACTATAAAAATGCCAAGCCTTCCAATGACTTTCGACTATTAAAAAGGGCACTAGTCCTTTCAATCTCCAATCGAATGAGCCATTTTTGAGTTTCTATGAAAAGGCTTTCTATAAACACCTTATATGACCCCAGGGCATAAATTACAACCCTTGCCCTGAGGGCTGTGACAGGGTTTTCATCCTGAAAGACCTAACTTCCAGAACTTTAAACTACGTTAAACAAAACAGCTGTCTCAATATTTTGAGTGGATGTGTTCGGGGAAATGGTTGGTGTGAGAGGGGCGTTAGTTGCTCTAAAATCACTTTCAACTATTAAAAAACCCACTAGCCGTTTTAATTTCCAATCGAATGAGCCCTTTTGACGTTTCTACGACAACGCTCTCAATTAAAACTTAATATGCCCCCAGGGAATAACTTACAACCCTTGCCCGGAGGGCTGGGGGGAGGGGGTTGTCATCCTCCAAGAACTAATGTCCAGACCTTTCAACTACGTTGAAGACAAGTGATATCTCAAATTTTTTATTGGCTGTGTGTGGGGAAACGGTGAGCGTGAGAGGGGGGTTAGTTGCCCTCCAATCAATTCCGACTATTAAAAAGGGCACTAGCCCTTTCAATTCCAATCGAATGAGCCCTTTTGGAAGTTTCTATGACAACGCTTTCTATAAAAACCTTATATGTCCCAGGGCATAAGTTACAACCCTTGCCCTGAGGACTGTGATCCTCAAAGACGTAATTTCCGGACCTTTCAACTACATTGAATAAATGGTTATCTCAAAATTTTTATTGGATATTTTTTTGGGAAATGGTGGGCGTGAGATGGGGGTTACTTGACCTCTAATCACTTTTGACTAATAAAAAGGGCACTAGCCGTTTCAATTTCAAATTGAATTATTCCTTTTTGAAGTTTTTACGACAATGCTTTCTATAAGAAAAAACATGATGTACACGCTGGGCATAACTTAAAGCCCTTTCCCCGAGGCTAGCGAGGGGGATTGTCCTCCTCAGAAACACAATTTCCTGACTTTTTAACTAAGTCGAACAAAATGGTTGTATCAGAATTTTTATTGAATATGTTTGGGGAAATGGTGGGTGTGAGAGGGGTGTTAGTTATCTCCCAATCCCTTTCGACTATTATAAAGGGCCCAAGCCCTTTTAATTTCCAATTGAATGAGCCCTTGTTGAAATTTCTATCTACAAAAACCTTATATGCCCCCAGGGCATAGCTTACAACTCTTGCCCCGAGGGCTCTGAAGGGGCTATCATAATTTCATTCATCTAATTTCTAAAACTTTTAACTACGTTGAAGAAAATGGCTATCTAAAATTTTTAATTGATGTGTTTGGGGAAAAGGTGGGCTTGAGAGAGGGGTTAGTTGCCCTCAAACCACTTTCGACTATTAAAAAGGGCAATAACCCTTTGAATTTCCAATTGAATGAGCCCTTTTTCAAGTTTCTACGACAAAGCTTTCGATAAAAACCTTATATTCCCCCAGGACATAACTCACAACTCTTACCATAAGGACTGCGGGGGGTGTGTCATCCTCAAAGATATAATTTCCGGACCGTTCAACTACGTTGAACAAAATGACTATCTCCAAATTTTGACTGGATGTGTTTGGGAAAAAGGTGAGCTTGAGAGGGGGGTTAATTGCTCTCAAATCACTTTCGACTATTAAAAAGGGCAGTAGCCCTTTGAATTTCTAGTTGAATGAGCCCTTTTTCAAGTTTATACGACAAAGCTTTGGATAAAAACCTTATATGCCCTCAGGGCATAATTTACAACCCTTACCATGAGGGCTACAGGGGGAGTGTCATCCTCAAAGATATAATTTCCGGACCTTTCAACTACGTTGAACAAAATGGCTATCTCAAAATTTTGATTGGATGTGCTTGGGAACATGGTGGGCGTGAGAGGGGGTTAGTTGCCCTCCATTCACTTTTGACTATTAAAAGAGCACTAGCCCTTTGAATTACCAATCGAATGAGCCTCTTTTGAAGTTTCTACGAAAATGCTTTATATAAAAACCTTATTTGCCCCCAGGGCTAACTTACAAGCCTTGCCCTGAGGTTTTTGGGGGAGTGGCCTCCTCAAAAACATAATTTTTATCTGGAAATTGACTACGCTGAATAAAATGGCTATCTCAAAATTTTGATTGGATGTGTTTGGGGAAATGGTGGGCGTGGAAGGGGTGTTAAGTTCCTTCCAATCACTTTTGATTATTAAAAAGGGCACATGCAACTCCAATTTCCAATCTAATGAGCCCTTTTTGAAGTTTCTACGACAACTCCTTTGATAAGTCTTAAGGTCTAAAGGAAAAAAAAATACATTGTGCCAACATCGTTCTTTACTTAGGCAGTGCGATTGCGCTGCCTATGATAGTTGATTGGCTGTTAGAGGTTGGTTTTATCATTTTTTTTTCGTTACAAAAAACTCAAAACCGTAATTATATGAAACAATTCGTGATAACGATCTGTAAGTAAGAAGCGACCCGGCTCAATAGTAACTGAAACTCTAAAAAACGGAATTTTGATACCAATAGATATATCAAAATAATTGGCTTAATTTTCTGATTTCAAGTGTATAAATTTCATTAAGTTACGTTTTACCCATTAACGGCTGCGAGCCTAAAAATATTTGCGTGTTTTTCGAAAAAGGGGGAGCTACCCCTCAAAAGTCATAGAATCTTAATGAAAATCACATCATCACTTTAAACGTATCAGAAAACCCTATTGTAGAGGTTTGAAGCTCCTATCTGCAAAAATATGGAATTTGTATATTTTGCCAGAAGAAAGATCAGGGATTTTTTTTCCCAGGGGGGATCGTATCGACCTAGTGGTCCTAAAATATCGTGAGAGGGCTTATTCGAACGGAATTTAAAGTTTCTAGTGCCCTTTTTAAGTGACCTAAAAGATTTTAGGGAAGCAGGGACTCCACCCCCGTGGTTGAAAGGCTCAATAACTATGCCTTTGGGTATAACATGATCCCACTATAGCCCCAGGGGAAAGGTATTTAAGTCATAAAACTTGCCCATTGTTTCTGTATAGTATTTGTTATTAGGAAGCATGCATACACTTTAGGGTGGGGGGGCGAATTTTCTGCTGGGGTTTTTTCCACCGGACAATTTTCGATGGGCAGGGAAGTTGCCAGCGGGTGAACTTTTCAGGGGAAATTATAAACTGGGGAATTTGCAAGAATTTCTATACAAAATGAATTTTATATGTCGTGCTTTCGGAATTATCTTACGACCCTTAATTGTCAAATGAAAATATGTCGGCTGGGGTCTAATAGATCTCTGACCCAAAATCGGCATTTTAAAAACATAAGTGACCTTGTTATTTTTTTTTTTACATATATGTATTAGAAACAAATAATCTAAAATATTAATATTATGCTTGCAAGAAAAGAGAGAAAAGACCTAGCTGATTTAATTGGCTACTTTTTATCTTAAAACTTTTATTTTTTGGTTATTTGTACTGTAAATATGGCGTAAATGAGAAAAAAAAAATCGTGGACGAGAAATGGAAAAATCGTCTATCAGGGGTATTATATTATTCCTACGGTAACTAGCATTAGCTTGTCAGACAAAACAGAGAAGTAAAAAACGGCAAGAACTACTTCATTATTAGAAAAGTTAGTTTTAAACCACGTAAATAAATTAACCAGTTATTAAAATCACGAGTAAAATCGTGTGAGAAAGTATTTGCAGTATTCTTGTTGTAAGTGAAAAATGCTGTCAGCGAGTAGGGGAGTTCATTGAGAATCCTTTGAAATAAAGACTACGTCACATGAAAAAATTATCCATCTTTAAATTTGTAGCAATCCACGACAAGTAAAGCAAAACTGTTTGGGTTTGCATTTCCTGCCCAAATCTCCTGACGACTAAATCTTTGAAGATGTTAGTTTCCCCTGGATTTTTCTCAGTTTTCATTTCTGTATATACAAACTTGTCGAGCCTTAAATAGGGCTCATCGGATACTTTATGCTCTAATATGATTCAAATCTTTTTAGAGATTAAGTAACCAGAAAAGTTTCTCTGCGAGATTCTTACAATTCCACCGCCCTGCTCCCAACTGAAAAATGCATCTTTTCGCATGTTTTGGTCTGTGTTTTCAAGAAATATGACATTGGGAATCTTGGACAATTTTTACAATCACAGCTCTACCTTGTGCATTATTGGGGACGTTTCTGAGAATTCACGGCGGCAGTTCCTGCAATGTCGGCTCAAATTTGTGCAATCTGCAGTACAACATTTTTGCTCTCGGCAGCATTTTTAAAATTCTGGGTGATCTGTATTTTATGAGATCTTGGGTGCAAAACAAAGAAAAAATTATTTAAAGCTTCGCTGTTTTTCTGTTCCAATCCTAGAGACCGAAAAATTGACGCTTTCAAAAATGGTGTTTATATAACTAGCAAAGGTTTTCTTTAGTACTAGAGACGAGCATTGATTTTATTTTTTGAATAGCAGAATCTTCTCTAAAATGTACTTGACCCTTCAAAGATCATTTTTATAAACCTTTCAAATGTCAAGGGGAAGACAAATTCAAGTGAAAAATCTATTCAAGGTACCAATAGAGCTCTTTTATCTTTTTTTCTGAAAAGCCTTCCGTAATTTTTCCGTTAGTTTTTCTTCGGCTTTTAATTTTTGTTAAATTTGAGAATTTAAGAGCAGCTAGTATGTCTTTTATGGTGATTAAATGAAAAGAAATATTTCTTTCGATGTTGCTTTATCGAATGAGAAGTCTTGGATGGTTTGTTTAAGATGGTTTGCGAGCTATCTTTACAATAGGTCCCTTAAAGTTGTTTTAAATAATGTACTCTCATCGTCTTTTCCTGTGAAGTGTGTTGTGCATGATGGCTCTGTGTTGGGCCATTTACTTTATCTAGTTTACGTAGACTTGATGTGCTTTTATCTACGGGATGTATCTATTACTTCCTTTGCGGACGACACTACGCTTACGGTGTTTGCATAATCATTTGATGATTTACTAACAAAAGCTAACAATCAAACAGTTCATGGTAACGAACTGTAAGTAAGGAGCGACCCGGCTCAATGGTAACCGAAACTCTAAAAAACCGAAGTTTGATACCAATAGATACATCAAAAGAATCAGATTTTAATGCTGATTTCAAATATATAAGATTCATGAAGTTTAGTCTTACCCATTAAAAGTTTAGCGCCTGAGAAAATTTGGCTGATTTTCAAAAAAAGGGGGAAAGACCCCCTAAAAGATATAGAGCCTTAATGAAAATCACACCATCATATTCAGCATATAAGAGAATCCTACTGTAGAGGTTTCAAGCACCTATCTACAAAAATGTGGAATTTTGCATTTTTTTTCCCAGAAGAAAGATCACGGATGCGTGTTTATTTTTTTTTTATTTTTTTTTTTTATTTCCAGGGGTGATCGTATCGAACCAGTGGTCCTAGAATATCGTGGGAGGGCTCATTGGAACGGAAATTAAAAGTTCTAGCGCCCTATTTAAGTGAAAAAAAAATGGAGGGCAACTAGGCCCCCTCTCACACTCATTTTTTTCTCAAAGTCACCCGATCAAAATTTTGATATAGCCATTTTTTTCAGCATAGTCAAACATATGATAACTATGTCTTTTAGGATGACTTAATCCCCCGAAGTCTCCGGGAGGAGGGCTGAAAGTTATGATCTTTACCCAATGTTAACAAATAGTATTGGTTATTGGGAAGTATACAGACATTTTCAGGGGGGGATTATTTCTGATAGGTGGGGAGCAGGGGTCGGGGGTTATATGGGAGGATCTTTCCATGAAGAAAGTTTTCATGGGGGAAGAGATATTGCTATGAACGGGGCGCCGGATTTTCCATCATTATTAAAGAAAAAGATCAGAAATTAAATTAAAAAAAAAGTTTTTCAACTGAAAGTAAGGAGCAACATCAAAACTTAAAACGAACAGAAAATATTACGTATATGATTGGGTTCACCCCCTAGTCAACACCTCGCTCTTTAAGCTGAAATATTTTAGTACTTTCATAAGAGCTGTTTATTCTAATTAACGGCCTTTGTGATTAAGGGGTCATTTTTAAAGAATTGGAACAAAATTCGAACTTCAGCTTAAAGAGCAAGGTATTGACTAGGGGGCGAACCCCCTAATATACGTATTAAAAATCTATGAATATAGAAGTTCGTCTCGTAAGTTAATTCGTAAGTTACGTATATTTATTACTAATAAACACGTTCGTAAATAAAATTAAACAGTTTTCGAGAAAGCCATTTAACCAAATAAAAGTAAAATTAATATACAAATTTTGTTTCAATTATTCATGTACGTTGAGCCAATACCAAAACCTGCATTAATTCAAAAACGTTCAAAAATTAAATAAAAAACAAGTTTTTTTTTAACTGAGAGTTAGTAGTATGTTAACTTATACTTCACGGAGACATATAGGAATCTCCATGTAATTTGCGGAGACATATACACCTTTTCAAAGAGATTCAAAACTCCCTCACATGGTATTATACTTCTGGTCCATCTTGTGCTAGTTGGGAATTGCAAAATATGTTATGAAGGACAAGTTTCTGGCATAATTTATGTAGACTAGATTTCTACTTTATGATATATATGGTATACATGCCTTTTAGGGTAAATCCGTGTCAGAAAACCAGTGTATCTTGTTTAGGTGTTAATATATTCAGTTATTTTTTTGTATAAATTCAAGTTTCAAATTATAATTTTATACAGTTTGAATACTTCATTCGTTCTATCGATATCTATATTTTACAATCATTTACATTGATAGAGATATGGAATCTTCTATGCGACTTCTGGTGAGTAAAATTTTCTTATATTATAATAAAAAAAGAAATCTATTTTTGTCTCACTATCATGATAAGAAAGAATTTCTTTTACATTCCTTACTTACACTTTTTTCCACCGTGCTGTTAGCTCTTAAAAAGCTTCCTATGTTAATTAAACAGTGCAGTTATTTTAATTTTATTAAATATTCAAAAAAAGAGGCAGGTTCACTTCGATTTTTGCTCATTGTATATGAAAAATTAAAATAGAATTTGCATATTAGTTTCGGCAGATTTAATCCGGATATGAAGGGTCACCTCCCCTCCTCAATATCATGCTCTTTATATTAAAGGTATTAGCGCTATCAAAAAAGCTTCCTATTTTAATTAAAAAGTCCCTGTTTTTTTTCTTAAAATTTCAGTAAAAATTAAAAACAGGGCCAATCAGTGTTGCTATAAAATAATCAAATTACTTTTCATCCTTCTACTTGAAAAGAGTGTTAATATTCAAACAGGGCGGGTAGTTTCACCAATAAAATAATCAAATCGCTTTACGTTCTTCTACCTGAAAAGGGATGTTTTCTCACTATTTGATTATGAGCATGTTGACACATTTGTTGGCTAAAATGGCTTTCTCAAAATTGAGTTACGAATTAACTTACGAATTAACTTACATAACGAAACTTCTATATTAATATGTTTATATCACATGTATTAAGGAGTTTACCCCTAGTCAATACCTCGCTCGTTACGCTAAAGTTCGAATTTTGTTAAAATCAAGAACTCTTGAATCACAAAGGTCGGTTAATTAGAATAGATACCTCTTTTAAAAGTGCTAAAAAAACTTTAGCGTAAAGGGGTGAGATATTGACTAGAGGGTGACCCCCTTCATATACTTAATAATTTTTTGGTTTAGGTTATGTCTAGGAGCCTCCTTTCTTCCTTTTTTCCGTGATTTTAAGTATTTCGCAATTTAGGTATATAAAGTTTTAAAAGCTTTGCATAAAAAAAAGATCTATAATTGTCAACTTTTTGTGTTTGGTACTATGGAATTGAAAAGCCCAGTGCGTTCCATTAATATTCTGAATAAGTAAAAATTGAAGTAGCTAATTAAATTGTGTAATTTTTTCAACTTTTGGGAGTTTGGTACTGTGGTATTGAAGGGGCAGTGCCCTCTCATAAGCTAAATAGTTTGAAAACTGAAAATGATTTTTATTTTAGAATGCTGTTGATCAGCAATCTCAGCAAAAACGTGCAAAATTAGATGAAACTCAGGATAACACCGAGACAGGATTAATCAAATCATTGAATGCAATCAGGCCAACTGTAATTTGCCTCGCACTGCATTCCAAAGAAGAGAAGGAATCTGGCAACCTAGCTGTGATTTTCGACGTAAGTTTTTAAATAGATATTCTGAAAATATTTTAATAATTTAGCAAATCGACTCCTTATATGCTTGCGGTGAATAATTCTATTTCGCGATTGACGTGTAAAAATTTGCGGCACAATATAACTGAATTAGCATGCATATATTTGGGGTAATAAGATACAGGAACCTTCTGGGTGTTACAATTTTATAGACCTGTCAGCTTCATCTATGTTTTAGTTTTCTTTGAAAAAGATATTTAGTAATAAAAGTGTTTTTAATCAAGTCGGTACGAATGACGTCTGAAACCCAAGTATAGTTCAGTTAGAACAATAAGTAACTTTTTTTGAATATCCGTTCAGTATTCAACGGATTTTTAAAGTTTAAATTTCTAATTTAATTAATTAGCTCCTATTTCTAAAGTTCAACGCGGCACCACTGACAAAATGGAATATTTGATACTTGTATGTTAAATGAAACAAACTCAAAGAAATGAAGTTATATTAATACTAGTAAAAAATACCAAAACATGATGACAATATTATAGAAAAAAAAATATGGAAAGCAGGCCGCGTAGAACAAATTATATTAAATACCTAACCCCCTAACCATCTCTATATATCCGATAGACAATTAATATATACATGCATCGTAGTTTTTCTCAATCAGAACAAGCAAATTATAATCGAATCCCACAAAGGGAAATCAGTTTTTCTGTCAGATCGTACACAGTGTAATTTTAGAGTGTGTTTCGT
This sequence comes from Artemia sp. Qi Xiang Cuo, assembly GCF_049724085.1. Lineage (NCBI taxonomy): Eukaryota > Metazoa > Arthropoda > Branchiopoda > Anostraca > Artemiidae > Artemia > Artemia sp. Qi Xiang Cuo. Next base: position 51,963,908 of record NC_142798.1, on the reverse strand, counting down.
TTAACAGACAAGTTCCGGGTAATGATTGAAGAACTTAATAATTTTTGAAGCAATCAAAAGAAAGATAACAGTGAAGGCTACTTTAATAATAAAAGCTGGTACAAGATTCGTCATCGGGAGGGGGGATATTTAACTAAGCTGTAAATCTTAAATAGTTTTTAAATTTTTAAAGCTTTTACTTTGAAAAGAAAAATTGTGTCATGTGGAACTGGTAAAACCACTATCAATAGTTTTCAATAACGAAGAAACAAAAACATCGCTTACTATCAAAAGCAAGCTGATATTCATTAATCAAAATTTTTGTCAGGAATTATGTATTAACAACCAGAAATTTAATCTCCATTAATTTAGTAAAAACAATTGGGATGATTAATTAAGCACAAAGGGCACTAATTATTTTCTTAATTATATTATTCAGTTTATGATAAAATTGGTTGCAAGAGTAACTATCGGAATTTTCAGGGCAAATTTTACGGCATTCTTGTGTGTATATCTCGATCAAAACCGAAATGTATTACTTTGTTGTTCGTGCAGGGAAAAATCGAAATGGAGGCGTTACGCAAAGACACTTTAATTCCGGGGGGCTTTTTTTTTGGGGGGGGAGGGGGGCACATTAATTGTTAATATGGAAGGAGAAGAAATTTCTTCGCTTACAATTATTTATTTAGTCCAGGTGTAACGCGTCTAGACCTTCAATCAAATCCGTCACCAAGTGACATAGAAAAAATCGGATTGTCGAGAAAGGGGAGATAGTTGCACCAGAACCAGCAACCAATGTATGGGATGCATGCCCATTAACCAAGGCTGAAGAGCAATGCTTCATAGAACATACTGCCTCGGTTGAACGATGGTCGGGTTTTATTGAGAATTACAATCAAGAGGGACAGGCACTAGAGTTGGATCCCTATTTTGCATTTTCATTCTGAAAATTTTATTGTTTTTCGAATAAAACCATTAGTTTTATATATCATTCTCTTGTTCTAACTTATCCTCTGAGAATAAGACTTCATTGTCCTGACTAAACCATATATATTTTTAACATGTTCAGTTGTCATTATGAAAGACATATGCCAAAGTAACTTTTTTTCCTTTTAATGGTTCAGATGGTGGGATAATGACTATGAAAAATTGACATAGTTAAATAAATTTATAAAAATAATGGTTATTTCACATAAAAAAATCAGCCCCTTTTTTTATAGATTAATGAAATACCACCGCCATTGGGCGATGAAACATCAGCATTTACTGAACCAATTCTAGCACCACCAGTAGAGTTCAGAGACGAACCATCAGCATTAGTTCTAGACAATATGGAATGGCATAGAGGTTTTCTTAATGATGTTTTGGGGAATATGGCTAGCGTAGAGGATTTAACTTGTGACTTTGATATGATAGAGGATCCAGAATGGGTAGATAGATTCATGCGTGAGCATTTAGGTGATGTTAGTAGTGCAACTGAACCGGATCCTCATATAGAAATTACGTCAGAGGAAAATACAGTCTGGCTCGATCAATTGTCACAAACACACTGGAAGAAATGCTAACTAGCCTAGGGGACTTTATGCCATCTCCATCTAATGTAATTGAACAGACGAGGGATGGTGTTATTGACAATTCTATGTCACCCCCCTCCATTCCGCTTAATGATACACCTAGTGCTAGTAATAGTAGTAGTAGTAGTAATACAACAATGCAAATTGTTGGATCTAATTTTTCTGGGGATATTTTTGACGATAGTTTTATAATTAAAGAATTGAGTCCTGTACAAATAGGTGCAGGACATGAAAATAGTGTCATGTCCCTGGGATTGCGTGAATTTTATTTGTTAGAGTCTGCTCTAAGTCGCTTACAAACATATACGGTAGATTTTAACCCTCTCGAGGAAAACGGGAGCATTATTTTAACTGACCCAGTGAATGTTCTCCATAGCTACATCGAACAAATTCGAGCACAAATTGAGATTCAGATTCAGAATTGGGGGGGTCAACGGGGGGTTAAAGCATCAGTAAATCAAAAACTTTATTTACAAAAGGGGACATCTGGGGATTTTTTTTATTTTCATTTTTCAACTGGCACCCAGACTTTTTGCCCTGGTCTAAATGAATTTGAGAATAACTTTTTTAACTGGGTAAATAAATTAATATCGACTTTGGACACGTTTAATGAGAGAGGAAGTGGGTCCACAATTTTATACATTGAACACATGGATATGAATCTCAGTAGATTTAAAAAAAACTTTATTTTAAGGGGAGGACGGGGTAACAAAATAAATTGCCACCCAGATTTGTCGGCTACCAGAGGGGTTCAAGTTTTCTATTTTGACACGGCGCTGCAATGCTTTAAATATGCATTTTTAGCAGCAGCCCATAAAACATTAAATAAAGAGTCAACAATGAAAAATCTCGACGGACTTGCTCGTAACGGTGGAAAAAATTTCCCTAAAGTAAATTTTGACTGTTTAGAGGGGAAGTATCCGGTGTCCTTGAAAGAAATAACCATATTTGAAAAAGCAAATGAAAATCTTGGGTTGGGGGTGGTTTTTCTCCAGTATGACGCGGAATTTGTAGATGGGGGAAAGAAACCAAATAATAAAAGAGTTTTGTATTCAGGTAGGACACCGATGGTGGATAATGTTAAAAATTGGGTTTGGGTTATTTATGAGCCTCCCAAAGATGTAAATACCTATGGTCATTTTTTCCCAGTTACAGCAATAAGTCGACTCCTATCCCGAGGTGCGAAGAAAGGGGGACGTCTCTATTGCCCCATGTGCCTTTTCCCATTCACATCTGAGCGAACATTCTCAGATCACATGGGGCATTGCAAAGTTCATGGCAATCAACGAATAGAAATGCCGGCAGAAGGCAAAGATACTTTACAGTTAAAAAATTTCCAAAATTCCCTGCTACAAGTTGATAAATATCTTTAGATTGTAAATCAAGACTGGTGGAGGTATCCGAACCATCAAGGTCAAATATAGTCAAGGAACACAAATTAGTTGTGTGTTCCTATGCGCAAGCCCGTCACGATGCCAATAATAAAATGCAGTTGGATGAGTTTTTTTTGGCTATGGATGAGGAGGGTAGTATGGAAAAGTTATTGATATCTTTAATAAAAACAGCAAACAACGCCATTTTACGATTACGTTACACCAACTACCCAATTACATTGTCAGACAAATAGCAACCAGTACTAGAAAAAGGGACAATTTTCTGGGTCTGTAGGGTTGCTCTTGCCCCCAAAGACATTGTTCAGTATCACAGTCATCTTATTGACTCCAAATTCAACGGGAAAAAGTAAATTTCGGGGGTGGGCTCACAATTCATGTAATTTAAAAATTAAACAGCAACTCTTTCTTCCGGTTTTAATACATAATTTTAACTACGATCTGAAGTATGTGCTACCAGCAATGGCATATCTTCAAAGAAATGGAACAGTGGATGATGCATGGGTGATAGACAGCTTTTCCTACAAAATCATACCTAAATCATCGGAACAGTTGCTTGTTTTGGAATTTATGTGGAGATTTGTTGAAGCCGACGTTGAGTACACGAATAAAATTCGCTTTTTAGATTCCTACAGTTTTTTCCCTAAATCATTGAGCGAATTAATTCAAGTGCAGAAAAACGATGACGGCTGCAACGCTTTCCCCCTTCTCAAGCAACAATTTACAAATGATTTATATGATTTGTTGACGGTCAAGGGCATATATCCTTACGATTATTATTGTTTCCATGTTGAGATTCGCCGAGGAAACTAGTCCTCCAATTGAATCGTTTTACGACAATCTACACGATCGTAGGTGCACCCTCGATAAAAACAGTTTTGCTAAAAAATTTTGGGCAGTCGGAGGGTGTAAAAATGGGTTTGACTACTGAGCACCGTATTTATTAAGTGTTTTGTTACCTCTGTTAGACATTATGTGTAAAAATACGGACAAAATCTATGGGGAATTTAATCTTGATTTGGGCTATTATTTTTCATCTCCTCATCTAGTGATGGATCTCATCCTAAAAATTAGTGGGGAAAAAATTTGGCTAATCACAGACATTGATCAGCATCTGTTCATCGAAAGGTCAATGAGGGGTAGTTTTTTTTTCACGGGGATCGTATGTTGGAAACTGATCCAACAGGAGAGAAGACAGTGTCAAAATTGAATGCTATTGCCATCGACATGAATTCTCTCTAGACATTGACCTTGTCCAAATATCTACTGCCTGGCAACGACTATAGAGAACTCATAATTCTTAAAACCTTTTATTTCTCCACCATTGGCCATGTTGAAAATACGGGTTCGGTTGGATGGTTTTTTGAAATTGATGGGGAGATACAAGTCGAGCTTCATGATTCAGTAAAGGATTTTGTTTTCCCGTGCATCAGTAGACATGTGATTAAGGACTCTTTGAGCCCTCGCAATAGGTCTATAGTTGAGGTGGACGTATTGCATTGGTCACCTTCAAAACAAAAACTTATTGCTGACCTTCTGCCCAAAAAAATATAGTTGCACATCATGTGACTTTAAAATGGATGTGCAACAACGGTTTCAACGTCACAAAGGTTCATAGAGAACTTCAGTTTAGTCAAAAACCCCATCTGAAAACGTTTGTTGACACTTTTGTCAACAAACGTTCTGAAGCGCAGACAAAAGCCGAAATAGGATTTTATAAGCACATTTTGAATTTGGCTATCGGTAAATTATGTGAGAGTGTTCCCAATAAAAACGGTTGTAACTTCGTGACCAATCTCGGACAATTTGCTCGAATTATTGCCGACCCAACTTACATTTCCTTCACGATTATTGGCCCAGATATGGTACTATTGAATAGGAAAAAAGAAGCATTGTCCTGAATAAAAAAATTGCTGCAGGCAGTGCGATCTTGGAGATCTCTAAAAGGCTTATGTTGGAATTCTGCTAGAATATGGCTAGAGTACAGTGGCCGGAAAAGGGGCAAGTAGAGGTCTGCTACGGGGACACAGATTCTCTACTGTTGAAAGTAAAAACCCCAAATCAAATTGATGATTTGGCGCACGATGAAAGTACTAGCCGACAGTTGGAATGCAGCAACGGGAGTGGTCTTTACCCAGAGCTTGTGAACCTTTGGTTACCAATTAAGCTATTATTTTTTAAATCTGAAACGGTAAGTAATATGATTTCCCTAGATGAGTTTGCTCATCTAAAGGTAAACTTTATGAAGACAGATGACGAAGAAATCAAGAAACGTTGCAAAGGAGTGCCCACGTGCCATGTGGATAAGAATTTCAACATGGACATTTATAGGAATTGTATTGTTCAAAATACAATTCCACGAGCCAAATTGCTGGCAATTCGTTCTCTCAACTACAGGAACTTTACTGTAAATGTAGAAAAAATTGCCAAGAGTACCATTTCCGACAAGCTCTATGTTTGTCAAGACGGTGTGACAACCCTCCCCCTTGGACACTATTGCACTACAGACCGGGCCGAATATGTTATCCAGAGGGAAAGTCGCGGTTTGAATAAAGTCCAGTAAAGTTGTCCCGACCCCCTGTGGGGGGGCCTCGCGGCCTTTGGGGGGGCCTCACGGACTTTGGGGGGGGAGGCCTCGCGTCCCAGGGGGGGGGGGAGGGGCCGGCCGTGAGTGGGGGGCGCACTGCCACTATCAAAGTTATCTTTTTTTTTACTTAGAGCAGATTTTTTTTGTAAATATACATGTTTCATTAAAAAAAAATTATATTTTTTAAAGTGCTTTATTCTAATGTTTTATTTTTTTCTATAAATAAACAAAAAAAAGTATTTATTTAAGTGTTTTTCTCTGTCTGCCTATGCAAATGTTGTATTTTTTTTATTATAAATAAATTTAAAAAAAAGAAGTGTATTTTTTTTTCATGTTTAATGTGCTTTTTTTTCAATGTAATATTTTTTTAAGTATTGTTACTTTTTTATGCATATAATAAAAGAAAATATGATTCTTTATTCGTCTTCTTCTTCTTCTTCTTATTGTTCTTGAACAGAGTAGGGAAATTATTTAGTCATTAGACAACTATGGTCTACAGTTAGTTGTCCAGGTGAACTGTTGAAGGGAACATGTATCAATTTAAAACACCATTCAGATCGTTTCTGTGTGGACCGTCAATGTCAGGCAAAACAACACTCTTAACTAAAATAATTAAAAATTGCAATAAAATGTTTGTGGAAAAGCCGAAAAAAAACTACTATTGTTACAGTATTTGGCAGGAGTCATACGATAAAATAAAAGCAATTGCTGCCACCACGGGTTCAGTGCAGATACAATTCATACAGGGACTTGATGTTTTTAACATTATTGAACCAAACTCTTGGCTGATCATTGACGATCTGGCTGAATCTATTGAAAAATGGTCCCAGCAAATGCTGCAATTATTCACTGTTCGCTCTCATCATGAACAGATTTCGGTTACTCTGGTTCTACACAATCTCTTTCATAAGAGCAAATGTATGCGAACACTTGCATTGAACTGCACCTATTATATCATCTACAGAGTTGTTCGTGATTCCAGCTCTCTAATAACTCACAATAAAAAAATATATCCGGGTGCCCCTAAATTTCTGATCTCAGCATACAATCAGGCAACTAATAAACCCCACGGTTATATTCTATTGGATCTTAATCAAAATAAATCCGAGGATCTGCGTGTAGTCACAGATATTTTCGACAATGAAATTACAGTATATCTCCCCGTGAACACTAAAAAGACCTATTAGTCGCTATCATGACACTGAAGAAACTACATGAAAATAGACATTTGTTTTCAGTTCTAAGCATTTCAAAACATCAACTTAGGAAAGTCATACTCAAACTTGGTATTGACAATGATTTCATTAATCTAATATCTGAACTTTGTAAAAATTTGACCGAGGATAATGTTCAACTGCCAGAAGTAGTTAAGCAACAGGCAAAGCAACATCGTTCCATTGTACGTACATTGGCCTCTAAAAAGAAAGGAAAGAATTTTAAAAGGAAACGACTTCTTCAGGCGGGCGGTAGCTTTTTCACACATTTACCGCCAATAATTGCTAGACTTGTCAATAGTTTTCTCTAGATTGCAAACCCATGTAAATTTGACTAAAATACAACTTGCTTTCTCACCCGTGAAAAACTTTGAAAAAAATCGGAGTAAATTCCTTGACAATTAAAATATTGAGGATGATGAAAAACAGCTTTTACGTCAAGATACACTTCGCTGAGTGGACAAACACAGGTACTATCGATTGAAGACCACTGCTGGTATTGATAACAAAAAAGAATCATCTCCTCAGGATTCTGCTGCTATAACAAAATTAAACCAGATGTATTTAGTTTAATTTTTATTGAAATTCATATATATAAGGCCCCACTCAAATCGTGAAAAACTAACACGACTCCTAACATATTTCATGGAAAGCGGTCAAGATCATATTCAAGTTAAGAACAATAGGAAAGGGATTATAATTCAGGGCAAGAGCTATAATCTACTTGATTTAATCTATGATATGGTTACAATTCGTAAGGGACTATTATCATTTGACGCTCATCTATACAACTTTCTAAATACATTAATCTTCCCCAAAAGCCTTATTAGCAATAGAAAAATTCCAAAAAAATTAAATCAACATGCTTCAATATTAACATCATCAAAAACAACACCAATAAAATACGAACATGAAGAAGAAGAAGAAGAAGAAGAAGATTCTGAATCAATCTTCGAAAATACTAGCAAACCAATCGAAAAAAACTCGACAATAGTAACGAGGAAAAAGCGAAAACTTATCATTTTACCATTAACAGCCAGTGTACAAAGGATTATCAAACGTTACACTGCGTGTTTAAATTCAAAATAGCTAAAATTCTGAGAGTTATTAATGAAAATATTGGGGAGGCGGGGAGTTTAAGATCCCCCAAAACTCTTTCCAAAGTCACTGGTGTTCAAACTTAAAGTGTACAAGACTATCTACAAAATGAATCAAGTTACACTCAACATAGAAATCATAGACTTCGTGCCAATCAATATCGAAAAACTAAAGCCTTTTACCTATTGCATATAATGCAAGCAGATTTCCTGACTCTAGATGAGATTCAACGACGTCACAATACACCGTACAAGTACATTCTACTTGCAATCAGTATTTTTAGTTGCTATGCATATGCAATTCCATTGCGATCAAAGAGAGGCGTTGAAGTTGCTCAGGCCATTGAAAGTATTCTTGAACAGGATTCATATAAATAAATTCAAACGGATCGCGGTAGTGAATTTTTTAATCCCCATGTTGCAAAAGTACTAGCGAAATATAGTACACTGCTCTATCATAGTCACAGTCCTATAAAGGCTGCATTAGCCGAACGATTGATAAGAACTATTCGACTTTTAATTTCAAGATATTGTACATTGAAAAATACATCGGCTTTTATTCATGATCTTGATAAAATCATGTTGATTTATAATCAACGACCTCATCGATCATTGTCCAACTCTACACCAACGGAAGTTCATCATTCTGATCATGATACAATTGACACTTTTCTTAAACAGTATTCCAGTGAATCAATGTCAAGAAGAAAAATAAATGAAATGTTGGTGATACTGTTCGAATTAATAGAACAACTAATGTTTTTGAAAAGGGGAATTACTTGCGGTCCACCGAGCTTTTTAAAGTGGCAAAAATCCTAGACACTGAACCCATAACTTATCGCCTGCGTGATACCAAAGATGAAGAGATTCTCGGTGGCTTTTATGACTATGAACAACAAAAAGTTAAAAACACTAGTTAAATATATCAAATTGAAAAGATATTAAAGACTCGTACTCGCAGAGGCAATAAACAGTAACTTGTTCTGTGGCTAGGATACAGCTCTGATTTTGATTCTTGGATCGGTGTTGAAGATATTGACAATGCCCAATGATTTCTATGTAACTTTTATGTCCATCGATCCAGATTTTCTCTACAACGACTTGAATACGAAAAGAGATTTTCGGACAAAACTCTCCCCCACAATCAAATTTGATAACTCGTATGAAGTGACTCTTGTCAACTGTATTCTCAAAAGTACTTACGACATCCTGAGAAAAAATCGTGTGACTTACTTAAAAGTTATACCATTCGATTGGACTCTCTGTCGACTATGAATGGGTTGAAGCACTTAAATCTAGCGAATGTCCACATGCCAAATTGAAATATATTGAATATGATAATATGGGAGATTTGTGTCGTACAATGAATAGAAAAATCTCATATCGTAGGAATGGTACATTCCATTTTAATTTTTCATTGGAACATGATAGGATTTACATTAGTTCAACTGTTGACACTGAAATAATTATTCTCACTGACAACCTGAGAGACCTTCTTGACCTTAAACAGACTATGATCAATGGGGAAAATGCTGGCACCGTTTACGGGATGGATCAAGTAATTTTTGCTGATTATCCACCTGGTTTCGCCTCGGACTCTTGCATATTTCTCTATGCATCCTTTGTGGAAATGTCGAGAGTCGGTAATTCAAATGTCTCCCTCCTACGTGTTCTTGAACGAAAAACAACTCATGAAATTGTTCATCACTATAATATAAAGCATCGTCAATATGTTCCTGTAAACACTTCGTATTTGGAACTCTGTCAGTTAACACTAAGAAGTGAATTGGGCGATCCTCTAGCAATAATAAAAGGCTTAGCAGTGATTACATCTCATTTTTGGCCCATTGTCAACGACAGCACAATCACCTAAAATGAACAATAGAAGAATTCCATTTGTCTGCCCCGATATCGATTGTTATGTTGGTGCTTTGAGTCCACGTCAAATAGGCAATGGATTGGACTACTACAAGGTTCGTACTACAATGTCTGGCTATGGTCTTGGTAGCTGGTTTGCTAGGCTATTTCGTTCTGCACTACCCCTTGCCAGAAAATATCTTGTACCTGCTGCGTCAAATTTTGCTGCCTCCACACTACAGGACTGGGGGTCGGGCAAGAATTTCAAGGAGAGTGTTAAGGAAAATATTAGATCTTCAGCAAGAGCCATTGGTGAGCAATTAAAATCTTGAAAAAATGGGGAGGGATTGAAAAGGATGCGTTCGCGTCATTCACTCATCAGTCTCCACCCAGGCAGGAAGCAAAGGACATCAACAAGGACTTTGAGGAATAAAACAACGAAGACCAATAAGCAGAAGAAGAAAAAGAAAAAGGTTGTTAGATAAAAGAAGGATTTCTTCTCTTAAGATGACTTATCTCCCCGACAAGGAATCAAATCCATCAATCAGTTACTCATTGAATTTATTCAATGCTGAAAATTTTGATGTCAGCATCAAGTGGGGCTACTACGAACAATTTCATCGCAAACAACCCCTATCGGAAAATATACACTGTGAGATATTTTCCAATGAAGACTCGGTCATTGAATAGTCATCAACATTTATTGATTTAAATGTTGAGGTGAAAAAAAAGTCAGATAATACAACTCCAAATGCTGGTGATGGTCTCTCCTATGAAAACTGTATTCTACACAATCTCTTCAAACAAAGTAATGTATTTATTAATGAAACATTGGTGAGCACTAGCAATAATTTATCCAACTATGCAAGCTACATACAATTTATGATGATGACACCAAAGGCATCCAAGGAGTTGAGGGGACAATCATTGGGTTATGAATATCGATCAGGTGTTGATACTGACGCTGAGTTGACTACTGCAGTGACCCAGGAGTATCATCTGGTTGGAAAATTAAATCAAGAGATATTCAATATATCCCAATGGCTACCTCCCAATGTCAAGATTGACATAAAGTTACAGATGGCCCCATCGAATTTCATTTTGCGAAAAACACTTCCTGCAGCACCCGATGCAAATGTCATTATCACATCGGCAATTCTCCACGTCCGAAAACAACAAGTTATGAGCTCTGTTGCATTGGCAGTGGAAAAGCTAAGAGCCAATGGTAACAACATTAAACTTCTTGTCCCCCATACGATCACCAATCAACGTCACATTGCCACCGGCTCTCGTAGCTATAGCGATTCATCATTTATCAATGGAGAAATCCCATCAAAATTGGCTTTGGCCTTTGTGAAGAGTGGCAGTGCCGTTGAATCCTAGACTGAATCCCCCATGATTTTATTTTTTTCGGTCTATCTAACCAAGTGTGCAAAATGAATGGGATTCCACTGTACACTCTATCATTTGACAAAATCCTATAGAACTCTGTACGAGTTGGCCATGCAATCCCTAGATTATGAATCTCAATTATTTTAAAATGGAATAACCGATTCAATATTTTCAAAAAATCATGGGGTAATTGTTTTGGACTTGTCAGGCACACAGGATATGAGTATAGTACGAACAGGGAATGTATGTTTAGAGTGTACATTTGCCGATGCTCTGACTGAGAGTATCACGCTAATATCACTGAGTCAATTTGAAACCTATTGGGAAATCACACCCGATGGCAGTGTTCTACAAGACCTAGCACCATGAACACAAACCAAATAATCAATTTATTTAGTATGGATCCATACATGTCCCAGTACAAGTCCTATTGCATACCTTCTGACTTCATTGAAAAAATTACAAGTGTTAACAATACATTAATCATTGTTAATATCAGTACGTCGACTTTGGAGACTGGCCATTTGCTATGCATCTTTCAAACAGCAAAAAATATTGAATTTTTTGATCCTTTTGGCCTATCGTATAAATTCTACGCGCCATACATCAGCATCTGTATTGAAAGGAGTGGGAAAACCATTATTCAAAATCAACGAAGAGTACAGGATTTAACGACTAAGACATGTGGCTTTCATGCACTACTTTTTTTCATGTTCAGATATCGTGGCTACACCTACAAGCAGTTTCTCGACATCTACTTTGACTTACCTCGATTGAACGACTTTCTAGTGGAGAATATACTTACAAGTGTATTTAATATTGATTTTAGTGCCCTACGAATAAAATGTTCTAAAAATGTATGTGAAATTGTTTATCAATAAAAAAATTTTATATAAATTATAAAACGACTGTTCTACTCTTTAGATTTGATCCTCTACTAGGTATTTGTCGACAACAACTAGTGAAGATAGATTATCTGAATTCACAGTGTACTGATCCTGATGTAGTGCAAAGTCAGGGTCACATTTTCTACAGTAGAGCGTAACTTCACTCTTGTCATATCTCTTTGTACAGTCAATGATACTATTCTCATTCATTCTATAGAATTCACATGTTTCAATTTGCTTATTTGAAGCAATTTCACAAACAGTGTCCTCAAGTGTCGTTCCGTCACAGCCAAATAAAAATCAGTGGGCTTATAATCATAACACCCAACGTCTTCACAACAATGACGTAGAAACCATATTCTTTTGTTGTTCCAACAGTTAAATCGCTGACCCGGTTCCTCCTCCCAGAACAATCTAAAACCACGACGATACCAATCTCGTAGCAATAAACTAAAATCACGGGTTGGATTCTTTCCAATCATACCGGGATATTTATTCTCCCACTGATTACATTTATCATAGTGACAATTGGAGCATAGGTGGCCTCTAGGATGAGATTCGCAGACCTCTTCAAGACAGGAATTAGAACCTTTAATTTGTACAGCACATCCTCTGTGCAATTTACACGGGTTACATAATCTACACTTTTCATCATACTCATCAATCATTGTGTAATTATCACATGATGACCAGCTGCCCAGTGTGTACATACATAACGGACATGTATGGAACATTTTGTCATGTGTTGACACTCTCACTGTCACAATGAAATTGAGCTAGCAACAAAAACAAATTGACTGGGATAGAGAGAGAGAGGAGTAAATCATCCATGAGTAACATCTTTTTCATGAAAAAAGTCTCAAATTTCTAAACTAATGTTCAAGAGCATATCTACAAGATCATTTTGCTGTGTCATGATCAATATATCAATATACTGTGTATATGCTTTTGGAACACTACGTAAGAAGCTTCATAAAATAGTATAATGATGGAGAATCAGTTTTCATTATATCGACAAGCATTCCCCGAGAAAATATCTTCCTTTGAATAGACAGCTCTAGAAAATCGTCATCTAGAATTAAACGTTTTTCTATAAGAACTAGATTCCTCATGATTCACTCTTTCTCGAATCTATCCATTTTTTTTTTAGTCCTAACACTCTCACAACCAACTTCAGACAAACCAGAATTTTTCTACTCTAAAAAATATACGCTAGTCTACTATAGAAAGAAAAATACCTTTGATTTAGAAACAATTTTATTGAACATAATTACAATAATAATAATAATAATCACTGATTCATTTTGTTCTAATTAATATATTTCGAAAGGACATCTAATGCTGACCGAAGTTTATTTATATGGAGAATATTCACTTTTCCAGCAAAACATAGCTGCTCCTCCTGTTTAAATTTGCTTAATGATATCATGTATCTTGCATACATAGTGTCCCATTCAAGACATAGTCTACAGCCAGCGGTTATTTCCACAGCCACATTGGGTAATCGTATATCGTTGCTGCTGTTGTCGGCTCCATCATTAATCTCCAATAATGTAAATGCACCACTCATTTTTCTCTACTAATATCTTCGCAAATAAACTATTCTCTTTGAATTCAATTCTCTTACTAATATGAATTGTAAAGAAAACTATTCCTTTGATTCAAATCCTAATCACCAATCAAGTTATACTCACTCTCTTTGAAAAGGTGTATACTTCCCGTAGAAATGTTTACCTATATGTCCCATAGAAGTATAAGACCCTGTGAGGGAGTTCTGAATCTCTTTGAAAAGGTGTATACGTCTCCGCAAATAACATGGAGATTCCTATATGTCTCCGTTAAGTATAAGTTAACATACTACTAGAGTTAGGAACGACGTTAAAACTGAAAACGAACAGAAATTATTCCGTATCTGAAAGGGGCTGTCCCCGCCTCAACGCCTCGCTCTTTACGCTAACGTTTGACTTTCTCACACATATAATTTTTTAAACAAAGAAAAACTTAAGCGTAACGAGCGAGGCGTTGAGGAGAGGACAGCACCCTTTCATATACGGAATAATTTCTTTTTGTTTTAAGTTTTAATGTCGCTCCTTACTTTCAGTTTAAAAAACTTTTTTTTTATTTAATCAGAGGCAACGCTGTAGCGTTGCCTATAGTAAAGGCCATACGGCTCCAATGTTTTATTATTTATTATTTTTTTTCCCCAGAGGCACTTCATATGGAAGGGGTCGTTGTAGAAGCTTCAAAGGGGGCTCATTCGATTGGAAATCGAGAGTTCTAGTGCCCTTTTTAATAGTCAAAAATGATTGGAGGGCAACTAGCCCCCCCCCCACGGCCATCATAACCCCCAAACACATCCAATCAAAATTTTGAGATAGCTATTTTGTTCAGTGTAGTTGATTTTCAGATAGAAAATATATTTTTTGGAGGATACTCCCCCACAACCCTCAGGGCAAGGGTTTTAAGTTGTGCCCTGGGGGCTTATGATGTCTTGATAGAAGGCTTTGTCGTATAAACTACAAAACAGGATAAATAGATTTGACATTAAAAGACTAGTGCCCTTTTTAATCGTCGAATGTGATTGGAGTGCAACTAGCCCCCCTCCCCCCCCCCCATGCCCATAATTTCCCCAAACGCATCCAAAAAAAAATTTCAGATGGCCATTTTGTTCAGCGTAGTTGATTTCGAGATAGAAAATATATTTTTGAGGAGGAGACTCCCCCACAGCCCTCAGGCCAAGGGTTTTGAGTTATGCGCTGGGGGTAGACCCCGGCGCCGCACCGATGAGGGAAGACCGGTGGCGGCGAGGCAAAAAACAGCACGCCGCGCCGCCGGTAAGACGCCGGCGGCGCGCCGCCGGTAAGATGTCGGTGGTGCGCCGCCGGCGCGGTCAATGTTGACCCCAAACATTAATGTTTTCATAAGTTTTTCTCAAATCACAGCTTAAATTTACAAAAGATACGAGCCTATTCATGAGTTCAAAAATTCACAAGTCGCTGGCTGGAAACTGGTCTTCTTCGTTATTCTTCAAGAGAAGTAGAAATCTGGTAGAAACGAAATGGCTGTGGCATTTCAGAACCTTTGCATAATACGAGTAGTTGAAGTATCTATTAGCTATGTATTCTTAACATAAATAATTATCAAAATTAGTACTTTTTTTAATCGAGCATTACTGCATATAAAACTTCAAATACCGTATCACAAAATTCGTCAGTTATCTGGGTAAAAACTTTGAATATAACTTTGAACTTATAAGCTTAATTTTTTCATAATGCCCTTTGTCTTTATTTGTTTTGTCACCTTTAAAGGGTTCGAAATGGGCGACTTTGATATTGATTGTTTTTTTTTTTGGCTATTTTTGATTCCTAAAAAGCGTTCCTTTTATTAAAAACTGGTTTTTAATTACAATTTAAAAAAAAATGCATTTTAAAGTTTTTTTTGGCTTCTTTATAGAATTTTTGGCTTTACATATCTTATATGTAGGCTAAGGCTGAACTGCTCCTTTTTTATCGCTTTTGGCTGCTCTTTTGAATTTTATTCATTTTTTCTTTTGGGGATTCATTCCAAATTATAAACTGATAAATACCTAATATCAGTCAAATTATAAACTGCATCTAAAAGGAGTAAATTTATCAAATTGAAAAATACATGATGAACACTTCACATGAGAACACTTCAATTACAATGACACAAAAAACACTTAATAGTTTATTGGCTATGAAGAAAAATGAAGTACCAGCTATTTTCTTAGGTAAAAAAATGAAAAGCTCATCCGTTTTAAGTGTAATTAAATGAAATAATATGCAGACTGAAGTAGCTCCAGGAATATGTTGAAATGTTCATCCTAGTTCGTCACTTTTAATCCAAGCAAAATGTTAGGACACTTAGTAATAGTTATTAAGTTTAAGCTTTGATTTCCAAATTCTGACAAAAATTATCAAATTTAAGAAAGTCGCAACAATAAGTCACCTGTGGTCAAAATACTCAGACTCCTCTTTGATCCCCACCCAGGCTCAAAGCTTCTGCTATGGTCATATCCATGGAAATCTCCGAAGGGTTTCTTTTTAAAATTGCTTTCAAGCGTAGTTAGGGGTATTTAGCCTTTTTTGCTTTTCTTCAAAGCTTTGAAAAAAGTGTTATAATATTCCAAATGTTGCATTTGTGCATATTTTTGGTAATCATTTGTGGGGCGATTGAATTTTCTAAACCACTGTAAATAAGTAAGAACGTTGCAATATCTAGTACCCTGAGGACATAAGACTGTCAAAGACTCCTCCTTGAACCTCCCAAATTGAAAGCTTTGATTATGACCTGGACTTTTAATGTAACTTGGGCACTGGACCAAGGGTGCCATTGTTACTCGAGCGCAACGTTAGGTGTGGATGTCGATATCGCTTTCGTCACACCAATTCGTTTTAGTGTGAATCTACCTGGTACATATGAATGAATGTTTTCAAATAATAATTTATTTTTGACCCACTACACAGAAAATGAAGTGGAGTAACACAAGAAAAAAAAAAAACCCACAAAGATACATTTAACAACAACACAATAAAAAACTATTACACTCAATGCGTTGTGGCTACCCGGGTAAGTGGGTGATTTAGACCCAAAGGAGCATAAATGTTCTCTTGAAGAAGGCTACTTTGTCTTACAAAACAATTTACAATATCCGGAGCCCCAAAAATCCGCATCATTTTTCTATTACTGTATCTGCGAGGTAGATAAAATAAAAACTTGCAATATCTGAAATACATAATTCTAATATCGCTAATATCCCCTGGTCGAAACAGGATGTGAAGGCCAGCTGGGAACAAAACCGCAAGGTCACAAAATCTCGAGTACAATTTCGCCAATGTTTTTCTGCTATGTCTTCCCCTGTTGGGGACAATTTTTGCGTACCTAAGTTTCAGCTTATCTTTAGTATCACTCAATGCCCGGAAAAGAATTAACGTAAGAGATTTCCAAATACTGAACCCGGGCCGTTAGAAAGAATTAACAAATTTTACAGAAAATACGCCGCAATTAAGTGGCGTTGCTGAAGATTTTGAATTAAACACTAAATATTCGCATTTATCAGTGTTGAGGCTTAATCCGATTTCCCCATACAGCCGCGATACTAGTTGCACAGACTTCATTAATATAAACTTTGACCTGCTAACAAGCAGAAGATCATCCGCATATGCAATATAAGAGACGTTTGACAACCCTGAAGAGTAAGAAAGCGGTATCATATTAAGAACATTCAATAAACAAGCTTTAAAAATATGAGGTGAAAGCAAACCACCCTGACGGACCCCAGATCTAACTGGGATTTTGCCAAAGGCCCGGGAACCTGCCTCAACTGATTAAATGAATTCTGGTACCAAAACTGAAGTACACAAATAATTGAACTATTCATACCCAAACGTGCCAGAGAAAACCATGCCTGAGAGTGACAAACAGTATCGAAAGCTTTAGATAGGTCTAACGCACAAAAGTGAACTTCCGTTTTTAAACGATGTGCTTCTTGTATCACCTTAGCAAATATACGTTGGGCATGCTGGCATCCTATACACGACTTAAAACCGAACTGATTTGTGTCATAATCCACCTTATCTTGAATAAATGGGAGCAATACATATTCAAATAGTTTACTTAAATTACGCGCTACAGTGATAGGCCGGTAGGATCCACAATTAAGCGGATCCTTCCCTCGCTTCAGAACAGAGGTAACAGTACAACACAGGAAAGAATCAGGCACTAGTGAGCTACTAACAGACATCTGAAAAAATAGTTGCAGATGGCTAATCAACTCGGGAGAATCGATTCTTAAATGTTCAACACAAATTCCGTCCAAATAAACCGACGTAGATTTTAGTTTTTTAATGCTTTTCACAACAGACTCAGCACTAATAGGGGTAATATCTTTCTGGCATAGTCTATGCAGAATAACTGAAACAAGCAGTCTACAAAACCGGAAATTGACTGCAAAATTTACTGTACTGAAAATTGTAGAGTAATGACTAACCCATGAATCACCAGGAATTAAACTGAACGAAACAGTCGGGTTTAGGTTACTAGAATTCACCACTTCACTCCATTGCCAAGGACTTTTTGGAAATTCCTTACCCTTATATCGGACGCTTCGCAAGTAAGATTTGAATTCAGATTTAGTTTTCTTTTAATATTAAATACATGACCCGAAGTGGGGCGGCCACACTTATTCCATATCCGAAGCCACATTTTTGCCCGATTTTTAACAATTTTTAACTGAGGGTCCTCTTTCCATAAAGAACTTCTAGTTTTCGAACGAATACGCGAAACAGGGACAGCTATGGCCCCGTTTCATAAATAGGAAAAAAAAAACCGGATTGGACGCATATGTCCCTTTCCCTTTGGACGATAAAACCATGCAAGTGCTGTATCAAGTATAACTCACGAAAATCTAGTTAATTTTGTCAACTTTTCAACTTTTTGACCTCAAATTATTGGAAAACTGAGTGTTAGTTTCGCCATGGCATTCCATAAGATCCCAAGAATCAAATTAAAAGGGAGCACACACAAAAGCCAAATAAGGCCAGTAGCCTGAAATCGCAAAATACCCAAGACAATGAACAAGTCCTAATGGGGGGCCCTGGGTCTATCAAAATATTTCAATGGTTTCCCAGGGAATTTGATATCACTTCCTTCAGTCTCGAATGTAAATGAAAAAAATAAGTATCTTTTTGGCACCCCTGTTTTCAATGAAAAAAATGAGGTATTGTCTTTTCAAAATGATAGCTCCCTATCCCCCTCCTCGATAGGCAATGATTTAAAATTTATTTATTAATCATATTTTTGGGGTAGCTTCAGGTTCAATCTTTAATTACCCAACCTTGTACATAGCTTAGTCTATAGCTAAATTTTGTCTAACCCGAAGGCTGTTTTTTTTTTGGGGGGGGGGGGTAAAAATTTTCCAGAAAGAAGATTGTATTTTCTATCAGGTGTTTAATAATTGAGTATTAAACATTAAGAAAATATTATCTAAAAACAGCAAAAAAAAAAAAAATCTGCAAACTTACAATTCAGCTGCAGAAACAATATGTCGGCTGTCAATTTCAAAATCCACCAAAAGGCTGAAGCTGTATAGTAGTGAATGTGTTCTATAATTCTATTCAACTTGAAAATAAAATTTTTGACTACGAAGGATGTAAGAAATAGCGATTGGGAAACTGCATTCGAAATGATTTAAACTCATGTCATAAAGACGATACTGTTTTTAGTCAACATATAAAGAACTGTGTATATTGCAATATTTGCAGTTGCATATTGCATCTGTCTGGTTTTTATGCAAAGTAACAAAAGAGACGAAAAATTAATGAACAAGAGAGCAGTGAAGAATTATGATATACACAGTAATATGTGGCAGGGAAAGTCACTGGTGATAAATCACGAGGTGTGGCACCAGGATTGCGTGATTTTCGGGATTCGGGGAACCAAATTTTTTTGGGGGGTGATGCATAGATTTTAGGGGAAATACCCGAAAGTTCGGGGATAGTGCAAGCTCTGCTTGATTTCTAAGCAGGAAAATCGAAATACTAAACCACACGAGAAGGAAAAGCTCCGACTTTGCAGTTGACGCAATAAATAATTCCCGTAAAAATAATTTAAAGTCGACCGAACGCCACCGCCTCTGTTGGCGGCGGCGTCCCTACGGCGCGCCGGTGGCGTTACGATACTTCGGTGGCGTTCGACCGGGCCTCTCGTCGGCGGCGTTCGGTCGATCCGCCGGCGCGGCGCCGGGGTCTACCTGGGGGCATATAAGGTTTTTATAGAAGGCGTTGTCGTAGAAACTTCAAAACAGGCTCATTCGATTGGAAATTAAAGGGCTAGTGCACTTTTTAATAGTCGAAAATGATTGGAGGGCAACTCGCCCCCCCCCCCCTCACGCCCATCATTCCCCCAAACACATCCAATCAAAATTTGAGATAGCCATCTTATTCAGCGTAGTTGATTTCCAGATAGAAAATATATTTTTGAGGAGGATACTCCCCCACAACCCTCAGGGCAAGGGTTTTAAGCTATGCCCTGAGGGCATATAAGGTTTTTATAGAAGGCGTTCTCGTAGAAACTTCAAAACAGGCTCATTCGATTGGAAAATAAAGGGCTAGTGCCCTTTTTAATAGTTGAAAGTGATTGGAGTGTAACTAGCCCCCATCCCCCCCCACGCCCATCATTTCCTCAAACGCATCCAATCAAAATTTTGAGATAGTCATTTTGTTCAGCGTAGTTGATTTCCCGATAGAAAATATATTTTTGAGGAGGACACTCCCCCACAACCCTCAGGGCAAGGGTTTTAAGTTATGTCCTGGGGGGCAAGTAGAATAGGTCTTTTGAATTCTAAGGCGCCCCCGTACAAACAGGTTTTTTCTAGTAGTTACATGTCATAACACTCTTTGCCAATAGGAAAGACGCACTTTAAAATTTAAATGTCTTTTTTTTTTTTAAATATAAAAACACTATTTGCCAAGAGGAACGACGCACTTTCAAAGTTCAATGTCTTTTTTTTTTTAGTTCAAAAAAACCGGTGTCTCTTCTTTTTTAATCGCCTATTATTTTCTGTATATAATCAGGTTCCATATTTGATTCTCAATAAGTTTTGAAATTAGTAAGAGACTTGAATTAAAAGAGAATAGTTTTTATTTGCAAGGATATTAGTAGAGGAAAAAAAAATGAGGGGTGCATTTAAATTATTGGAGATTAATGATGGAGCTAACAACAGTGATGTAATTACTTCTTTAGTTTACGAGATTTGCGAATTTTTTTGCGAAGAGGTATTAGCGTAAAAGTATTGCGATGGTTAAGAATGCCTCACGGGGTAATTAAAGAATGGGGTGCTTACATCAGATACTTAATAGATTTGACGATTACAAGAGACATTGCTAGAGTCAAATATATTTGGTGTTGGTGATATTATGACCCTCCAAGTCCCCTGAGGAAAGGGCTGCATAGTGTATCGGTATCGGACGTATTATTTTTGGGCGTATTGCTATCGCAGGTATCTATACAGATTTTTAGTAGCTCGTATAAAAGATATTACTCATATCTACGTTCTTCCTATAAATTCAACCATCAGCAACTTCGATTTTAAATTTTACAGGATTAAATTCCAATCTGCTTAAACTCTTAAAAAAAAGACAGTCCTAGATAGAGCCTAATCTATCTATATTTTAAATACGATTCATAAAAAATAACACAATTTGGTCTGTTTGATATTTATTCAGAATATTAATGAGGGCGCCGGTCCCCCCTCCCCAGAAACACAGCTCACGTATGATAAAATAAAAATAAAATTGTTTTTATTTTTAAATTATGAACGTAACGATTTTAAAAATTATATCCTTAAATTTCAATCTGATTAAACTCTTAAAAAATAACGCCAGTCCTATATGGAGCCTAAGTTATCTATATTTTAAATACGATGCATACAAAAATAACACAATTTTGAGTATTAGGTCCATTTGATATTAATTTTCAATACGATGAATAAAAAAACACAATTTTGACTATTAGGTCTGTTTGATATTTATTCAGAATATTAATGAGGGCGCCATTCCCCCTCCCAAAAACCAACGCTGACTTAGTATAAAAATTTATTATTTATTTTTAAATTATAAACATCACTATTTTAAAAATTATTGGATTAAATTTAAATATGATTAAAGTCTTAAAAAAACGACAGTGCTATATAGATACTAATCTATATATATTATAAATACTATTCATAAAAAACACATTTTTGAAGATTAGGTCCTTTTTATATTTATTCAGAGTATTAATGGGGGGCGCTATTCCCACTCCCCAAAACCATAGATCACCCAGGATAAAAGAAAAAAATGTGATTTATTTTTAAATTATTACCGTCACGATTTTAAAAATTATAGGATTAAATTTAAATCTGCTTAACCTCTTAAAAAAAGAACGCCAGTCCTATATGGAGCCTAGTCTATCTATATTTTACATACGTTGCATAAAAAATAACAGAATTTTGACTATTAGGTCCATTTGATATTAATTTTAAATACGATGCATAAAAAAATAACACAATTTATACTATTATGTCAGTAAGATATTTATTCAGAATATTATTGGAGGCGCCAGTCCCTCCTACCCCAAAACCAAAGCTCGCTATGAATAAAATAAAAAATTTCATATCTGTTTCAATTATGAACTTCACTATTTTAAAACTTATAGGCTTAAATTTAAATCTGCTTAAACTCGTAAAAAAGAACGACAGTCATAGATGGAGCCTAAGCTATTTATATTTTAAATAAGATGTATAAAAAATAACACTTTTTTGAATATTAGTTCTGTTTGTTTTTTTATTCAGAATATTAAAGGGGGCACAGTTCCCCCTCCCCCAAACCCAAAGCTCACACATGATAAAATAAAAAAATTGTATGTCTTTTTCAATTATGAACATCATTATTTTAAAACTTATTGGATTAAATTTCAATCTGCTTAAACTCGTAAAAAAAAACACAAGTCCTAGATGGAGCCTAAGCTATCTATATTTTAAATACGATTCATAAAAAAGTAACACAATTTTGACTATTAGACCCGTTTGATATTAATTTTAAATAAGATTCATAAAAAAATAAAACAATTTTGACTATTAGGTACTTTTGATATCTTTTCAGACTATTAATATTCCTCACCCCCCTCCGCAATACTAAAACCCATCCCAACACAAAAAATATATTGTGCATATTTAAAGGAGACGCATTGCTCGTTAATCAATTTTTAGTCTTAAATATGATATATTTCTGCAGGCTTGTTAAGAACCGTTTTAGCCAAAATACCCTATACCTGAACAGCTGTCAAAAAGCGTTTTGAATTATGTGTTAGATATGTGGTCCGCTTTCAATCAGAAACTCAATATGATAAGATAGTTAAAAGTAGTTATACGAACATTTGAACTTAGCGTGAAAGGCGAGGTGTTGAGGAGGAGGGAACCCCCCTCATATACGTAATAATTTTGGTTCATTTTGAGTTTTTAGTGTTTCTCCTTACTTTCAGTGGAAATTTTTTTTGAATATTTCTAATACACTAAAAAATAGAGCGCTACAAACATCACAATCATCTTTAGAGGGAAAATTTATCTTTAAAAGAGGGGTTATTATTTCCTTAATAAATTTTTAGTCTTTTTTTTTTTTAAAGAGCAAGTGGATTAATGAAATTACTCTCCCCCTGAAAAACGACCGAGATGGAACGATACAACATCGATGCAAGCTACCAAAATACATGGTGAAAATATCCCTTTACACATTGACAACGATTCGAGTGAAACAAGAAAACAGTTAAAGGGAACTTCTAAAAACACAGAAAAAGGACAAACATACCCTTCTGTATAATGGTAGAGATGTGAGACGCTTTTGTCTATTAAATCACGCAATGAAATACCCTGTGATATCGTTATACCCCGTTATATCGTTATGCTAAGCATTCCAAAACACTAAAATGCTTCAGCGACCAAAGAGATTTTTTTTTTTTAATGTTTCTTTACATTGTGATTTAGAAATTAAAGGCTATTAAATGTTTCACAAGTTCAAAACGGTTAATAGTTTTTTTTTTTAGAGTTTCGGTTACTATTGAGCCTTACGTGCCTGAAATCATGAATTAGAATATTTAATTATCTGTTTGGGTTTTCAGACACCATAGCTAGTTGAAACTCTAAATAAATATCTTCATTTTTAACCTAATTGCGTATAGTTTAAATAATTCTAGGAGGATGAAGTATTTTTCTACTTAACAACTGCATTAATAACTTCCAAGATGATAGGACAGTATGACACAGAATTTATCAGTTACCGAGAGTTCAATAACTCCCCTCGCAATGACTTCCAAGGGTTTTATGACTCCTCCCCACACTGAATTCAGATGGTTTTAAGACTCATCTCACTAGTCATAACTCCATTCAACCTTGAGCGAAGGTATAAAAGTTTGATGAAGTATTTCTCTGCTTAACAACTACATTAATAGCCTCCAAGATGATAGGACTGTATGACACCGAATTTATCAGTTTGAAAAAATCATCTTGCGGTGTTCTATTCGAATGTTACTTTTTATTATTGTCTATTGATCTCGAAGAAATTGACTTTTATCATTGGTTAGTGAACTATAATCTGTTTGAGTATGATAAAAGCTTGTGGAGTACTACATTACGTTATATAAACAGACTGGGATTCTATGATAGAGTGATTACACCACTTAATAATACTAGTCAGGAACTGAGAAATGTCCAGGAGGAAGTCAGTGAAATTTGCAGCTTTTTCGGAGTTGAAGCGCTCTATGTAAAGGGCAATTTACCTACAGATAAAGTTTTAATTCAAAAGTGTGACCCTAGGATTCCACTTTTCAATCTAGAAGAGTTTAAGTGTCCTAAATTTGAATGGGGCTATCACCGTCCTGAAGACGAGGTTAGGTTCTTCGCACAGTGGATACCTAAGAACATACCTGATCGGGATAAATCCATAAGACATGGTAAAAACTATCCTATATCATGGGACCATCGTTTGTGGATGTTTAAGAGTGAACTCTAAGTACTATTTTTATGTAAACATTTGTTGTTGTTGTTTTTTTTTCTCAAAAAAAATATGTTAATACATTTAAGCAATAAATATCTTTAAGCTTAAACCCTTCATGTTCTTTAGAATAGTATTTATTAAGATGACTACTGACTCAATACGGGATACAACCTGATAAACAAATTCAATATTTGTTATCTACCAGAAACTTCATGGAAAATAAGCAGCTCAACATTAACTATTTTACCGCTTGATCATTTTCAGACTGAAAAGATCAAAAGATATAAAAACTTTTTCTATCTTCTACGGAAAAATTTAGAATAGAACTTTAAAGTTCTTTATGTGTTGATGAACTTAAAAACTGAGGTGGAAGATTTTTATTTTTCTCTGGAGAAATTAGAATTGAAATGTAAGCTCTTTAATAAAATTCGGAATTGAGTTAACTTTTCATGATCACAGAATAACTTTTTATATCTTCTACGAAAAATTTGGATCACTACTTTAAATTTTTCCATCCTTTTGAGAAAATCTGAACTGAAATGAAAAATTTTTAGTTTCTCTGTGAAAAAATAGAATTGATCTATAAGTTATTTATCTTTTCATTGAGAAAATTAAGAAGAGAACTTGAACTTTTCTTCACCTCGTTGAGAAAATTAGAAATTAAATGAAGCTTTTTATCTTCCTGGAAAATATTCACATTCATAGTATAACTTTTCGTATCTTCTACACTAAAATTTAGAACATTACTTTAAATTTGTTTATGTCTTTCAGAAAAATTACAGAATTAAAGTGGAGCTCCTTATCTTCATAGTGAAATATTCATGATCAATGTGTAACTTTTTATATCTTCTACAAAAAATTTGGATGAAAGCTTTAAATTTATGTATTTGGGGAAAAATCTTAATTGAAGTGGAACCTTTTTATATTATTTGGAAAAATATAATTTATAAATAACTAATTTCTTTTTTTATTGAGAAAACTCAGAAGAGAAGTTAAACTTCTCTTCACTTCATTGAGAAAATTTAAAATTGAAGTACAAATTTGTCTTTAGTGGAAATATTCACACTGGAGTTTTTTATCTTCATTGAAAATATTAACGATCAAAGTATAACTTTTTCTTGCAAAATACAAAATACTTGTTACAAAACCAAAAGATTTCTAACAATATTAAAAATAGTTCTTACAGAATATAAAAGTTCAAACAAAATCCAAAGCAGTTCTTACAAAACAGAAATAATTCTTAAAAAATACAAAAATTTTTAAGAAATCCAAAATAGTTCTTACAAGACAAAAATTATTAGTAATAAATACAAAAATACTTTACACAAACCCACAATAGTTCTAACATAATATAAAATACTTGGTTCAAAAGAACAAATACTTGATTCAAGACACTAAATTTCTAACAACACCAAAAAGATTTCTTATAGAATAAACAAAATTCATAATAATTAAAAAAATAATTCTTAAAAATAAGAAAAAATTATATCACAATACACAACGTTGTAATACAATCGAACAAAGTTCTGAATCAACAAAAAATATACTTAAAAATAGAAAAAATCCTTTACAAACATCCAAAATAGTTTTAACAGAATTAAAAATAGCTTCTGCAAAATATGAAATACTTTTCACAAATCACTAAAATTCTAACAACACCGAAAGTAATTCTTACAGAATACAAGAAGTTCAAACAAATACAAAAAATACTTCTTAAAAAACAAAAATCATTCTTACGAAATACAAAAATATTTTAGACAAATACAAAATAGTACTAACAGAATAAAAAATAGTTGTTGCAAAACTTGAAATACTTGTTACAAAACAAAAATATTTCTTAAAACATCAAAAATATTTCTTACAGAATATAAAAAGTTCAAACAAAATCAAAATTTTTCTTACGAAACATAAATAATTCTTAAAAAATGTAAAAAGTTCTAAGAAATCCAAAATAGTTCTTACAAAACAAAAATTATTCGTAATAAATACAAAAATACTTTACACAAATCCACATTAGTTCTAACAGAACAAAAAAAATACTTGATGCAAAATACAAAATACTTGATTCAAGACACTAAATTTCTAACAAAATCCCAAATAGTTATTATAGAATACAAAAAATTCAAACATATTCCAAAAATAATTCTTACAAAGCAGAAACAATTCTTGCAAAATACAAAAAGTTGTAAGAAAATCAAAAATAGTTCTTAAACAACAAAAACTATTCTTAAAAATAGAAAAAATCATTTACACAAATCCAAAATAGTTCTAAAGAGTTAAGAATATCTTCTGCAAAATATGAAATACATTTCACAAAGCACGGAAATTCTAACAACACCGAAAGTAGTTCTTACAGGATACAAAAAGTTCAAACAAAATCAGAAAATATTTCTTAAAAAATAAAAATTATTCTTACGAAATAAAAAAATATTTTAGACAAATCCAAAATAGTACTAACATAATAAAAAAAATAGTTGTTGCAAAATTCGAAATACTTGTTACAAAACAAAAAGATTTGTATGCCTTTCCTTGGCACCTTTCCAAACAAGCGGGGACTCCCCACCGGTTCCTACACAGTGCAAAAAAAGTGAACAGTACGAAAACTCCAACGATTTCAACCAGACTGGTTTTTAGGGACCAAGCGGGAGAGCTATGAAAAGTCGACATAGCTTTATTTCAATTTTTTAAGGTACAATGAGACCAGGTTCCGGGCGCGCACGTAACCTGGACTAAATGAACCTTAAAAAAATGAAATAAAGCTATGTCGACTTTACATATCTCTCCCGATTGGTCCCTAAAAAAACCAGTCAGGTTGAAAACGTGGAGTGTTCGTACTTATCAATTTTTTGCACTGTGTATGAACCAGTGGGGATTCCCCGCTCGTTTGGCAAGGGGCCAAGGACAGGCATACAAATCTTTTTGTTTTGTAACAAGTATTTCGAATTTTGCAACAACTATTTTTTATTCTGTTAGTACTATTTTGGATTTGTCTAAAATATTTTTGTATTTCTTAAGAATAATTTTTGTTTTTTAAGAACTATTTTTGGATTTTGTTTGAACTTTTTGTATCATGTAAGAACTACTTTCTGTGTTGTTAGAATTTCAGTGCTTTGTGACATGTATTTCATATTTTGCAGAAGATATTCTTAACTCTTTAGAACTATTTTGGATTTGTGTAAAGGATTTTTTCTATTTTTAAGAATAGTTTTTGTTGTTTAAGAACTATTTTTGATTTTCTTACAACTGTTTGTATTTTGCAAGAATTGTTTCTGCTTTGTAAGAATTATTTTTGGAATATGTTTGAATTTTTTGTATGTTATAATAACGATTTGGGATGTTGTTAAAAATTTAGTGTCTTGAAGCAAGTATTTTGTATTTTGCAAAAAGTATTTTTTTTGTTCTGTTAGAACTAATGTGGATTTGTGTAAAGTATTTTTGTATTTAATAAGAATAATTTTTGTTTTGTAAGAACTATTTTGTATTTCTTAGAACTTTTTATATTTTTTAATAATTATTTATGTTTCGTAAGAAAAATTTTGATTTTGTTTGAACTTTTATATTCTGTAAGAACTATTTTTGATGTTTTAAGAAATATTTTTGTTTTGTAACAAGTATTTCAAGTTTTGCAACAACTATTTTTTATTCTGTTAGTACTATTTTAGATTTGTCTAAAATATTTTTGTATTTCGTAAGAATGATTTTTGTTTTTTAAGAAATATTTTTGGGATTTGTTTGAACTTCTTGTATTATGTAAGAAGTACTTTCTGTGTTGTTAGAATTTTCGTGCTTTGTGACAATTATTTCATATTTTGCAGAAGCTATTTTTAATTCTGTTAAAACTATTTTGGATTTGTGTAAAGGATTTTTTCTATTTTTAAGAATAGTTTTTGTTGTTTAAGAACTATTTTCGATTTTCTTACAACTTTTTGTATTTTTCAAGAATTGTTTCTGCTTTGCAAGAATTATTTTTGGAATAAGTTTGAATTTTTTGTATGTTATAATAACTATTTGGGATGTTGTTAGAAATTTAGTGTCTTGAAGCAAGTATTTGGTATTTTGCACCAAGTATTTTATATTCTGTTAGAACTATTGTGGGTTTGTGTAAAGTATTTTTGTATTTATTACGAATAATTTTTGTTTTGTAAGAACTATTTTGGATTTCTTAAAACTTTTTTTATTTTTTAAGAATTATTTCTGTTTTTTAAGAACTGCTTTGGATTTTGTTTTAACTTTTATATTCTTTAAGAACTATTTTTAATTTTTTTAGAAATCTTTTGGTTTTGTAACAAGTATTTTGTATTTTGCAAGAAAAAGTTATACTTTGATCGTGAATATTTTCAATGAAGATAAAAAACTCCAGTGTGAATATTTTCCCGAAAGACAAAGTTGTACTTCAATTTTAAATTTTCTCAAGGAAGTGAAGAAAAGTTTAACTTCTCTTCTGAGTTTTCTCAATAAAAAAGAAATTAGTTATTGATCAATTATATTTTTCCAAATAATATAAAAGGTTCCACTTCAATTCAGATTTTTCCCCAAAGACATAAATTTAAAGCTTTCATCCAAATTTTTTGTAGAAGATATAAAAAGTTACACATTGATCATGAATATTTCACTATGAAGATAAGGAGCTCCACTTTAATTCTGTAATTTTTCCGAAAGACATAAACAAATTTAAAGTAATGTTCTAAATTTTAGTGTAGAAGATACGAAAAGTTATACTATGAATGTGAATATTTTCCAGGAAGATAAAAAGCTTCATTTAATTTATAATTTTCTCAATGTGGTGAAGAAAAGTTCAAGTTCTCTTCTGAATTTTCTCAATGAAAAAAGAAATAACTTACAGATCAATTCTATTTTTTTCACAGAGAAACTAAATATTTTTCACGTCAGATCATATTTTCTCAAAGGGATATAAAAATTTAAATTATTTGTACAAATATTTAGTATAAGATAGTAAAAGCTTTTATTTTATCATGAAAATTTAACTCAATTCATACATTTATGAATGAACAAATATATCAAGTATAGTATACCCAGAGAAAAATAAAAAACGTCCCTATCAGATTTTTTTGAAGACGAGCCATCAATAATTCAAAAGAACGATTCTAAATTTGTCAGGATAGGAGAGTCAAAGTTTTTTAGATAGATATATCTATTATGTATTACAGTTATCAATAGGTCATTATGTTCATGTTTTTATGTTTAGATTCCTTGAATGGTAAGGTCTATAAAAAATCTTGTCGGTGTTGATCTGGTTGTCCCCCGTAGTGATTCGGTAGTCATATGAATAAATACTATTCTAAAGAACATGAAGGGGTTAAGCTTAAAGATATTTATTGATTAAATGTATTAACAGATTTTTTTTTGAGAAAAAAATACAACAACAACAAATGTTTACATAAAAATAGTACTTAGAGTTCACTCTTAAACATCCACAAACGATGGTCCCATGATATAGGATAGGTTTTAACATGTCTTATGGATTTATCCTGATCAGGTATTTTCTTAGGTATCCACTGTGCGAAGAACCTAACCTCGTCTTCAGGACGGTGATAGCCCCATTCAAATTTAGGACACTTAAACTCCTCTAGATTGAAAAGTGGAATCCTAGGGTCACACTTTTGAATTAAAACTTTATCTGTAGGTACATTGCCCTTTACATAGAGCGCTTCAACTCCGAAAAAGCTGCAAATTTCACTGACTTCCTCCTGGACATTTCTCAGTTCCTGACTAGTATTATTAAGTGGTGTAATCACTCTATCATAGAATCCCAGTCTGTTTATATAACATAATGTAGTACTCCACAATCTTTTATCATACTCAAAAATATTATATTTCAATAACCAATGATAAAAGTCAATTTCTTCTAGATCAATAGACAATAATAAAAAGGCACATTCGAATAAAACACCGCAAGATGATTTTTTAAAACTGATAAATTCTGTGTCAAAAAGTCCTATCATCTTGGAGGCTATTAATGTAGTTGTTAAGCAGAGAAATACTTCATCAAACTTTTATACCTTCGCTCACGGTTGAATGGAGTTATGACTATTGAGATGAGTCTTAAAACCATCTGAATTCATTGTGGGGAGGAGTCATAAAACCCTTGGAAGTCATTGCGAGGGGAGTTATTGAACTCTCGGTAACTTATAAATTCTGTGTCATACTGTCCTATCATCTTGGAAGTTATTAATGCAGTTGTTAAGTAGAAAAATACTTCATCCTCCTAGAATTATTTAAACTATACGCAATTAGGTTAAAAATGAAGATATTTATGTAGAGTTTCAACTAGCTATGGTGTCTGAAAACCCAAACAGCTAATTAAATATTCTATTTCATGATTTCAGGCACGTAAGGCTCAATAGTAACCGAAACTCTAAAAAAAACTATTAACCGTTTTGAACTTGTGAAACATTTAATTAGCCTTTAATTTCTAAATCACAATGTACATAAACATTAAAAAAAAAAATCTCTTTGGTCGCTGAAGCATTTTTGTGTGTTGGAATGCTTAGCATAACGATATCACGGGGTATAACGATATCACAGGGTATTTCATTGCGTGATTTAATAGACTAAAGCGTCTCACATCTCTACCATTATACAGAAGGGTATGTTTGTCCTTTTTCTGTGTTTTTAGAAGTGCCCTTAACTGTTTTCTTGTTTCACTCGAATCGTTGTCAATGTGTAAATGGATATTTTCACCGTGTATTTTGGTAGCTTGCATCGATGTTGTATCGTTCCATCTCGGTAGTTTTTCAGGGGGATATTAATTTCATTAATACAATTCCTCCTCCTTAAAAAAAAAAAGAAGAAAAATTTATTAATGAAATAAAAAACCCACTTTTAAAGAAAAATTTTAACACAAAATTTGATTCTGATGTTTGTAGTGCTCAATGTTTTAGTGCATTAGAAATATTCAAAAAAAATTTCCACTGAAAGTAAGGAGAAACACTAAAAACTCAAAATGAACCAAAATTATTACGTAGATGAGGGGGGTTCCCTCCTCCTCAACACCTCGCCTTTCACGCTAAGTTCAAATGTTCGTATAACTACTTTTAACTATCTGATAATATTGAGTTTCTGATTGAAAGCTGAACACATCTCGAACACAGAATTCAATATCGTTTTGACAGCGGTTCTGTTATAGGGTAGGTTTTCTCAAACGGTTCTTAACAAGACTGCAGAAATATATCATATTTTAATACTAAAAATTGATTAACGAGCCCTGCGTCTCCTTTTAAATATGCACAATATATTTAATGTGTTGGGATGGTTTTTAGTATTGCGGAGGGGGGTGAGGAATATTAATATTCTGAAAAGATATCAAAAGGACCTAATAGTCAAAATTGTGTTATTTTTTTATGCATCGTATTTAAAATTAATATCAAACGGGTCTAATAGTCAAAATTGTGTTACTTTTTTATGCATCGTATTTAAAATATAGATAGCTTAGGCTCCATCTAAGACTGGTGTTCTTTTTTACGAGTTTAAGCAGATTGAAATTTAAGACAATAAGTTTTAAAATCATGATGTTCATAATTGAAAAATAAATACAATTTTTTTCTTTTATCATGTGTGAGGTTTGGTGTTGGGGGAGGGGGAACGGTGCCCCCTTTAATATTCTGAATAAAAAACAAACAGACCTAATAGTCAAAACAATGTTTTTTATACATCGTATTTAAAATATAAATAGCTTATGCTCCATCTAGGACTGTAGTTATTTTTTAAGATTTTAAGCAGATTGATATTTAATCCTTTAAGTTTTAAAATCGTGACGTTAATAATTTAAAAATATATTAAATTTTTTCTTTTATTAATAG
Organism: Artemia sp. Qi Xiang Cuo; assembly: GCF_049724085.1. Classification (NCBI taxonomy): domain Eukaryota; kingdom Metazoa; phylum Arthropoda; class Branchiopoda; order Anostraca; family Artemiidae; genus Artemia; species Artemia sp. Qi Xiang Cuo. The sequence goes on along the minus strand of NC_142798.1, from coordinate 51,931,562 downwards.
CGAGCTTTGGTTTTGGGGTGGGATGGACTGGCGCCTCCATTAATATTCTGAATAAATATCTTACTGACCTAATAGTATAAAGTGTGTTATTTTATATGCATAGTATTTAAAATTAATATCAAATGGACCTAATAGTCAAAATTCTGATATTTTTTATGCATCGTATTTAAAATATATATAGCCTAGTCTCCATATACGACTGGCTTTCTTTTTTATGAGTTTAAGCACATTGAAATTTAAGCCTATAAGTTTTAAAACCGTGACATTCAAAATTGAAAGAGACATAAAATTTTTTTCTTTTATCCTGCGTGGGCTTTGGTTTTGGGGTGGGGGAATGGCGCCCCCATTAATATTCTGAATAAATATCAAACGGACCTAATAGTCAAAATTGTGTTTTTTATGCATCGTATTTAAAATATTGATAGCTTAGGCTCTATCTAGGACTGTCGTTTTTTTAAGACTTTAAGCAGATTGAAATTTAAGCCTATAATTTTTAAAATCGTTATTTTTATAATTTAAAAATAAATAATAAATTTTTATCCTACGTCAGGTTTGGTTTTGGGGAGGGGGAATGGCCCCCCCATTAATATTCTGAATAAATATCAAACGGACCTAATAGTCAAAATTGTGTTTTTTTATTCATCGTATTGAAAATTAATATCAAATGGACCTAATACTCAAAAGTGTGTTATTTTTTTAGGCATATTATTTAAAAGAGATATCAATGTTGCTAAATATATGCGTATCGTTCTTTTTTTAAGTTTAGATGCATATTTACAATTAAGCCTCTAATATTTAATATCGATACTTTCTCACTTGAAAAAAAGAACATCAATTTTATTTTTATTTTATAATCATATAGCTGTGGGGTTGGGGAGGGGGGAACCGGCGCCCCCTTTAATATTCTAAATAAATATCAAACAGACCAAATTGTTTTATTTTTTATGCATCGTATTTAAAATATATAGAGCTTAGGCTATATCCAGGACTGGCTTTTTTTTACGAGTTTAATCAGATTGGAATTTAAGACTGTAAAATTTAAAATCTAAGTTTCTGATGGTTGAATTTATATGAAGAACGTAGACATGAGTAATATCTTTTATACGAGCTCCTAAAAATCTGTATAGATACCTGCGATAGCAATACGCCCAAAAATAATACGTCCGATACCGATACACTATGCAGCCCTTTCCTCAGGGGACTTGGAGGGTCATAATATCACCAACACCAAATATATTTGACTCTAGCAATGTCTCTTGTAATCGTCAAATCTATTAAGTATCTGATGTAAGCACCCCATTCTTTAATTACCCCGTGAGGCATTCTTAACCATCGCAATACTTTTACGCTAATACCTCTTCGCAAAAAAATTCGCAAATCTCGTAAACTAAAGAAGTAATTACATCACTGTTGTTAGCTCCATCATTAATCTCCAATAATTTAAATGCACCACTCATTTTTTTTTCCTCTACTAATATCCTTGCAAATAAAAACTATTCTCGTTGAATTCAATTCTCTTACTAATTTCGAAACTTATTTACAATCAAATATTGAACATTATTATATAAAAAAAATAATATGATATTAAAAAATAATATAAAACTTTTTTTTTAAATAAAAAAAAAATAAATTTACATTTTAAAGGGCATCTTTAATATTTTAAAAAAGTGTTTTTAACTTTAAAAAAAAAAAAGAAATATAAATTTTAAAGTGCGTCGTTAATATTGGCAAAGTGGGTGTTTATATGTAACTACTAGAAAAAACCTGTTTGTACGGGGGCCTCTTAGAATTCAAAAGACCTATTCTACTGCCCTGGGGGGCATATAAGGTTTTTATAGAGGGCGTTGTCGTAGAAACTTCAAAACAGGCTCATTTTATTGGAAATTCAAAGGGCTAGTGCTCTTTTTAATAGTCGATAGTGATTGGAGGGCAACTAGTTCCCCCCCCCCCTCACGCCCATCATTCCCCCAAACACATCCAATCAAAATGTTCAGATAGCCATTTTGTTCAGCGTAGTTGATTTCCAGATAGAAAATATATTTTTGAGGAGTATACTCCCCCACAACCCTCAGGGCAAGGGTTTTAAGTTATGCCCTGGGAGCATATAAGGTTTTTATAGAAGGCGTTATCGTAGAAACTTCAAAACATGCTCATTCGATTGGAAAATAAAGGACTAGTGCCCTTTTAAATAGTGGAAAGTGATTGGAGTGTAACTAGCCCACTGCCCCCCCCCACGCCCATCATTTCCTCAAACACATCCAATCAAAATTTTCAGATAGCCATTTTGTTCAGCGTAGTTGATTTCCAGATAGAAAATATATTTTTGAGGAGGACGCTCCCCCACAACCCTCAGGGCAAGGGTTTTAAGTTATGCTCTGGGGGCACATAAGGTTTTTATAGAAGGAGTTGTCGTAGAAACTTCAAAACAGGCTCATTCGATTGGAAATTAAAGGGCTTGTGCCCTTTTTAATAGTCAAAATTGATTGGAGTGCAACTAGCCTCCCCCCCCCCCCACGCCCATCATTTCCCCAAACACATCCAATCAAAATTTTGAGATAGCCATTTTATTCAGCGTATTTGTTTTCCAGATAGAAAATATGTTTTTGAGGAGGACACTCCCCCAGAACCTTCAGGGCGAGGGTTTTAAGATATGGTTTTTATAGAAGGTGTTGTCATAGAAACTTAAAAACAGGCTCGTTCGATTGGAAATTCAAAGGGATAGTGCCCTATTTAGTAGTAAAAATTGATTGGAGGGCAACTAGCCCCCCCCCCACGCCCATCATTCCCCGAAACACATCCAATCAAAATTTTGAGATAACCATTTTGGTTCAGCGTAGTTGATTTCCAGATTGAAAATATATTTTTGAGGAGGACTCTCCCCCACAACCCTCAGGACAAGCGTTTTAAGTTATGCCCCGGGGGCATATAAGGTTTTTATAGAAGGCGTTGTCGTAGAAACTTCAAAACAGGCTCATTCGATTGGAAATTAAAGGGCTAGTGCCCTTTTTAATAGTCGAAAGTGATTGGAGGGCAACTAGCCCCCCCCCCTACGCCCATCATGTACCCAAACACAGCCAATCAAACGTTTGAGATAGCCCTTTTGTTCCGCGTAGTTGATTTCCAGATAGAAAATATCTTTTTGAGGAGGACACTCCCCAACAACCATCAGGGCAAGTGTTTTAAGTTATCCCCTGGGGTCTTATAAGGTTTTATAGAAGGAGTTGTCGTAGAAACTTCAAAACAGGCTCATTCGATTGGAAATTAAGGGCTTGTGCCCTTTTTAAAAGTCGAAAGTGATTGGAGTGCAACTAGCCTCCCCCCCCAGGCCCATCATTTCCCCAAACACATCCAATCAAAATTTTGAGATAGCCATTTTGTTCAGCGTATTTGTCTTCCAGATAGAAAATGTATTTTTGAGGAGGACACTTCCCCAGAACCTTCAGGGCGAGGGTTTTAAGATATAGTTTTTATAGAAGACGTTGTCATAGAAACTTCAAAAAAGGCTCATTAGATTGGAAATTCAAAGGGATAGTGCTCTTTTTAATAGTAAAAATTGATTGGAGCGAAACTAGCCCCCCTCACCCCCATCATTCCCCGAAACACATCCAATCAAAATTATGAGATAGCCATTTTGTTCAGCGTAGTTGATTTCCAGATTGAAAATATATTTTTGAGGAGGACACTCCCCCACAACCCTCAGGACAAGGGTTTTAAGTTATGCCCTGGGGGCATATAAGGTTTTTATTGAAGGCGTTGTCGTAGAAACTTCAAAACAGGCTCATTCGATTGGAAATTAAAGGGCTAGTGCCCTTTTTAATAGTCGAAAGTGATTAGAGGGCATCTAGCCCCCCCCCCCCTACGCCCATCATTGCCCCAAACACAGCCAATCAAACGGTTGCATTAGCCATTTTGTTCAGTGTAGTTGATTTCCAGATAGAAAATATGTTTTTGAGGAGGACACTCCCCCACAGCCCTCAGGACAAGAGTTTTAAGTTATGCCTTTGGGGCATATAAGGTTTTTATAGAAGGCGTTGTTGTAGAAACTTCAAAACAGGCAAATTCAATTGGAAATTCGAAGGGCTAGTACCCTTTTCAATAGTCGAAAGTGATTGGAGGGCAACTAGCCCCCCTCCCACGCCCATCATTTCCCCAAACACATCCAATCAAAATTTTGAGACAGCCATATTGTTCAGCGTATTTGATTTCAAGATAGAATATATTTTTTTGATTAGGACAATCCCCCACATTCCTCAGGGCAAGGGTTTTAAGTTATGCCCTGGGGTCATATAAGGTTTTTATAGAAGGCAGTGTCGTAGAAACTTCAAATAAGGCTCATTCTATTGGAAATTCTGAGGGCTAGTGCCTTTGTAATTGTCGAAAGTGATTTGAGGGCAACTAATCCCCCTCTGACGCCCGCCTTTTCCTCAAACACATTCAATCAAAATTTTAAGACAGCCATTTTATTAAACGTAGTTTTAAGTTATGGAAATTAGGTCTTTTAGGATTACAACTCCCCCAAAGCCCTCAGGGCAAGAGTTGTAATTTAAGGATTCTCCCAATCCTTCATATTACTTCTTATGGAAGGGATGCTCGTATAAACTTTAGAGAGGCCTCATTTGATTGAAAATTTAAAATTCTTGTTCACTTTTTAAGAGTAAAAAGAGATTGAGGGGCAACTAGCCCCTCTCCCTCCTCCACGGCCTAAATGCATCAGATAAAATTTTGATATAGACATTTTGTTAAAATAGTTCAAAGTTCAGATAACAAAAAACTCCGGTGTTGACACAGCTCACCAGGGCCAGGGGTAGGTGTTGTAAGTTATGCCCTGGGACATAATTTATCAAGGGGGGTTTTTAACTTATGGGTAGGGTTTTGTATGAGAAGAACACATAGGAAATCTATTATAATTATCCAATTATATGGTTAAAATACATACTCTGTGATAGATGCAAAATTGCTTTGGCACACAAATTCCTATTAAGGTCAATTCCAAACAGTCAGCAAGTGTTCTTTGTGTCAGCAAGTCAAATGGTCTAAAACCCCTTATTGGAGCTTTTTTTTCAATCCATTCATTGTTGTCAATCGCTGTCCACAAGTTATGCATGCTGTCTATTGTTCATATATAAGGTTTTTATCAAAGAGGTAATCGTATAGACTTTGAAAAAAACCTCATTCGATTTAAATTGAAAGTTCTAGATCCGTTTTTTAAAGTCAAGAATAATCGGACAGTAAGCCACCCCCCCCCCAATTTTTTTTACAAAAAATGGCAGAGTTAAAAAAAATGGCAAAACTATATGAGTCTGGAACATTCTTGGAAAGTATAAACAAAATCAAATTGAATATTAGATATATAATGATATTAATTGTTGAAAGATCCATCAGTTCAAGATTTTTTTTTTCACTGTAATTTTTATTTTCATTTTCAATGCTGTAAGAACTGGAAAATAATAAATTTGTAATATACGAGTAATTCGTTTCAGTGAAGCACCAATGACGCAGAAGGCTTTAGGTTTTTACAGTTAAAGAAGGGGGCAGCATCCAAATTTTGCTTGTAGTGAAACTATATTTGCCTTGACCAATCTTGAAAAGAACTAATAAATTAAACATAATATTTGATGCATAGTGATGTTAACTGCTGAAGACTCATCAGTTCAAAATTTTACTGCAATTTTAATATTTATTTTCAATATTAAGTACAAAAGAAAAAATTTGTAAAATAATTCGTTTTCAGTAAAGCGCCAATGACGCAGTAGGTTTTAGGCTTCTGTAGTGAGACGATACCCAAACTCTTGTTTGTAGTTATTTTTATTCCATTCAAACTTGATTTGCATATTCCATTTAAGTTTCACTCGTTTTAAGATTTATTTATTCATTTACATTAATATATATTGTATGTTCGTTTTAAGTTTCATTTATACTTTAATAACAAAATATTTGTTTTCGTTTTAAGCTTGATTTTCATATTCAATCCAAGCATTACTCGCTTTAAGATCTATTTATTCATTTATATTATTACTTGTTGTATGTTTTTTGCTATGATTGTTTATTTAATTTCTGTTCGTTTTTGGTTTCATTTATTCTTTAGTAGTAATTTCTGGTCGCGTTTAGTTTTAATTTTTAAATGTAATTTTATATCCTGATCTTAATTTTAAAAATTCCATTAATTTTATTTTAAAAACTTATTTTTTGAAAGTTTTTTTTAATTAATACTCTCAAAAGACAGGAGCTGTTTACGAGTTTAAGTTTGCTGTGCCTGAATATTAAGAAGACGTTAAGAATATTAAGAAGACGTTAAGAATATTAAGAAGACGTTAAGAATATTAAGAAGACGTTAAGAATATTAAGAAGACGTTAAGAATATTAAGAAGACGTTAAGAATATTAAGAAGACGTTAAGAATATTAAGAAGACGTTAAGAATATTAAGAAGACGTATTTACCGACATTCTGTAGAGTGGGTGATTCTGTTGATGTAAGTGGTAAAGTCATATTGTGTGGAAAGCCTGTAGTACATGTAAATTCACTACGGTATTTGGCTTCCATATTGATTCTAATCTTTCCCGGAAACATTATAGCTACATTATTTCTGCAGAAATTGCACGCGGAGTAGGAATTTTCAGAAGATTGAAGCATATTCTGCCGGAATATACTCTTCGCAAGATATTTTTTGTAATCATCTACCCGTATATATCATACGTATGTGTAGTGTGAAGCAGCCACTTTTATGGCAATTACAAGTGTGTGAAAGTGCTGCGAAACAAAGCAGCAAGAATAACTGGGAAGTGTGTAAAAAATGTGAAAGAAACCCTGTATGCTTTAAGTCTCTAAGGCTACTCAATGTTAAACAGATAAGGGACTATCAAGCGGTAATATTTGTGTATAATTTTGTTTATAATCTAGTCCCGGAAATTTTTAAAAAGTTTTACCAATTCATATTTTCTGTCCATGATGATGATACACGAAGCTGCGATAACTTGGTTGTGGAGACTAAAAATAGTGTGAAATCTGGTTTTAATTTGAAGTATCTTGGCCTTTCTGTATAGAATTCACTTCCTGTGAGCATGGGCGTAGGCAGCATTAGGCAGCATATTGTCTAGGGGGGGGGGGGGGCAGTCGATAGTGTGATGGAGTTTTATCAAGTGCCTTTTTCCAAACCATCTGCTTTTTGAGTCATATCTAATGTAAATTTGAAGGTCTAGGGGGGCAGCTGCCCCTCCTGCCCCCCTCCCTACGCCCATGTCTGTGAGTGGTATGGCAGCTGAGCAATTCCCACTGTTTAAAAATAGATTAAAGAAGTATTTCTTGGGGAATTAGATAGTTTTTTTGGGAAGAAGGTGAGAGTAGGCTGTAGGGCTCGGGAGAGGAGTGCATGGAAGTAGTGGGGTGGATGGCTTTTGTTGTATTTTGATGGTGGTTGTTGCCCTGGGGGTGTGTGGGAGAAGGTCATTTTTCTTTATTTATTAATTTAGAATGTTTCTAGGAATGTTTATGTAGGTAACCACTTCGCGTTATTAAAAATTCAATTTTGTTACCCTAGCGTTGTGTTTTATATTTCCAATAGTTTATATTTTTTTATTTTGTTAAATAAAAATAAAAAAGATAAGAAAACAGGTTTTCTTCCAAATAAAAATAAAGAGATTCAAGTTTAAAATGAGCAGAAGCTATTCCTCACATAAGGGAGGTCTCCCTTCCTTAACCCCTCCCCACATTTTTATAGTATCCTATCTTGATGACTGTGGTTATGAGTATGACAAATGTAGTTAATGAATACAATTGCTGATTTACCCATCTTTTAAGAACATTTGAACTGAAAATTATAACGTTTAAAGCAAATGAGTAGAAATACTTTATATTCCATTTCTATTGGCCTTATTCCTGAGCAGTTATTTTTAAGACATTGGGCAAAAACAGTTCAAATTTATGATAAATTCCGGGGTTTAAGGAGGGGACAAACCCCCTCATGTATGGAACATTTTCTTTTCGTTTTAAACTTTAATGTCACGCTTTATTTTAATTTGTAAAACTTGTATTTTCTATGTTCAATTTCTGTAAGTGTAAGAAGGGCTACTGCCCCCTCAGAGCAGACTTTTCAAATTAAAGACTAACTGCGGGAGAACAATGCTTCGGAAAAGAGTTCATTAGCACCTCTCAAAAAACAAACACATCAACCTCATTTCTTGTTATCTTTTCTTCTCGACTTGCGGATCTCTTGGATTATACTCGTTTCAATGTTGTGTTTTTCCAAATCTAATCACCTTTTTCATTATCAAACCTAATTTCAGTCTCCTATTGATAGAATAATGAACATCCCAAGGTTTTCCTTGGAGCTTGTTGTTAACGTTCGCTTCAGTCTGATTTGCTGTGATAAGCTCAAAAGTTCTCATTTAATTCTGGAATTCCACTCCATGAGTATCTTTCTTGATAAGAGTGCTTAGTTTATATGAGTTGAAAATTTAAGTAGTGGTTCTAAATAAAGGAGTACGGTATATTCTCCCAGGGAAAATCCTCCCTCGGAACGTTCCATTCGAAAAATTCCACCCGTTAATTCTCCCTGGAAGATCCTTCCCACGAGTAAAATTGAGTATACAAAGGGGAACTAAGACCAATAAAATAATGAAAAAACGATGGGATTGTGGAAATTAAAACCTATAATCCAAAACACATGTAAAATTTATAGTGTAGAGTGAAACAGTTAAAGGTAAAGAACTGTAAATAAGAAGTGACTCTGGCGAACAGTAACCAAAACTCAGAAAAAGAATTTTGATAACAATTAATATGTTTAAAAAATCTTTTTCATGCCTATCCAAACATATAAAGTTCATTAAATTTAATATTGCATAGCAAATGCTATGATTCTGCAAAAATTTACCTGATTTTCTAAAAATAGGGTAAAAAACCAAAAAGGCAAGTGTTCTTAATGGAAATTCCACAGCTTGATTCAACATAACAGAAAACCCTACTGTGGATCCCCTATCTAGAAAAATGAGGAATTTTGCTTTATCCTTATCAAGGTCTTTTTATTCTATTAATTAAAAAACTTTCACAAAATAAGTTTTTCATAGAAAAGTAAGAACTCCATTAAGCAAAAAATGAGCAAAAATAAAATCAAATAATTTACCAAGCGTGAAACTACTACAAATCAGTATCGAGAAATAGATGAAACCCAAAACGAGCAGAAATTACAATAAACAACCGAAGCAAACTCAAAACCAGCATAACATGAGAAAGGCTCAAGACCCTAATGCCTCCCCAAGGCCAGAACGTAATTTGCACTTTACTGAAAAAATATAAATGTTTTTACTTTTTAACTTTAATAAATCAAATAATATTAACATTTTGATTACTAAATATCATGTATATTAAACTGACAATGCACATTCATTGGTATTTTTTTCAGTAAAACACAAATTATGTTCTGGCCTTGGGAAGGCATAGGGGTTTTGAGCCCTACTCATGTTAATTTCTGCTGGTTTTCAGTTTGACTCGGTTATTTATTGTAATTTCTGTTCGTTCTGGGTTTCATTTATTTATCGATGCTGATTTGTGGTAGTTTCACGCTTGGTAGACTATTTGATTTGATTTTTGCTCATTTTTGGTTTAATGGAGTTCTTTAATTTTCTTTGAAAAAGTTTTTTTTGTGAAATTTTTTTTTAAATTAATTTCTGTTCGTTTTATATTGACATAATCTTATTCGGGAAAAAAACAAAATAATACTTTAAATCTTTCCGTTTTTTCAAGACTTTACAATTTGGCTTGCTATTTATATGCTGGAGAAATTTTTTTTGCAATTTTTAACAACATACACCCTTTTAAAAACATAGAAACAAATAGTAGTGTTTAATTTAGTTTCATACCTCCTCTAGTTGACCTGAAATAGACAACTTGATACCATTCGCAAAAAATCTTTTTACTTTCTTTGATAGCTTGGACACACTTACGCTATTTTGATTTGATTAAATTTTAAGAGCAGAAGTAGCCCCGAACATTTGAACATAATACCCTCAGTCGTTCTTGGGATACTGCTGAGATGCCATATTGAGAATTAGCATTATCACAGTGCATTTTGATTTAATCTTAAGTCAACATATAGTTTTCAAACATAATGGGCAAATGGGAGGGTGGGCGTGGGAGGTGAGTTAGTTGCCCTCCAATAACTTTCGACTATTAAAAAGGGCATTAGCCGTTTATATTTTCAATCGAATGAGTCCTTTTCGAAGTTCCTACAACAACTCCTTCGATACGAAGTGCCTTGGTCTAAACAAAAAAAACTAATACATTTTACCCACATCAATTTTACTATAAAAATGTCAAGCCTTCCAATCGCTTTTGACTATTAAAAAGGGCAATATCCCTTTCAATTTCCAATCAAATGAGCCCTTTTTGATTTTCTAAGACAACGCTTTCTATAAACACCTTATATGCCCCCATGCCATAAATTACAACCCTTGCCTTGAGGGCTGTTGTCATCCTCAAAGACCTAATTTCCAGAACTTTCAACTACGTTAAACAAAATGGCTATCTCAAAATTTTGATTGGACGTGTTTAGGGAAATGGTGGATGTGAGAGGGGCGTTAGTTGCTCTCCGATCACTTTCAACTATTACAAAGGCACTAGCTCTTTCAATTTCCGATCGAATGAGCCCTTTTGAAGTTTTTACGACAACGCTTTCAATAAAAACTTTAAATGCCCCCAGGGCATAACTTACAACCCTTGCCCTGAGGGCTGGGGGGCATATCCTCCTCAAAGAAATAATTTCCAGAACTTTCAACTACATTGAAGAAAATTGCTATTTAAAATTTTTGATTAGATGTGTTTGGGGAAATGGTGGGCGTGAGAGGTTTTAGTTGCCCTTCAATCACTTCTGACAATTAAAAAGGGCACTAGCCCTTTCAATTTCCAATCGAAAGAGCCCTTTTTGAAGTTTCTATGACAATACTTTCTATAAAAACCTTATATGCCCAAGGGCATAACTGTAAACCTTGCTCTGAGGGCTGTGAGGGGGTTTTCATCCTCAAAGACATAATTTCCGGACCTTTCAACTACGTTGAATAAAATTGCTATCTCAAATTTTGATCGGATGGGTTTGGGGGAAATGGTGACGTGAGAGGGGTTACTTGCCCTACCTTTACTTTCGACAATTAAAAAGGGCACTGGGCGTTTCAATTTCCAATCAAATTATTTCTTTTTGAATTTTCTACGACAACACTTTCTATAAAAAAAAACCTTGTATGCCCCAGGGCATAACTTACAACCCTTGTCCTGAGGGCTGGGGGGGAGTGTTATCTCCAAAAACATAATTTCCGAACTTTTTAAGTACATCGAATAAAATGGCTATCTCAAAATTTTGATTGGATGTGTTTGGAAAAATGGTGGGTGTGAGATGGGTGTTAGTTATCCTCCAATCACTTTTGACTATTAAAAAGGGCCCAAAACCTTCTAATTTCCAATCGAATAAGCCCTTTTTGAAGTGTCTACAACATCACTATGTATAAAAACCTTATATAGCCCCAGGGCATAACTTACAACCCTTGCCCCAGGGGCACTGAGGGAGTTATCATCCTCAAAGACCTAATTTCTAAAACCTTAACTACGTTGAACAAAATGGCTATCTTAAAATTTTGATTGGATGTGTTTGGGGAAAAGTTGGGCGAGAGAGGGGGGTTAGTTGCCCTCAAATCACTTTTGACATTAAAAAGGGCACTAGCCCTTCGAATTACCAATCGGACGAGCCCATTTTCAAGTTTCTACGAGAAAAATTTATATAAAAACCTTATATAAACCCTTGCCCCGAGGGCTGTATCCTCCTCAAAGATATAATTTCCAGACCTTTCAACTATTTTGAACAAAATGGCTATGGCTATCTCAAAATTTTGATTGGGTGTGTTTGGATAAATGGTGGGCTTAGAAGGGGTGTTTGTTAGTTGCCTTCCAATCACTTTCGGCTATTAAAAATGGCACTTGCCATTTCAATTTCCAATCAAATGAGCCCTTTTTGAAGTTTCTACTACAACGCTTTCTATAAAAACCTTATTTACCCACAGGGCGTAACTTACAACCCTTGCCCTGAGGGTGGTTGGGGGGGGGGGGGGTTGTCATTCTCAAAGACCTAATTTCCAGAACTTTCAACTACATTGGACAAAATGGGTATCTCAAAATTTTGATTGGATGTGTTTGGGGAAAATGTAGGCGTGAGATGGGGGTTAGTTGTCCTCCAATCACTTTCGACTATTAAAAAGGGCACTCACCCTTTGAATTTCAAATCGAATGAGCCTCTTTTGGAAGTTTCTACGACCACGTTTTCTATAAAAAACCTTATATGCCCCAGGGCATAAGTTACAACCATTGCCCTGAGGACTGTGATCCTCAAAGACATAATTTCCGGACCTTTCAACTACATTGAATAAATGGTTATCTCAAAATTTTGATTGGGTGTGTTTGGATAAATGGGGGGCGTAGAAGGAGTGTTTGTTAGTTGCCTTTCAATCACTTTCGGCTATTAAAAAGGGCACTAGCCATTTCAATTTCCAATCAAATGAGCCCTTTTTGAAGTTTCTACTACAACGCTTTCTATAAAAACCTTTTATACCCACAGGGTGTAACTTACAACCCTTGCCCTGAGGGCTTTTTTTTTGGTGGGGGGGGGGGTTGTGATTCTAAAATACCAAATTTCCAGAACTTTACACTACGTTGAAAAAAATGGGTATCTCAAACTTTTGATTGGATGTGTTTGGGGAAATTGTGGGCGTGAGATAGGGGTTAGTTGCCCTTCATCACTTTCGACTATTAAAAAGGGCACTAGCCCTTAGAATTTCAAACCGAATGAGCCTCTTTTGAAGTTTCTACAACAACGCTTTCTATAAAAACCTTATATGTCCCCAGGGTATAACTTACAACTCTTACCCTGAGGGCTGTCGGGGAGTATCCTCCTCAAAAACATAATTTATATCTGGAAATCAATTATGCTGAACAAAATGGCTATCTAAAAATTTGGATTGGATGTGTTTGGGGGAAAGGGAGGGCGTGGAAGGTATTTTAGTTGCCTTTCAATCACTTTTGACTATTAAAAAGAGCACTAGCCGTTCCAATTTTCAATCGAACGAGCCCTTTTCCAAGTTTCTACAACAACTCCTTCGATACGAAATGCCCGGGTCTAAATAAATGAAACATTGAGCCAACATCGTTCTTTACTTAGGCAGCGCTATTGCGACAACCGGAGCCTGTGTTCCGACAACCTCCCCTTAATTTTTGTTGGGTTCTTCCGATATAAAACAGCCGCAGGAACAGGGAACCATATAAACACCATTCCTAAATTGGAGCTGGTTTTATCTTTGGCGGTGTTGAAAAGGCTCTGTATTTTATTTGAGTTTTTAAAAGCGACATTAAGACTATTTTCTTAGGATTCTTCTCAGTTTGTCACTAAATTTGGGAATTTATGGTAAAATCTATCCACAGGGATTTTTATATCCATCCACACAGTCATATTTTGTATCCTACAAGAATCTCTTATAACACCATACCTGGTAAGCAACTGGCCTTTAAGAATGCTGTACATAAATCGAAATTTTGAAATATCTTTCAGCATTGTATTTTTGTTTTCCCAGTTACCCTTTCACCGTTGCTTTGAAAGGGTATTTGTTATTTTAGTATCAGTGTTTGTTTTAAGGTTTGTTTTTTATTTTATCTTTCGGATTTGTATCTGTTTTTTGTTTTTTTTTATTCTTTGCACTGAAGACGGTCAAGCGGAGTCCTTCACCGAAATATTTGCATATTCCTCTTTGTCATTTTCACTGACTGTTATTATCCTTGTTTCTTCTCTTCTTTACGATTCTTTCGTCCTGTCATGATTAGCCAGTGTGGTCTAAGAAATTATGTAAGACTCTTCACTGGTGCATGGTTATGTTCCATCAGGGTTTTATGATTATGCGATACTAAATGGAGAAAACAACGTTTAGTAAAATACATTAAGTATTCTCAGTGGAAAGCATCTCTTAGTCTGTGGTAGTTTTTCAATTTTGCAGGAAGAAATTACGTATTGCCCGTGTTAATGGTGCTATTATATTCAAATGCTGTCAAAAGCGGAAGTAAGAAAATGTGGGCCCTTTAAGATATACTTTTGCTTAAACTCATTTTAATTCTCTATCGAATTTTATTTAGAGTGCTAAGTGAATTCCCCTACCCTCAAAAAATTCCCCCTCCCCCGGAAAACATTCCCGTAAAATTAAGCCATAAAAATTACTATGTATGGAGTAGTATGTCCTATAGTATTTACTTTTACATTTTTATTTATTTAAGTCTTTTTCCGGGTTTTGGGAACCCCAAATCATGGGGCTACGCCAAAAGCCTGGGACTTTTGATTCTGACTTGGCTGAACATATCTACGACAACCTACACTATTTGTTTTTGTTTTACAACATCTCCATTATTGCTCCTGATAAGGATCTAATGCAAGTTTTCAGGGAGGCAGTTGAAATAAAAAAAAGCACATTCACCAAAGGGTCGCCTTCAATTGCTACTGGTTAAACCTATCTACACCCCATTTATAATGAACCTGTTAATTCCGATCGTTTTTATATCCATCTATTTCCACCTGAATAATATTTTTTAAAATACGAAACAATCAACCTTTTATGGTACCAAATATGCAAATTAAATTAATTTAACCTATTAACTAATCCAAAACCCATCAAAATGTATGATCCTAAGAAAATCTGTCCAATTTTCGAAAGTGGGGAAACACACTCCCACGAAAATCTTGATGGAAATTACGGAATCAAATCCAGCATATCACAGAGCTCTGCTATAGAAACCTTCTAAAAAAAATGTAAAATTTTGTTTGTGTGTTTGTTTTTAACGGCTGGTCATGAATATGAGGTTTTTTTTCCAGGGGTGATCGTAGGCTACCAGACCATTGGTAAAAGAACATCACAATAGGGCTCATTCAAACGAAAATTTGAGAATTCTAGTGACCTTCTTAAGACTTAAAAAGATTGTGTTGTAGCAAATTGGCGTATTTTGCCATTCTGTGGCGTGAAACCGCAGTTTCGGCTCGTTGAGATCCAAATACAACGAAGTGAAAAATTCTTAAATTAGAAAAATCCACTAAAGTTGCTGGTAAGCCACACTTTGAGCTTTCTAGTTTCTAAAGAATAATTCTGCCCAATGGCACATTTGATCCCAAAGACATATGCAGTCTAAACAAAATAAACAGTTAATATGGGCAGTTATTTTGCAATTGTATAAGTGGTGTATAATTGCACATCTTCTAGGGGGGAGAAGGGTCATCGATATTTCTTTTGTGCATTTTTATGACCAAGTCTTCTAACAGTCAGCCCGATTTCAGATCAATGCAGAAGGAATAGGGGGGGATTTCTCGGTCATCTCCCTCAATTGTGAGGAATGTTTTAGGACTAAGTAATATTGTATCTGTGGGATGGCTGCTTCCCTCTGATTGTGGAAACACGTAAGGACCGTATAAAAGATCACATTCAAAGCTTATCCTGCACAAATTTGGAAAGTGGGAGGGGGGCGGGAATCCACTATAAAAAGTTCTTTAATGAAATATCATTGATAACTGTGAAAATCACAACCCTAAAAATCTCTTTCGATGTTTGAGACCCCTCCTTCCTGATAAATATTTAAAGGGATGCACTTTTTAGTAGTGTTCCCTTTTTGGATTCCGTGACAGCCCTATCTCTGCATTGCCGTGACAGCCCCCTGGATTCCGTGACATCCCTGGATTTCCATGACACCCTGGAAGACACACCCCTAGATTCCCGTAACAGCCCTGTTTAAGCGGCCAGCAGATGTTACGTCATAGAGAAAGTTTAGTTGTTACGTAATTAGAGCTGAGGGTCTTGCGTGACTTTGCTTCAGTATTAAAAAAGAGTTCAGTGTGTCAGCATTGAGGATATTATTCTTTAGTATTCGATGCTTTTACACTATTGGATATTGAAAGTGCAAACGATGGCGAAAAGAAACCTAGAACACCTAATGCCGCAGTGGAAATTACGAGGAGTTGCCGACTAATCCTAGAATGGGACGAGATTTTTGTGCAGTATTTTATACCATTAAGCAAATTTAATTTGGAAGAACAGTCATGTTTCGCAGAAAAAGTGAATATAATGCATATACAAAGATTATAAGACGGATTAAACGCACTAGTGAAATATATTGAAGACAACAACCTGAATCTATGTATAAAAAACACGTAAGTTTGTTACTAACCATATTCTTAGTTAGTCTATAATTGGTAGTGAGAGTGCCAGGATTAAAGATGACTGGATTTGAGAACCAAAAAATCTTATGGAATCTAGTAAAATTGGAAAAAAATGTTTGATTCTAGATGATGATTCTCCAGAATTATCTCTTCAACGGAAAATATTTTCTCAAGGAATGCCTAACGATACAATGAGAAATAATTCTCCGTTTTTAGAGTATTGCATGAAACTTTTGCGTCGTGACCCAGATGCATTTACTCAATTTATTGGTATATTAATTGAAACGAAACAAAATGATATTGTAATTTTGCTTTTAACCATTACCTAGACGGCCATTTTGCAAAGCAACAACAAATGAGTCGAAAATGTTTTGTGAACTCACTCCTCTTCCGATAAAAAATTTATTTTCCCCAGTCAGTTTCTTTTTGGAAGTAAGACAGTCAACATCAAAAAACGTTTTACATATGTCCATTATGCTTGTATACATTGGGCAGCTGGTCATCCTGGGAGAATTGTCGAATAATTTATCCTACAATTTAGATCTACAATTTTTCTTTCGATACATCCTACAGGACTCTATATGAATTGACAATGCAATCCCTACATCGAGATTCACATTTATTTGAAATGATATAACCGAAGACATGTTTGCGAAATCTCATGGCATCATATTGGATTTGTCCGGAACTCAAGACATGACTATTGTCAGAACAGGTACAGTACATTTAGTGTGTACCTTTGCCAAACCATTGGAGGAGAGTATAGTATTAATCTCGCTAAATCAGTTTGAAACGTATTGGGAAATTACTCCCGATGGCAGTGTTCTATAAGACTTGGCACCATGAGCACAAATGTATTCAATTTAGATTCTTTCATGCGCAAATACAAATCCTACTGCATACAATCGGATTTCCTCGAGTATATTTAAAGCGTTAACAATATCCTTATCATGGTTAACAGTAGTTCATCAACTGTAAAGAGGGTATATTGGCCATGCATCTTTCAAACAGCAAAGAATATTGAATTTTTTGAACCGCTTGGCCCACCGTATACGTTCTACATACCTAATATTAAAAACTTTCTTGAGCAAAGTGGATAATCTATTATTCAAAATCGGAAGCGAGTACATGATTTATCAACCGAAAGCTGTGCTTTTTATGCGCTTTTATATTTTGTTTTTCGATGTCGTGGACATACTTACAGTGAATTTCTTAGCATTTATGGTGAGAATCCTCGATTGAAAGAATTTCTAGTTGAAAATACTCTTTCATACCTGAGAATATAAATTTCGGTGCTCAGAGTCAAATTTTTTGAAATGTTTGTAAATTTGTTCATTAATAAAATTTGTATGTACAAAACACCGTGTCCTTTAGGATTCTTCTTCCACGTATAGGTAATCATCAGAAACAAAAAGTGGCAGCAGCTCATCAGGATTCAACTTGTATTCATCTTGGAGTGCAAAGGCAGGGTCACATTTTCTACAATATATTGTAGCTTCATTTTTATTATATATCTTCGTAAATTCAATAATACTATTTAGATTCATATTATAAAACTAACGTGTTTCAATTTTCTTAATTGAAGCAACGTCACACACAAAATTTTCATATGAAGAATCACATTCTGTAAAAGCCAAATAAAAGTCTGTAGGTTTATAATCATTGGAGCCAGTCGTAAAAACCAAACTCTTTTATTATTCCTGCAATTGAAGCTTAGACCAGGTTATTCTTCCCAAAATAATTTAGAACCACGACGATACCACTCTCTTAAAAAAAAAACTAAGAAAATCTTTAGGTTTTTTTGAAATCATGCCAGGGTAAGTATTTTCCCATTGATCACAATTATCATAGTGACAATTGGAGCATAAGAGATCTCTGGTATGATAGTCACAAATCTCTTCATGACAAGAATTACAGTCTTTAATTTGCAATGCATATCCTCTGTGCAATTTACACGGATTGCACAATCTAAGCTTTTTATTATAGTCATCAATAGATTTCATTTACTTTACATACAAGAGATAAAAGACATTACATTTCAAATTTATGTGGAGAATTTGTCCATGATCCAACGGCACGAGTACTTTGTAAAAAGGCCAAAGAAAGTTTTGAAGGAATTTTACCATTGATAAATGATGAATCATTGTAGGTACGTGTACCCGTTGCAATATGTCATTGATTCGTGAATGTATGAGGAACGAGCAGTTTGATATTATTTCCACTATCTCTTAATTTTGCCAAAGCAGCAAAACTCATAACTTGTTGTTTTCGTAAATGAAGCATGCCAAGGTGAGGGAGACTCTTACATCAGGTGCAGTGCCAATTACCATTCGCAAAATAAATTGGACAGAGCAAATTTATATCGGACAGAGCATTGAGGGCAACCATTGGGGTATATCAAATATCTCATGATTTTTTCCCAACCAAGTGTAAATCTTTAGTTATCGCATCTCTAAGTATATTCCTAGTGTCAGCGTTCGTTATATATTCATACCCCAGTGTCTGTTCTCTAAAAAGCTTATAGGAAATTGGAATCATCGAAATGAATTGTATATAATTAGCATAATTTGAAAGATTGTGCTCACCAAAATTCCATTTATGTAGAAACTGATTTGTCGAAATAAATTGTGTAATACATAATTTTTACAGAATAAGCCCTCGGGTGCACTTGGCTTTTCATTGTAAGATTGCTTCACAGTGACACGCAAATCTATAAATGTAGAAGTCAAATCTATGAAATAATCTTCATTTGAATAAATTTGAAAATATGTGTTTTCAGAGAGTGGTTATTGCGGATAAATATGGTCATAGTAATCGTGTTTTACACTCACATAAATATTTTCTGCACTTAAAAGATTTAGAGATAAGATGACTGAAGGATGATATTCTTTATGTAGTAGATATGCAATTTATAGGAAAAGAAATCCTTTTTCTATCTAGAAATTTTTACTGTCTTTTCTTCTTTGATGTTTTACGCTTCCGAGCTGAGTTGAGACTGATGGGTGATGAAGTGTCTCTTGCCCTTTTTAAACCTTTTTCGCTTTGTCGTGATCTCAATCGCTGGCCGAGGGATCGTGCGCTGAACCTGATATTTTCTAAAACACTTCCTTTAAAATCCTTCCCAGAGCCCCAATCATGTAGTGTAGGACGCAAAATCCTTGGCAACCGGTGTAATATGTTTTTTAGCGAAGGGTAGTGCAGAGCAAAGCAACTTAGCAAACCAATTGCCGAGACCGTAACAGGGCAAACGAAAGCATTTTTTCTATTAGCCATCTCACTGAATGGGTCAAAATGACATGTAATCACGGCCAAACCATGTGTTATTGCAAGACAATAACAAATTCCTTAATGTTAACTGACAGAGCTCCAAACACTTAGTGTTGACTGGAATGTATTGAAAGTACTTTGTATTGTATTGTGAATTTGTTCGTGACTGGGTTTTCGTTCAAGAATACGTAGAAGGAGGACATTACTATTACCGACTCTCGATGTCTTGACAAAGGATGCACCAAGAAATATACAACTGTCTGATAAGAAGCCAGGTGCATAGTCCTCATAGATAACTTGATCCTCGCCACTGAAAGTTTTTGATTTAATAAATACAACCTTTAAAACCAAAAACCTAACGTAAATCCTCGTTGGGGAAAATTCTTTCATTCTCAAATAAATTGGTAATGTGTATTTTACTCTATTCTGTTTAATAGTTGAATGAGAAGCCACCATTTTTCGACTCGTAATTTTTCTGTTGATAACTCGACGCAGCTTATGCATATTGTTGTATTCTTCTTTGGGTATAATAGTAAAGGTGTTATCATCAGAATCAAAATCTCCTACCAAAGCGTCGTCAGAAGAGTCAAAAGGTCTTACTTTAATCTCGTATGTACGATCTTTTCTCAGGATATAATCGGTATTTTTAAGAATACAGTCAACAAGAGCAACTTCATACTTTCCCTTAAATTTTATGGCAGGGGAGATTTTTGTCCAAAAATCTCTTGTTTTATTCAAGTCATAGTAGAGCTGATCAGAGACATTGGATATGAATGTTCCATAAGTATCATTGGATATTATGAACGTCTTCAGTGGCAATCCAAGAATCAAAATCAGAGTTGAATCCTAGCCAGCAAGCAAGCAGCTGTATCTTACCCTTGCGAGTTCGTATCATTAATATCTTTTCGATTTGATACATTCCATTATTTGAAACTTTTTGCTATTCGTATAAAAACCGCCAAGAATCTCATCATCTTTACCTACAGGTTTAGTGTCAAAGACTTTTGACACTTTAAAAAGTTCAGGGGACCACAAGTAATTACTCCTTTCAAAATGTTATTTTTCGATTGATTCAAACAGTATCACCAACACTAAAATTTTTCCTTACAATCTTTTCAATAGAATATTGTTCGAATCATT
The DNA here is from genome assembly GCF_049724085.1 of Artemia sp. Qi Xiang Cuo. NCBI lineage: Eukaryota > Metazoa > Arthropoda > Branchiopoda > Anostraca > Artemiidae > Artemia > Artemia sp. Qi Xiang Cuo. The sequence goes on along the minus strand of NC_142798.1, from coordinate 51,910,941 downwards.
AATGTCTTTTCAATTTGATACATTCCATCATTTCAAACTTTTTGCTATTTGTATAAAACCAGCCAAGAATCTCATCATCTTTACCTACAGGTTTAGTGTCTGAGACTTTTGACACTTTAAAGAGTTCAGGAAACCACAAGTAATTACTCCTTTCAAAATGTTACTTGTTCGATTGATTCAAACAGTATCACCAACACTAAAATTTTTCCTTACAATCTTTCCAATGGAATATTTTTTAAGAAAAATTTCGAGTGTATTCGAGTGTATTCACGATAAGGTTTATCTTTGTCGACACGTCATAGGGAATTTTGAGGGAACATTAATTTTTCATTGTCGGCAGTTGTTTTATTGCTAATAAATTTACGAGATTATCTTCTAAGTGCTCTTTTGATGAAAGAGCGAGTTCAGCTTGATTTTATGCCGAGATTAAAAATTTCGGTTCACCTAGATATATTTGTTTGTTTAAAGTCATAAGAGAAGTTGAATCATGAACAACCCAACAGATTATATAGTAAGTACACTTGAAAGGAAGTGTTTTCATACATTTGCACTGATCAACAAGCTCATTTAGAAAAACAGATACTGAAACCTTTCCATGACGAGATCGGATCGTGAATAATTGTAACATCTCCTGAGACCATTCTTCAATAGGTTCAGCTAAATCATCAATAATCAACCACGAGCTTGACGCAGCAATATTAAATACGTCAACTCTTCGTATGAGTTTTATTTCTGGTGCTATACTCTTTATTTTGTCATAGGACTCCTGCCATACACTATAACAATAGGTATTTTTGGGATTTTCTAAAATAATTTTTTTTAACGATTTTGAATTATTTCCACTAATATTTTGGTTAACCAGGCACGAATAGTCCGCAGATACAGTATCTGAATGGCATTTTAAATTAATGCAAACTCCTGCAATGTCAAGATGTAACAAACCATACTTAACCTCAATTGGTTGAATAAATGCGCAAAAAGTAGAATAAACATTTTCTTTAAAACAAAAAAATACACTACATTTTTCAAAACAGTATATTTACATAAATAAATAGACTACAAAACATGTTTACACACACATTAAAACAACATAACAAAAGCACTTGAACATGCCCACGGGTGGGATGGCCGGGCCAGGCCGGAAGACGTGGTAGTCACTGTGGACCGTAGGGTGGACCGGCACGATGATGGTAAATTCACAGTATAATATGAAGCACTTTAGAAACGATACCGCTTTGCGCAAAAAATAAATAAAAATCCCCTAGAAAATGAATAGAAAAAACATTACATATGAAAACACTAGATGTAGAAAAAACATGACTAGAAAACACACTGCTAAGCTGGAGACTGCCAGGGGTAGAGATTGATAGAAAAAATAACCCCCTCTCACCAACTATTGAGTTTTTTCCAAACCAAGACGCTGTCTGTAATCTAAACAAGTCTCGATCTGAAGTAAGCTAGTGAACGTGTGGTAGCACCCTCACACCATCCGCACGTGCATAGACTTTGTCCGATATGGCTGTCATGGTGTTTTTTTTACTCGAACTGTCTTGTTTTAAATTTTAAAGAGCAAATGGCCATGACCTTCACTGTTGGAAAAAATTGTTTTCTAGACACCCTACAAACACTCATACTGAAATTTTTCTTTAAATAGTATGAAGTATCTGCGTACCATTTCCCATATCATCCAACAGACTATCGGTTTAACTTCTAACACAAGTGAATCAGTGTCTCCACAATGCACTTAAACTAGCCCCTCCCCCGGCGACTGCTGCTTACACATATTTTAATAAAAGTCCAACATTAGTTGTTTTTTAATTTGTAATATGGCACTGGCAGCGGTAATATTGTTATTTAATTTTACTTTTCTTTTTTTCTATGTAATAGGACCATATTGGAGTCTATAATCCTGAACGATGTTAATTTTGGATCTGCAATGAGTCAGGCACATTTTTTGGGTAGGTCACAACGCAACAAAGACTTCTATTGCACACACACTCGCACGTTTTACCAAAGGGCAAATTGTAAATGAGTTTAAAGATTTATTTTTCGACATTTATTTTTGCCTCAGATTACTTACGGAAAAAGGTGTCAATAAACATCTTCATTTATGGCTTCTGGTCAAACTGGAGGGCTCTATGAATCTTTGTGACATTGAACCCGTTGTCCAGCGTCCACCGCAAAAGAACGTGATATACAACAACATTCTACTTCGGATGAAGGTCGACAATAAGCTTTCGTTTTGAAGGTGTCGAGTGCACATCCGTCACCCTTTACCAACTATCAATTATAGGGACTCAATGAATCCCTAGGCACCGGTTTATTTATGCACGGGAAAAGAAAGTTCTTAATCGAGTCTTAAATTTCCAAAGGTATTTCGCAATAAATTTTCAAAAACCATCCTTGCGGCCCATTCTCCTCAACATTGTAAATTCTAGAGAGAATTGAAGAAGAAGGATCTTTCAGCCACTTTTTAATTCCCACACGACAAAGAGAAATGAGATATTGCCGACGGATAAACGGCATTCATATTCAAAAAACCGCATTCGACTTTTCACTGGTCCTTTGTCCAGTCAGATCAGCTTCAAGGATACAATCCCCGTGAAAACATATCCCTCCCCACACGGATCCCTTTACAAATAAGTCCTGACACACTTCGGTAATCAGCCTTATTTCTGTATCACTGGTCATAAGAATTAAGTTCATCACTAGATAAGGAGTTGAAAAATAATAAGCAAAACCTGACCCAAATTCCTCGTAGATTTTATCCGGGGTTTTAAAGACAATATCCAACAACGTAAATACATCACTTGCCAGGTAACTCTTACAATAATTTTCCCCGTTCTTACACCCTCCCTTAGCTCAAGCTCTCTAAGCAAATTCATAGTCGGCAGTAATGCATTGACGATCACGAAGTGAATCAAAAAACGCTTTGACGAGCGGTAATTTCTTCTCACGTAGCCTCGAGATGGAGTTGTAGTACACATACGGGTATATTCCCTAACACGTTGAATAAGTCATATATTTCATCATCTGAAAAGTGCTTTTGAAGAGGAGGAAACTATTAAAATAGTCACTTTTCTGTACTTGAATGAGTTAACCAAGGGATTTGGGGAAGAAACAATAGGAACTTAAAAATATATATTATTCAAGTACATTTTATCGTTTCAACTCTAGACCATTTGAATTCTAAGCCTAGCCGCTTCTCAGATGATTCAGGTATGCTGTTATAAGAAAAAGATCCATCTATCCTTGCGCCATATACAATTTCTCCTTTCTGTAAACGTGTCAACGCTGGTAATATGAACTTCAAATCTTAGTTGGAAATGTGCATGTAAACTTGTAGAAAATATTGTTGCCTAACATTTACAATAAACGATTTGTGCGCTATCTCCAGAAAGTTACTCCCTCCAGATAGAATAGTTTTACTTAAATCACCATGATCACAGCCTTTCGAATCCCCACTACCCTTAACAATTTTTTTTTAATAAACCCAAAACTTATCTATTTTTAATGACCAACTCGTCTTCTGATGATAGAGTCATTGGCTAATTTGTATTGCGCTGGCGTGGAATTGATTTATTAGCAGTCTTAATAAGTGTAACCATAGCTGCGCGTGCACGATCTTCCCCACCCAATGTATCATACACCTCGACCAATATCATGGTATTACTCGAGACTTTTTGCCAGTGGGCAAAAGAGAAAGCAATGGCTTCATAGTCTTTAACCCGATTCAAATTTCATCGATGGTACGCATCCATGAGTGTGGCCTTGATGTCAAGCCCACCTTGTCACTCTGCAGGAGGGAATTTTGAAAATTCTTGAATCGCAAAATGGCATTATCGCCCAAAACTGTCTCCACAGATTGGCATCCATGATGCTTGCAGTGCCTCAAGGAATATTTTAATTTTAGTTCACTACGGAATATTGAAAGAAAAATTGGACAATAATAGCAGTTACCCCTCCCCTTTTGCCTCTCCTAGAACCCGAATAACATGTGGAATTGGAAAGAAATATTAAGGCTCACTGGCAGGCTCGTAGTGAAACCATACCCAGTGTTTCACTGATTTAATGGACGAACCCTTACTGAATATAAAACACCCTTTTTATCTTCAAGTTGCCTCTATTCAAATTCTGTGTCATGTTGTACAACTGAAAACCCAATATTTAAATGCTCGTTAGCCCTCTCAAAAATATCATCCCCTTAAGCGCTACTGGATAATGCCCCTTTAAGCAATTGAAATCTAACCCTTCCCCTCCTCCATTAACTGCCAGACCATCCAAATGTGTATTACTAACGCCTTGATTTTCTTCGGGTTTATTTCCAGTGACCAGGACTGAATACTTTAAGCAATCTAAGCCCGTGTCGAAAGAGAAGCATTGTACACTTTTACATTCCTTTAAATCTGCATTATATCTTGCACCCCTCCTGCCCCTTCCCACTGCTTATAACAAATTCTTTTCAAACTTTGTTACATATACCTCTAAACTATCTAAAACTTATCTATTTTTAATGACCAACTCGTCTTCTGATGATAGAGTCATTGGCTAATTTGTATTGCGCTGGCGTGGAATTGATTTATTGGCAGTCTTAATAAGTGTAACCATAGCTGGGCGTGCACGATCTTCCCCACCCAATGTCTCATAAACCTCGACCAATATCATGGTATTACTCGAGACTTTTTGCCAGTGGGCAAAAGAGAAAGCAATGGCTTCATAGTCTTTAACCCGATTCAAATTTCATCGATGGTACGCATCCATGAGTTTGGCCTTGATGTCAAGCACACCTTGTCACTCTGCAGGAAGGAATTTTGAAAATTCTTGAATCGCAAAATGGCATTATCGCCCAAAAACTCCAAAACTCCATTAACTGCCAGACCGTCCAAATGTGTATTACTAATGCCTCGATTTTCTTCGGGTTTATGTCCAGTGACCAGGACTGAATTCTTGAAGCAATCTAAGCCCGTGTGGAAAGAGAAGCATTGTGCAATGTAAACTTTTTTAAGTGCGATGGATTTTTTTTATGCTGCCTCACCCTCCAGCCTCCCGAATGTGTTTTCGAGAATTCCTCGAATCTTGCTGACTTATGAGTGCGCTATGTCTACTAGATCTGTATGGATACTAACACCTGTGAAGGATTTTAAGGCGTCTCCAAACTCAGCTCGAAAACCATAAATATCGCGCAAAGCACTATCTGCTAAATATAACTCGGGTAAAACAGGGGGTGAACCGGCACCACCTATTCCTACGCTCCCCATATCATTTTGCGGAGTGGGTACTTTATCGAACTCACTTACCAGTAACTGATCGACCCATTCATAGTCCTTATCAAGGCCGAAATCCCACACAAATCTATCCAAAGCAAATATAGGGGGCTACATTAACCGGGTTCACCCCCATACCATGATCCCCCTAATTTTCACTAATGTCTGGGGCCTGTTCCAAGTCCATTAACGACTCGATATCTTCATAGAGGTCATATGCCCCTTGAGATGTTGGTATGTGAACCTAGAAAATAATAGGAGCTTATTAGTCCATTTGAACCCTTCATCCTATGAAAAAATTTATATTAGGTTGAAAAGGGAAGAGAATAGTAAAAAATGAGCTTGAAGGACCTCACTAATCCGTAATGACCATAGATTGACAATGTCATCCTTCAGAAATATTAAGACATTACTACCGGTTAAGAATTTAATAATCATACATGGGCAATGTGACCCTTCGAAACGTATTAAGGCTTCGCTGCAAGTTAAGAATGCAATGATCAAACACTGGGTCTCCGAAAGGATCCTTTGTTTATATCGGGACCATACTACCATCTAAAGGTTAAATGAAAATACATGGATCCTTTAGACCAACACTACTTTCTATAAATTTAAAGAATAAAAATTATCATGAAAGTTTTAAATAGTCATAGAAAAACTTACTAAGGAGGTGTCGCTGCCCACTGCCGGGGTGCTGGTCACTTCTTTTTTCCCAAAAAATCGGTCAGTATATCTTTGGTCCAGTCGGGGAGTTCATTGTCAGCCTATCAAAAGAATACAAAGTTCTTATACTCTTGAAGTATTTATGATTTTTAGATTAGACTATTTATTATGATTGTGTTGTTATTATGATGTGAAAAAAGTTATATTATTTAGCGTTTAAATTTTGCTGAAATTTGATGAATGTTAGGGAGTGTTTTTGCAAATAAAGAAGTTATATTATTTAGCGTTCAAATTTAAGTGAAAGTTTTAGATTGTGATGCCGAATGAAAAAGTTGTATTATTTAGTTATCTCTCTTAAGAGGGGGTCTTCTCTCAAAACTGTTGAAAGACTGACAAAACTGTTAATCTGAGGAGCAATGGGGGACCTCAAATCCCCTCTACGGAACTAATGGGCCAGGACCCGTTATTATGTTGAAAAGGAATATCAAATTCTTCCCCGATCAATTTTCAACACAAGGTCTTAGTTATTTTCGGAAAGGACTGTACTATTTACCCTGTGTCCCCCTCATAGTGAGGGGAACCCTGATATTTCCCCTCCATTATTAGTCTCGGTATTAGGTCCATCAAATCTCCTTCTTAGAGGCAAGAGTAAAATTGCTACAAGAATGGATTAGTTTTAGCTATTTCTTTTGAGGTGCCCCAAACTAAGGGACTGTGTGTTTAATATTCTGTATCTTGGACCCTCAATATTCTAATAGCCAGAGAAGTGTAACTCGCATAAAAATTTGGTTTTTAGCGATAAACATTTCAAAGCCCCTTCATTAAGCTGAAAGAATTATTTTAAAACCGAAAAGAGCCTAGTTATTTTCCATGTATTAACCCCGAAAAGAATGGAGTAATTTCATTCTTATGAAAAAAAACCTTTAGGGGCAATGCACCCAAATCCCCCCTTTCAATAGTAAAACGCTACTAATAGCCAAAAGAAAAGCTTATTTCTCCCTCTTAGAAGGGGTATTCCCTCACAGTGAGGCCCCTCCAATAGTAAACTAAAAAGAATAAGCATTACTTTTTTAGCCCTCATAAATTACGTTTAAGAAAAAAAATCTATGATTTGCACTTACGCCTAATTATGCCTAATAGCTTGAGCCTAATTTCAACATGTCTCTTCTTAAATTTAACTCATTTCATGCTACCCCTTCTATATCAATGCTAGAAACCATAGTTATCCCGTCCTTTGCGATGATAAAACTTTTTCAAAGAAAGGTAAATAAAAATAGGTTTAAAAAATGCAATCATTTCGATGTCACAAAATTGTAGTGCACCAATCCACAGTTATGTGCTTAAAGGGTAATAATATAGGCTTGCCGGGAGTGTTTCAAAATACCTTCCCAGAAAACACCCTGCAGACCCCTCTCTAAAAGTCCCATTTTCCTAATCCCCTTTTTAAAGATAGCAATAGAATTTTGATAGCAACTAGAATTTTGTGAGAATACGCTACAGAATCAGTAATCTTCGGAGTTAATTAATCTTTTTAGTATAATGAATCAACTCCTTATTTTTAATGCCTAAATAAGTTACATTTTTACGGGCATTTCACACTAAAATTAAAGGGTTATGTTGCACCTTACAAAGCAGCTGTTGGAAAGCAACCCTTTAACTTAAACTCGGTCCCCGCTCTTCTTCTTCGAATAGATATCGACCACTTAAAAACTAATCGCATTTTCCATGTGAGAATATTAATCATAACAAGCAGCTACTCTCAAAAATCAAATAATTTATTATAGAAAAATAACTCTTCAATTGGAACAGAAAAACATCTTTATTTTTAAACAATATGCTCGGCTTAAGCGCTATTAGAGGATTTAATTTACCAGAGAAAGGGTCTACCCGTCTATGCAATTGACTAACAGCAGGCCAGTTTTCATTATGCACGATAATTAAAAGCTTAATCCCCAATAATTGATGGATAATATTTAACTTGGCTTAAACACATCTGTCAGCTTGGCAATAAAATACCTTTTTGGATAGAGGATAGAATTTTAATTCAGCTGTCGGAATATACTTCAATTATCAAGGGACTTTTGAAATAACAGTTAAATTTAGAGTATTGAATATTTTAACGTGATAAAATATGACTAATTTTATCAGTGATAGGGAAAGGAGATGGGATTTTACTTTCCATTTCCGTATAGAGAGTTATAGTAGCTCAAATTTGAGTATGATTATCTTTTGGTGGGGGTGGGGGTATAGAAACATAATCTTATGCATTTTTACTAGCTTGCTTGAAAGTACCTCGAAATAACAGACTAGAAAGTTCTAAATGTAATAATAACTTTTCTATGGGGGTTTATCCATTATAAAAAGAGGCTTACCTGTTAATATCTTTGAGACGTATCCATTATTTTAGAAGAGATGAGTCACGTTCAAAATCCAAAGCTAATCTGATAGAAAATACTTTCTAGCTAGCGTTATTATACTCCACTGCACGCATCGGAACAGTATGATTTCCAGTTAGAATGAAAAACAGATGTTTTTCCGAAAAATAACCGCGATTCATTGTCTAAAAAAAATCGATGCTCTCTGTCTAGAAAATGGCCTTAAATATGTTGGGTTAGAATGGCGGATAAGCATGAAAATATTGAAGGGATTTAACGACTATGCCCTTACTCGGTGGGGGAGGGGGGTAGGCTTTTAAAGGAAAATCCTACGGTAAAGAAGCCCTCGTAGGTTTTTAAATGGAAACTATTAGGTAAAGAAGCTCTCGTAGGTTTTAATGGGAAATTCCCGGGATAAAAGACCCTTTTATGGTTTTCTCCCTATCTTTAGGTTTTTAAAGAATAATTCTAGGAAAATATAGGTTTTTTAAATAACACTATTAGGTAATGTGGGTTTTAATGAGGAATCAAACGGTAAACAAGTCCTCATAGGTTTGAAAAGGGGAAATCCTAGACTAAATGAGCTCCTGAAGGTTTTCCGCTACACCCTTAGGTTTTTTAAGCATAGCAACTGAAAGTAAACATCCCCTATGATATAACAACCAAAAGTAAACATTCCCTGTGACGTAACACGTGCTGAACATTTAAAACTAGGGATCTCACAGGAATCCAGGGTATTGGTCTAACTGGGGTTATTATGGCGATACTACTTTTTTCTGGGTGATCGAAGTATTTTTGCACTAATATTGAACTTGAACCAGAAAAGCAATGATTAAAAAGGGGGGGGGGAGATCTCTCCTTACATTGAACAGAGCTCTGAACAAACAATTTTAACTGCTGTAACTTAGTAAAAACTATAGCTAAAGAGCAATCATTGTCGCAGAAACTCTGAAATTGAAGCAGAAACTCTAAGAATTGAGATCTGGTTAACGGTATATAAATCAACAGAATCTACTAATTATGATAATTCTAAATAAGTAAGATTAATTGATTTAAAATTTGATCATCAAAGGCTAATAGCCTATGAAAATCAGTGAAATTTCAGAGCTGAATTGTATGGCATTCATTTTGGTCAAAATTGGACAGAAAAGAGCCGAAAAAAAGATTGCAGAAATGTAACCGAGCTTACTGCCTTTGCCACTATTTTTCTTAAGGACTCAAAATAGAATTATTTCGAGCCGACGAGGACAACTTAAGAGGCAAGATTTTTACAAGCAACAGGTTACCAAGAAATACCGAATGTAGCCAAGGTCAAAGATTGAAGATCCGAAAAATGGACAAATTAGAGTCGATATTGCAAGAATTATCACGGTTTTTTTTTATCAAGGGAAAAAACTATACGTATAGTAAAAGAGTTCTAACGAAAATGCCAATTGCCGAAAATATCAATCGCCGAAAATGAAAATTGTCACTGTGTTTAGCCGGATATATCACCGAGAATGAGTAAAATGAAGCCAAGATTGCAAGAAATGTTCCGGGATTTCCAAGTAAAAAATTACATATATACAGGCAAGGTGGTGTTGATAACGGCAAAAATGAAGCCGAGAATTTTGGAATTGGAGACTAGTTTGCTCCTCTTGTCAAAAAGTTTAAGTTCGTTTTAAGTTTCGCTTGATTATTCATGCTAAATTCTAGTCATAGGCTATTTATTTTTATTTATTCGTTCATAGAAATTTCTTTTCGATTTGAGTTTAGCTTACTATATGAATTTTTTTATGTTCGTTCTAGTGTGAAAGCACTGTCTTGTTAATATTTTTCTTCTGAAACTATAAATTTTAATTAATTACACCAAACAGTAAAGGTAAACTTAAAATCAATACAAATTACAACAAAAAATTTGGGTTTATTGAATTCATGAAACAACCCTAAGGGCTAGGGTGTCATTTAAACTTAACTGAAAACTTTATCATACCATTGAAAATGGTAAAAAAAAATTATATATTTTAATTGGGCATGAGTATTTTCCCTATAGTTTCAGTTTTTTTGGTCCCCTAATCCCCCAAAAAAGAATTCTCAAATCCCCCTATATTATGGAAATCATGGAAATCAAACTTCCATAAAGAACCTGCTTTCAACACGAATATATTTAACACAATCAGTTCAGCCTTATTTTTTAAGATAAGTTCCATTACGATTTTCTGTCTTTTGAATCCTTTCCTTTTAAATTAGTAGACGACTGATTGGCTATAAATAGTAAATTAGACTTAGACAATTTGTTTAGCTTTCAAAAAGAAATGACAGGCTTTATGGTCCTTCTAGGATGGTGGCAGCACAATGCTTAAGATAATTTTAGTTCATTTCAATTGTTCATTTTCAGAGTCCATTTTTGTGTCCAGTTTTAGTTTAACTTAATATTTTGCGTCTCTTCCTCCAAGTAAAAATAGACTCGGGTCATAGCTAATTAATATCCTCTAGCAAATATCAATAGAATCTAACATAGTGCTTGTTATTCACCAAGCCTATCCAGAAGTCAGAATCTTCTTAAACTTAACTAAATCTCTTCGACAACAAGATTATTCAGGTTTAAAGGAAAAGGATAAACTTTGTTTGTACAGCCTTTAGTCATTCAAATTAGGACGAATTTTACAGGCAAACAAAGCATTTATCACAGAATATTACGCTAATTTAAAATTTAAATTGAAAAAAAAGTGTATCGATTTCTATGGCTTCCAACTAAAAGCCTATAGGCTATTGTTGACTGTTAGTTCGATTCTTTGCGGTAAACAAAGAAGAAGATCCTTCCAGCATATACATATAGAAACCCGTTCCGGTGTTTAGAACGGTAGCTAAAGAACGATCCTTATCAGTAGATGTTGAAACTAAAGCTGAAACTTCAACTACAGCATATACATAAAAAAATAGATCTCCCTGTCTTATAACCTAGTCTTTAATGGCTTTGAAACACTTCCCCATTATCTTGCCAGTGTCAACTAGGAAATCCATCCCCTATCCCCCTGAAATTTATATAAAAAAAAGTTCATTTCTCTCTATAGTCAGTAAATAGTTCTGAAATGAGCGTTGTCACCATCTTCGGTCAGTTCCCAAATAACTCAAACATTGGAACTATGTAAATGCTGTGGTCAATTAACTTAAGAGACAGAGTTCTTCGGAGGGAAGTAAAAAGCAAAGTTGAAATTTAAAACGTATATGAATTATTCCTTCACTGTCTATCTATAACTAGCACAAATAAACCAAATATTTATATTTCCCTATGTTTGTAGGATTATAGAAAATTAGCTCTACTGAAAACAGAAAATCCAAGTATTAAAAAAGAATATTGATTTAGGAGTCAAAAGTGAGTACGTAGCCCGACAACGGCGATCTAAGCTATAAAGATTTCCATAGTCTTACATCAACTGTGATGTCAGTAACTTTCAGTATACAATTAAAAATTTCTTAAAAACATAAGCATAAAAATACATTTTTTTTAATAACTGCAAATTAAGCGAAGAGCTTACAAAAATAATGTATTGATTTATCAGGTAAGATTTGGGTCCCACCAGCTATAATGCCAATATTCAGTAATATACAATTTTAAGTTGTAAGAAATACGCTTTAGTATTACTCGAAACGAAGATCAAATAAGTCATAATATGAATTCTGGAAATCCAGTAATTTCTCTTTATACAAAGGAGAATTTCAAGTTATTATACAAATTCTAAAGCTAGTCTATAGTCCTAATACTATCAAGATGGCTTCAGTTCGAACGTGCCTACAAACTAATCATGAAATGTCCTTTTTGGAACCAAGAAAAAAATAAGCAAAAATCCTAAAATGCTTCATTTTTATACTGTAAAAATACCCTTAATCGGTTTGCTTTTACTGTTCCAAAACTCCAATGCTATTTTGTGTTTTCAATAAAGCACTAGTTTTGTATAATCCTACAAACATATGAGAATATGATTATTTGGTTGATTTGTACTACATTTTTTGATATATTTTAGATGGACAAGGATTAACTATTGTTCATTTTAAGTTTCAACTTTGCTCTTTACTTCCCTCGAAAAATGTTTATTTTAAATTAATCTTTGTCCATTTTAATAACGTGGAAAAAGTGGAAAAAAGTATTTTTGTAGTTTAGTCAATGATAGGTTAACGTGGCTATTCACCCTTTTGCTTGCTTATCTGAAACTCACCCTCAGTACCTCGCTATTTATGCTAATGTTTTTTATTATTTTAAACAGCTTCTTATTCTAATTAAACGGCCCTTATGTTTTAGGAGTTGTTCTTAAAGAGTTAAGAATCAAACTTTAGCGTAAAGAGTGGGGTAATGATAAGGGGGCAGTCCCTTTCATATAGGGAATAAACAAATAACAAAAAAGGTAAATAACAAAGACAGGTTCTGCCAAGTTTAATCTTATCCCAAGGTTAAACCTTGGAGTGAGGTGTTGCCCACATTCAAAAATTAAGTACAACATGTGGTACATACCATGTATGGCGGAAATGTACCACGCATTATATTGTGGAGGGGGTAGGGTGAGTGTGTTTACGCGTAACTACGAGTTTGCCACGCATAGTGGAAGAAAATGGAGTCTTATAAGATGTTTTCAAAATTACATAAATGTTTCAGGCCTTGAATATAAAAAAAACAAAAAAACAAAAACAAAAAAAAAACAAAAAAGAAAAGAAGAAGAAAAGTCTATCATTTATGTAACCAGAAGCTAGAGGCTACATCAGCACAAGAGGCAAATAAACGTAGTTGAATATATATGCGAAGGTCAGCGAGAGGGAATTGTAAAGGAAAAGGGGTGACAAAACCAGGGTTGTTATAAGGCAGTACTGCTTAAGGGTAAATAAAAATCTATTATTCTCTTCTCCCTTCCCCCAGCTTGGGTAGAAAAAAAGAAAAAGGAGATACAAAAGTGACACCAATGCAAAAAAGGGATATCCTTGGTGTTCAAGGTGGGGACTGTAATTTTTCTTTCTTAGATTTTTGACCATGCTGATTCCAATGGTGAACTTTTCATTTTGATGTGACGCCCTTTCCGAGGGTTTCAGGTTTTTTTTTCCGGAATTATGATAAACTTGTTTTCATAATAAACTTTTACTTTCAAGATGAACCAAAATAATAGTTACCATTCCTGAATCAGTGTCAGATGGCAATTTTTTTTTCACGAGGCAGTTTTTTTCAAAGTGTATTTTTTAACTTTGGTTACTATGGACTGTGGTTCACTCTTTACTAGGCTGCAGCTACTGCTGCAACGATAATTAATAAAAAAAAAAAAAACCCATACCGGTATGCCCAATACGGATACCCATGATACCAATACTCCCAATACCGATACGAGCGACATCGGTAAACCCGATACCGATACACCAGATACCGCGTACAGCCCTTTCCTCTGGGACTATGGAGGGTCATATTTTCACCAATCTATAGTTATTAGACCTTTGAAATACGTTGAACAAAATTACTATCTTAAAATTTTGATCGGGTGGCTTTGGGTGAGGGAGATTTTTAAGGAGGGGGACTAGCTGCCCTCTAAACCTTTTGGTCACTTAAAAAGCACACTAGAAAATTTAATTTTCGTTCGAATGAGCCATTAAACATCTCTCTATGATGTTCTAGTCACCCGCCAACCCTGGTAGAAAAAAAGAAAAAAAGGAGACACATCAGTGCTACCCATGTCAAAAAGTGATTTTCCTTCTTATTCAAAGTGGTTGACTGTAATTCACCTGTACAAGGTTTAAGACCATGATGATTCTAATTATGAACTTTTCATTTCGGTTTGACGCCGTTTTCGTTGGGTCTCAGGTTCTTTTGAAATCATTGTTAGATTTCTCGTCGCTAAAAGTTTTTACTTTTAAGATTAACCCAAGTAATAATTATTTTCCTGAATCATTGTCAGATGGCAAGTTTTTTTTCGCGAGGCTGTTTTTTATGCGTTTTTTAACTTTCAGTTACAATGGGTTGTGGTTTGCTCTTTAGTAAGTTGCAGCTAGTCTTGCAACCATGATATATTATTTTTTTTATTTTATATCAGATATTTCCGATATATGAAACGATTTGCTGTTTCCAAATGAACCCTATTCCCTGACTTGTTAACTGCTTGGACCATAAAAGCTGATATTATCCCGATGATTATAGTTTGTACAACTCGGTCGTCGCTAAAATCGATAACTGACACTAACTTTAGTTTATTACTTGTAAACAAGAAAATAAGGGTGTCAACAATATTTCAGACTTAGGCTAAATAATATTAGCTATTGGTAAAGGAGTTGAATATATATTATCCTAAAATAAATTCATTCAATAATACTTTGTATTCATTTTTTTTAACAGCTGGGAAATCTTATCTTGTTTCTGATTTGTTCCGTCAATTTTCCTCATTCAATGAAAGGAATGTCTTTCCTATGCTTTGGATGTTACTTTATATTGATTTTTTTTATGAATTAGTTCGAAAATTAATTTTATGATGCCAATTTTTATAAGAAGAACTATTTGGTATTACGTATTAAAGCTTTTGAAGTCTCGATTTTGCGTGCTCATCCGGGATGATGAGCCTGGGCGTGCTCATGGGCATAGGGAGGGGGTGGCAGGGGGCAGCGGCCCCCCCCTAGACATTCAAGTTTACATTAGATATGGCTAAAAAAGCAGATGGTTGGCAAAGCAGTTGATAAAAGGCCCTTCATCACGCTATCGACTGCCCCCCCCCCCCCTAGACAATATGCTGCCTACGCCCATGCTCATCCCCTTTCAGATAATTGTAACTGAAATCAAGAGGCAAATGCTGGAATTTTTAAGGACTTTTTTCTAAGTTATGAATATGGTGATTTGTCAAATTTACATGGCATTGAAAATAGAAACACAATAAAAAGAATCACTTCCTTACTTCACTTGCATTTATTTGACTAAATAAAAAAAATGCCTTTTAGATTGAGCAAAATTAATGAAATTGACGCAGGCGACTTGATATTTTCAAGTTTGTACAGTTTCAAAAAAGAAAATCATTCAAATAGCGTTAGAAGTTGGATTTTCAACAGATCCTCCAGTATGAAAACTACAATGATTGTGAACTGTTAGAGTGCAGAACTGTTCAACTGGGTGAAAAAGAGAAATTACTACTATTCATATTAAAATAATCAAAGTAAGACAAAAATTAAAAAGGATAAAAACTTTACTCTAGACAATGTGCTTCGGAACGCCTTTCTTGCTGCCACAATGTTTTATTGTTCTGATTCATCTTGGCCACATACATCCTAAAACAGAATATACCATGAAATGGAATCAGTTTCTATTGAACAAAAAGATGGCTCTTAAGCACGATGAGTTAATTTCAAAGTACAAATTCAGCACATTTTGCTCTTGAGTCAAGACATGAACCCATGTTTTGGAGACATCATTTGGTAGAGCAAATGAACTGTAGGCAGTGGATAAAAGGATAGCGGGAAAGAAGACCACCCTCTTAGCGTTGGTGCCTTTTCATTTCATGCACTTTTTGCATATTGAATCTTTTTGGAAAAATAGCTACGAAATTTCTTTTCCTCCTATTCCTTCCAAAAATCCTTGGTCATCCGTTGCATTATTTATTATTTTGCTTGAAAAAATGGTTTAATTTGAATAGTCTCTTTGAGGCAAAACTTACTTTTATCAACCTACTTCTTTCCATGGGTGCATTTTTCATTTCTTCCTCAGCTCAATTTGTTAAAAACATTCCTTTTTATTTCATTTGTCAATGTTCTTACATTCTCCAATAAAAATTTCCTAGCATATCATTACACTTTTGCAACCTGTTTTCTAGCTTTATTCCACAATATTAATAGTAAGTTTTACAATCTTAAAAAAATAGTACTAGTTGAACATATCAGCCGAAACTAAGTAAAATAGAAAACGGGCTTAAGTGAAATAACAGATATTGAAGCAGAAACAAAACCAATTTTAAGACTGCTGCTGTTAATTTGCATCCTTTGGGAACCGCAAGTTATTTATAAGGAGAATATTTCCTTACACGAAATAGCTCTTTTCGTGACCAACACTGTGGTAAGCAATTATATCTCCGTACCCAAAAAACGGAGCCTACCTATTTTATGGTAATTTTAGTTGAGAACAAAAATAATTTTTTTATTATTAACAAAGAATATAAATTAAAGAAACATAGATCGAGAGTCGGGTTTTATAAAACCTACGAAAATACTGGACGGAACAAGACGAATATTTGGGGGTTAGCAACCGCTTCCCTTCTTCAGCACTATAGGAGAAACTTTCAAAGAAAAATGTTCACATCTTCTGAACGAGACAAACTGAATAAATATGCAATAACAAAAACTAACAACGCAATAATTAAAGATGAATAAAAACCTAAATTGGAAGAATTAAGAAACCTGGAACAAAGTGGAAAAAAGCAATAACACATAAAATCAGAATTAACAGAAATAAAAACTTTAAAAGATAGAAAATCGAACTCCAAAAGCGAGCCACTCACCAATAGCCATGACTAACAAAATACAATGGCCTCGTTAAATATCAGAGAAGCGACTGAGAAGGTGGAGAGCCAAGGGCTAGGGGGGTTATGTCATCCCCAGAACCTCTAATTGGACCTTTCAACTATGCTGAACAAAATCTTTATATCCAAAATTTCATTTAATGTCTTTGGGTAGAGGTGAGTTAAAGCGAGACATAGTTGGCGGCTTGACTGCCCCCCAAGCACTTGTGACTTTTAAAAAAGTCAACTTATATGCTTTAGACCTTTAGGTTTTATTACACACCAATACACTTTGGTGGTTATAGGGGGGGGGGAAGGAGTTGTTCGTAAGCTGCTGATTTCCAAAGGTGCCAACATAAATGCCTTGAACGATTGGAGTCAATCACCGTTACGCTTTGCTACTAAAGGAGAATTAGCTGTTTGTAAGCTGCTGATTTCACATGGTGCCAAAGTAAATACCTTAAATGATTGGAGTCAATCACCGTTATTCTTTGCCGATGAGAAAAAAAAATGTAGCTGTTTGCAGACTGCTGATTTCAAATGGTGCCAAAATAAATGTTTCCGATTCTTGCAACCGTGACACAGTGTTACATTGGGGTGCTCAGCAAGGAAAAGTTGCTTAACTGCTTCGTATTTTACTTAAATTAATTAAAAAAAAAATCCAAAAATTTAGTTTTTCAAAAAAAGTAAAGAACTCCACTAAACCAAAAATGAACAAAGATAGAATCAAATAATCTAAGCATACAACTACCACAAATCAGCATCAATAAATAAATGGAACCCAAAACATAAATTAAAATAAATAACAGAGTCAAACTCAAAACGAGAAGAAATTAATATGAGTGGTGTTAAAAACCCCTCTGCTTTCTAAAAGCCAGAATACAATTTGTACTTTCAAACAGTTCGTGGTAACGAACTGTAAGTAAGGAGCGACCCGGCTCAATAGTAACCGAAACTCTTAATAAAGAAATTTTGATACCAATAGATACATAAAAAGAATCAGATTTTAATGCTGATTTTAAATATGTAAGTTTCATCAAGTTCCATTTTACCTAGCAAAAGTTACGTGCCTGAGAAAATATCGCCGATTTTGGCAAAAAGGGAGAAAGACCCCCTAAAAGCTATAGAACTTTAATGAAATTCACACCATCATATTCAGCGTATCAGAGAACCCTACTGTAGAGGTTTCAAGCTATTGTCTACAAAAATGTCGAACTTTCCAGTTTTTGCCAGAAAAAAGATAACGGATGCGTGTTTATTTGTTTTTTTGTTTGGTGTTTTTTTCAGGAATGATCGTATCGACCCAATGGTTCTAGAATATCGAGGGAGGGCTCATTGGAACGGAAATTAAAAGTTTTAGTGCCCTTTTAAAGTGACCAGAAAAAATGGAGGACAACTAGGCCTCCTCCTACGCTCATTTTTCTCCCAACGTCACCCGATCAAAATTCTGAGATGGTCATTTTGTTCAACATGGTCGAAAATATTATAACTATGTCTTTTAGGATGACTTAATCCATTAATACCCCCAGGGGGAGGGCTGAAAGTTATGAACTTTACCCAATTTTAACATATAGTCTTTGTCATGGGGACCCGGCTCAATGGTAACCGAAACACTAGAAAACGGTATTTTGATACAAATAGATACATCAAAAGAATTGGATTTTAATGCTGATTTCAATATATAAGTTTCATCAAGTTTAATCCTACCCATCAAAAGTTACGCGCCTGAGAAAATTTGGCTGATTTTCGAAAAAAGGGGGAAAAACCCCCTAAAAATTATAGAACCTTAATGAAAATCACACCATCATATTCCAGGTATCAGAGAATCCTACTGTAGAGGTTTCAAGCTCCTATCTACAATAATGTGGAATTTTGCATTTTTTGCCAGAAGAAAGATCACGGGTGCGTGTTTATTTGTTTGTTGTTTTTTTCCCAGGGGTGATTGTATCGACCCAGTGGTCCTAGATTATCGTGGGAGGGCTCATTGGAATGGAAACTAAAAGTTCCATTGCTCTCTTTAAGTGACCAAAAAAATGGAAAGAAAATAGGCCCCCTCTCACGCTCATATTAGCCCCACGTTCATTCGAAACAAATGTTGGGGCGTCCATTTTGTTCAGCATGGTCGAAAATAATAAATGTATTTTTTTTAAGATGGCTCACTCCCCGGAAGTTCCCGGGAGAAGGGCTGAAAGTTATTAACTTTACCCAATGCTAACATATAGTATTGGTTATTGGGAAGTATACAGTACAGACGTTTTCAGGGGAGATTTTTCCGGGTAGGGGGGGGGGGTGGGGGGTTATGTAGGATGATCTTTCCATGAAGGAAGTTTTCATGGGGGAAGGGACATTGCTATGAAGGGGAAGCCGGACTTCCCAGCATTATTTAAAAAAAGAACAGAAATTCAATATAAAAAAAACAAGTTTTTCAACTGCAACAGCAGCAACATCAAAACTTTAAACGAACAGAAAATATTACATATATGATTGGGTTCACCCCCTAGTTAATATCTCACTCTTTAAGCCAGAGATTTTTTAGTACTTTCATAAGAGCTATTTATTCTAATTAACGGATTTTGTGATTAAGCGGTCAGTTTTAAAGAATTGGAACAAAATTCGAACTTTTGCTTAAACAGCAAGGTATTGACTAGGGGGCGAACCCCCCAATATACGTATTAAAAATATATGAATATAGAAGTTCGTTACGTAAGTTAATTCGTAAGTTATGTTTATTTATTACTAATAAAAACGTTCGTAAATAAAATGAAACAAGTTTCGAGAAAGCCATTTAACCAAATAGAAGTAAATTAATATGAAAATTTTGTTTTAATTATTCATGTACTGTGAGCCAAGATCAAAACCTGCATTTATTCAAAAATGTTCAAAAATTAAATAAAGTAAACAAGTTTTTTTAACTGAAAGTAAGGAGCAACATTAAAACTTAAAACGAACAGAAATTATTCCGTATATGAAAGGGGCTGTCCCCTCCTCAACGCTTTGCTCTTTACGCTAAAGTTTAACTTTCTCACAACTCTATTTTTTAAACTAATAAAAAATTTAGCGTCAAGAGCGAGGTGCTGAGGAGGGGACAGCCCTTTTCATGTACTGAATAATTTCTGTTCATTTTAAGTTTTAGTGTCGCTCCTTACTTTCAGTTAAAAAAACTTGTTTTTTTTATTTAATACTGAAAAAGATTCAAATGAATGTGTATTGTCAGTTTAATATACATATGCTAATATTTATTCCTTAAAATCTTAATTAATTTTTGATTTCTTAAAGCTATAAAAGTGAATGCATTTAAAAGAAATTTAAAAAAAGAATTTTAAAACTTAATACCCTCAGTCAATCTTGGTATATTGCTGAGATGTCTTACTAGCAACCAGCATACAAACTGTATGTGTCGAGTTAATTTTAAAGCAACGTTTAGTTTTTAAGCATAATGGGCAAATTACATAACTGTGGAGGGTTGACCTAACCAATAACCTTAGTGATATAATTACTAGACCATTCAGCTATGCTGAACAAAATGGCTGTCTTAAAATTTTTAATTGGAACTGTCTGGAAAACTATGAGCTAAAAAAGAAAGCTGATTGTCCTCCAATTCGTTTTGAGCCTTAAGAGGGCACTAGAACTTTTAGTTTTAAATTAAATTAGCTCCTTTAAAATATCAGTGATATTACTAGCTATGATAGAGCATTGCTGCCTATGTCCTTATATGCCCTATAGTGCTTATAAACCCTTTTAATATCTGCATGCATATAGTTTTTCGTTTAATTGAAACTTCCCCAAGCGTCCCTAAAGGTTTCAATTTAATGTCATTTATGTCGTTAGTTACAGTAACCGTAGAAGCAGCATTAAATGAATACACACAGTGTCTTCTTGCTAGCTCAAGATCCACAACCTCTGAAGGTATGATGGTGAAATTTTCAGAGAATATTTATGTTGTACGAATGACAACCTGTCATCTGTATGCGGGTTGTCAAAAGGGCATATCAGCAATATCTTAGGAACAGTTTTGTGTGTTAAATTAAAAGTTACAACGCTTGTTGTGGGGGATATTGAACTAACCAAAAGACAATATTTGCATCATAATACTAATGCTTCTACTCCTACAACTACTACTACTATTACTATTACTACTATTAACTGTACTCCTACTGCTACTGCTATATTTACTGGTGCTACTACTACAACTAATAAACCTAAGGGTATTAAGGCGACAATTTTGGGCAATATTGTAACTAGACTCCGGCGCCGCGCCGATGAGGGAAGACCGGCGGAGGTGACGGGGCCAAAAACATCGCGCCACGCCGCGCCGCCGGTAAGACCTCGGCGGCGCGCCGCCGGGAAGATGTCGGCAGTGCGCCGCCGGCGCGATCAATGTTGACCGCAAAAATTAACGTTTTCATCAGTCTTTCTCAAATCACAGCTTAAATTTACAAAAGATTTGAGCCTATTCATGAGTTCAAAAATTCACAAGTCGCTGGCTGGAAACTGCTCTTCTTTGTTATTCATCAAGAGAAGTAGAAATCTGGTAGAAACGAAATGGCTGTGGAGTTTCAGAACCCTTGCATAATACGAGTAGTTGAAGTATCTATTAGCTTTGTATTCTTAACATAAATAATTATCAAAATTAGTAGTTTTTTTCATCGAGCATTACTGCACACAAAACTTCAAATACCGTATCGCAAAATTCGTCAGTTATCTGGGTAAAAACTTTGAATATATAACTTTGAACTTAGAAGCTTAATTTTTTCATAATGCCCTTTGCCTATAGCTGTTTTGTCACCTTTAAAACAGTTGAAATGGGTGAATTTGATATTGATTGGTTTTTTTTTTGCTCTTTTGGATTCCCAAAAACCCTTATTGTATTAAAAACTGGTTTTTAATAACAATTTAAAAAAAAAACATTTTAAAGTTTTTTTTGGTGCCTTTTTAGAATATGTGTTATAAGGACTATGCTTCAATAGCTAGTTTTTCAAGGGTTTTGGCTGCACATTTGATACCATTCATTTTTTCGTTTGAAAATTAATTCCAAATAATAAAATGATAAATACCTAATATAGGTCAAATTTTAAACTGATGTAAAAAGATTAAACTTATCAAACTGAAATATACATGATGAATACTTCACATGAGAACACTTCAATTACAATGACACAAAAAACACTTAATAGCTTATTCGCTATGAAGAAAAATGAAGTGCCAGCTATTTTCTTAGGTAAAAAATGAAAAGCTCAACCGTTTTATGTGTAATTAAATTAAATAATATGCAGACTGAAGTAGCTCCAGGAAGATGTTGAAATTTTCATCGTAGTTCGTCACTTTTAATCCAAGCAAAATGTTTGGACACTTAGTATCAATTATTGAGTTTAAGCTTTGATTTCCAAATGCTCAGAAGAATTGCGAAATTTAAGAAAGTCGCAACAATAAGTCACCTGTGGTCAAAATACTCAGACTCCTCTTTGATCCCTACCCAGGCTCAAAGCTTCTGCTATGGTCATTTCCATGGAAATCTCCAAAGAGTTTCTTTTAAAATAGCTTTCAAGCGTAGTTAGGGGTATTTAGACTTTTTTGCTTTTCTTCAAAGCTTTGAAATAAGTGTTATAATATTCCAAATATTACATTTGTGCATATTTTTGGTAATCATTTGTGGGGTGATCGAATTTTCTAAACCGCTGGAGATACGTAAGAACGTTGCAACATTTAGTGCCCTGAGGTCTTAAGACCGTCAAAAGACTCCTTCTTGAACCTCCCAAATTGAAAACTTTTATTATAACCTGGCCTTTTAATGTAACTTGGGCACTGGACCAAGGAACAGATGGAATATCAGCAATTTTGATAAAGAGGTCGCTTAGTGTGATATCGCCTGTGTTAGTTTACACATTTAATAGAATTATTACTAATGGAGTATGACCTTCTACATGGAGGGCATCGATAATGGTACCTATATTTAAAAGGGTTCTAGACGTTTACCCTCCCGGCAATTACCCCCCCGGAAAATGTCCCCCCCGCAGCAAACACCCCCCGAAAAATACCCCCGCGAAAAATATCTCACCGCTGAAAATACCCCCGGAACCCCCCCCCCCCCGGAAAAAACCGCCATCCTCGGAAAATGCCCCCCCCCGGAAAATACCCCCTCCAAAAAATACTGCCCTGAAAATACCCCCACCCCTGAAAATAACCCCCAGGAAAATACTTCCCCGTGGAAAATAAGGCTTTCCAAATTTGAGAATTTTATTTGAGTTTTATTTTTTTTATTTCCGTAGGGGGAAGGAGTTTTGGTACTTGGGTATTATGGGCAACTCACTCAAGTTTACGCTATGTCAAACTCGAGAGCAAAACCAGTTTCTTCGTTAGATTTTTTCAGCTTAGCGCGAGACAAGACAAAGACAAGTGACATAATTCATGGGAAATATATAATTTGGGCTATATATTTACACATAGGGGGGGGGGGAATAAAGTATTTGGATATTTTGAAGTCAGAAAATAATTATTTCTTGGTATATGGCCCCTAAAAAATTACATAAGAATAGTGAGGTATCTGGAAATATTGTTAACTAAAAAGAAAAAAAAAAATACTAGCGTAATGGAAATGCAATGTTTCATTTAAGTGTTTTTTTCCAAGTGTTAAAATTTTTTTTTTTCAATGACCGTTTTTAAAACTATTAAGTACTATTATTAGGTTAATGTAGTGTTTCATTTAAGTGTTTTATGATGATCGCTGGACAAAGTTTATGTTATTTATGCCTTTCATTTATGTTATTTTATTATGTTCATGGCCGTATATTTGGGCTTTAAAATACACTTATTTGTCTATCTATCTAATATGCAGAATAATTGTACCAAACACATTGTGCATGCAGAACCGATATACTTTACCCCCCCCACCCCCCATGTGCAAATCTTAGCCCAAATTTGTTTCTAAAGAAACAACGGAACTAACGAAAAGACCGATCGAATTTTACACAGCGTAAACTTGAGTGAGTGGCACATAATACACAAGTACCAGAACTCCTTCCCCTACGGAAATTAAAAAAATAAAACTCAAATAAAATTCTCAAACTTTGAAATCCTTATTTTCCACAGGGGGGGGGGGTGTATTTTCCGCGGGGGGCATTTTCTGTGGGATTTTTTTCCGGGGGGTATTTACGCGGGGGGTACTTTCCGTGGGGGGTATTTTCCAGGGGGATATTTCCCGGGGGGAGTATTTTCTGAGGAGTGTTTTTTCGGGGAAAGGGGGTAATCGCCTGGGGGACGGGGTAACCACCGGCCACTATTTAAAAAGGGGAGTCCCATGTATCATGAGAGTTATAGGCTGATAGCCCTAGCTCCTATATTTAGCAAAATCTCAGAGGAAATTATAGATAGACGGTTAAATGACTTCCTTGGGGGGTTTTGGAGCTATGAAAGAACAACAGGGGGGTTTTAGAAAAGGCTATAGTACTACAGAGAGTGTTTATTTTAAGTGGGGTTATTTAAAAGTATGGATCAGGAAAAAATAAGTTTTATCTTAAAATAAGCATTTTTAGACTTAAAAAAATCGTTTTAAATGTTAATAGAGTTCTGCTTAAAAACGTCGAAGATGTGCGGCTACCTCATTGTTTCATTCGTTTGTTTGTAAACATTTATTTTGAAACTAATGCTTTGAAATTTTCGAAATTTATTTTGAAAGAGTATCTGGGTCGGGTGTTTCGAGGCCTATTAAAGTTAAGAAAAGAACAAAGCAGGGAAGCGCCTTGTCACCTCGACTTTTTGGCCTTTTTATTAATGACATTGTTGAATTTTTTTACCCGAAAAATAGGCTCCAACAGTGAGATTAGGCAATTAAAACTTGTCAGTTATGTTATTTTCAGATGACACTGCTCTATTAGCGAGTTCGGCACATGATTGACAGAAGCTACTAGATCTAACAGAGGATTATCGAAAGATGATGTGCCTTCATTTAAATGTTCAAAAATCAAATCTGGTTATATTTAACAAGAAGATGATGAATGTGAGAGTAAATACTGGTATGAAAGGGACGAGATAAAGGTTGTGGATAAAATTAAGTATCTTGGATATATTTTTCAACGTAATGGAGGATGGAATCCACATATAAAGGAAATGTTAAATCACGGAAGAGCAGCAATATTTACAATTTTCAGGAACAATATAATGGAAATAAAAAAATTGTTGTTACATAAAGGGGTCTTTTTATTGAAAATAATGCCCATTCTACATTACGGTACCGAGATTTGGGGGCATGAGAAAGCGGCTCAGCTAGAGCGTGCTCAAGTAGGGTACTTTAAGAGACCGTATGGGCTGCATAGAACGACTCATCCCCAGTTTTAAATGTTGATCTAGGTCTATAGCAACTAAAAAATTACAGACCAGTCTCAATGATTAGATTTTGGTTGAGAGTTGTTCAGTTACCGAGTGACAGGCTGCTTAAGGCAACTTATGAAGATTTACTTTCGCAGGAGAAAAAAAGATCATGGCCACTAGATATAAAAGACATTTAAGACCGAACAGGGCTTCCTTTTGTTTAGAATGAAGTTAGAGGACCAATAGATATAAATAAAAATTGGGAGAATGAGATTAAGGTGGTACTACAGAATCAAATGATCCAGGAATGGAGTGAGGAGACAAAAAAAAACAAAAAACAGAAACAATAAAGTTTTTATAAAGATATTAAGGTAGTTTATGGGCAGGAGTTCTACCTTATGCTGAGTTTAACAGCTAGATATTTGACTTTGTGGATACAGCTCCTGGCTAATTGCCTTCCAGTTAGCAGAGGATTTAAAAGACATTCAAAAGAAAGATATTCCAGTGAAGAAAGATGTACTTGCCCGCTCTACAGAGTTAAAGAGGATTATTTGGTGCATTGCTTGAGCCGGTCCCTGGGGCTCTCTACGATAAGGGAAGGGATATTTGGAAAAATGAGTTGATACTTCCAGGTATCTTAAATAGTACGTCACGTCAGTTTATTTGTAGAATAGCAAGGTATCTGGAGATTTTGTTCACTATTAAAAAAAACAGTATTAAGTAAATGTAGTGTTTCATTTAAGTGTTTTTTGTCTTTATTTTTTTTTGTACGATGGCTGATGTAAGTTTATCATAGTTGTGCTTTTTTTCTCTTTTTTCTGGTAGGTTATACATGACTGTATTTCCAAGTATTAAGTACTAGGATTAGGTAAATATGGCGTTTCATTTGAGTGTTTTATGATAATCGCTGATCCAAGTTTATGTTATTTGTGCCAGATAGTGTGGTAAATGAGTTTCTTAAATATGGTGGCTCTGAGGTTAGTAATTAGTTACTGAAGATTATGAATATGATTTTTGAAAAAGGGGGAATACCTAACGATTTTAGGAAAATCTTAATTAAACCACTGTATGAAAAAGGTGATAAGAGTGAGTGTGGTAATCACAGACGCATTAGTCTGGTATCTGTAGGAATAAAACTTATTAGTAATAATATATTTTTTAGACTGACAGATGTTGTAGACAAAGTTTTAAGAGAAGAACAGTACGGTTTTAAAAAGGTAGATGATGTGTCAACCAAATTTTCTTTCTTAGGTTAATAATTGAGAAGCGTCTAAGTTGTCAAACACCTTTGGTCCTCAGTTTAATAGATTGTGAGCAAACGTTCGATTCTGTTGATAGAAGCGCTTAGAAGCAAAGGTCTTATCCTTGTATGGTATACGAGAAAAATACATTTAAGTGATTAGTGCTGTGTACGAGAATAACACTGCTGCGGCTGAAGTGGGAAATGAGGTTAGCAGCTGGTTTTGTATTATATAAGGAATAAAACAGGGTTGTGTTCTATCCCCCTTTATATAAATCATTTTGATGGACTTTGTCTTAAGGAGCGCAGGAACGGCAATAGGAGACCACGAAATCAAATTGGGAGGTAAAAACTCTCCTGGACTTAGATTATGCTGATGATTTAAGCATCCCTTCCTAGATAAAAGTGTGAGCAAAATGAATGAACTTTTAGAGGTTTGGCGAGTTCGGGGTGCTAGAATAGGTTTGAAAATTAATATTAAGAAGACTAAGTCACTAAGACTAGGAATAAGTGAAGATGAAAAGGTAACGCTGGGTAACGAATAAATTGATCGGGTGGACGGCTTCACTTACCTTGGTAGTATTATTAGTAAAGACGGCGGGAGTATTGAAGATGTTAAAAGTAGAATAGCCATGGCTCAGGGTCTTTTTTCACAGTCAAAAAAAGTTTACAAGAAAAGGAAGATGAGTCTACAAACCAAGATTAGAATACTAGAATCTACAGTGATGACAGTGGTCAAATATGGCTCTGAAGCATGGGCGCTCCGAAAAGCGGATGAAGATATGCTAGATGTTTTCCAGATAAAATGCCTGCGGATTGTTCTGGGTACCCGGCTGACAGACCGAATTTCAAATAGTAGGCTGTACGACCTAACTGTGGTTCAATCCCGCTTTCTAGGGCAATATTGAAAGAAATTGAGATGGCTAGGGCATTGTTGTGTGGATGAAAGATGACAGATTGCAGAATATTGTCCTTTTCAGCCAACTATCTAGGGCTAAACGGAAAGTAGGTCATCCTTGTCTGGGCTGGGAGGACGTCATAAAGAAAGATTTAAAGGAAATGGGAACTTCCTGGGAGGGTCTAAAAAGAGAGGCTTTGAACAGATTGGGATGGAGGAAGAGTATGCGTAGCTGTGTTTGCCTCAGGCGGCTTGGTACTGCGGCGAGTTGTTAGTAGTAGATGTAGTAGTAGTAGTATTTGTCTATCTATCAAGCTATCTATCCATCTAGGGATATTTATCTTCATCCTTGATTTAACTAGGTTCATTCACTTTATTTTTCACGAAGTTATGCATACTGATGTGTAATGGCTCATCACCTATAATGAAGGAGAAGCGGTGGATGGTTGTGTAGGAGGCGGCGGGGGCAGATACCTAGAAGAACACATTTTAATGCCCATAACTCTCCATGAGCCCTCAGATAAATATTGAAAGGGCTATGGGGGAAAATAGCCTCTTTCCTCCCTCCCTTTAGAAAAAAACCTTAGTAATGGTGCTGCGGAGTGATACCTCCCTTCTTGTTTCCGAGAAATGTTTCTGACATTTATTTAAAGCTTCGTTTAACTAAACTGATTTGCTTAATTTTTCATAAAATTACATACGGGGATGTGTAAGTGCGCATGAGTTATTGTGAAGGAAGGGTGGTGGGTCATTTCTTAGGCAGGATAGGTGGTAGATTCCTCAAAGAGTGCATTTTAGTGCCCAATTATCTTTAAAAACTTTGACCCCTCATGCACGGAATAATAATTGTTCGTTTTAAGGGTTAGTGTTTTTTCTTACTTTCAGTTGGAAAAAAAACTTGTATTTTTTAATTTATATAACTGTGAATGTAGAGTCTAATATTTAAAGAAAGTTTCACATCAGTCTACTTCAATGTCTAATTTCTTGTTAGAATTAAAAGAAAATATTAAAACCATTTTTTCAAGGAAAATGTTAAAAAAAAATAAGAAAAAACGATATCTCGAACGAGCAGTAGCAGGATTGTAGCCCCCCCCCCCACCTAGTGTTCGGTCGGCTTATTCAGTGTGTTTATTATTCTAAGCAAGCAATACTTTTCTGTAAGGACTCCTAATGATTTATACACTTTTATTTCGATCCCAGTTTTTCTTGATTTACTGTCTTATGATGTTTAGTTTTAAATTCAAATAACTTTTGTATGAAACAAATTTAATGCTAGGAAAAAAATTCATCGTAAAAACTATCGAAATACTGAAAATAACCTTAACAGTTTTGAAAAAAAGAAAGAAAGAAGTAAGCCAATTGATAATAATGTGGATGTGTGTTTTTTTGTAGTCAAGTGAATTTTTGACGATTTGCTTAAGTATTTTTTTTTGTTGCTCCTCTGGAAAACCTAGTTATTATACGAAAAATACAATCATAATCAAAATACATTAGTCACAAACATAACTTTAATCCTTCAGAATTCACTAGATTAATTAAATTCATAATTTAAGGAGAACAGAACTGAATATTATCAATATGAAGGGCTTGAAAGACGATAAAAGAAAGTTCTAAGTGAGCTTTAAAAACACCATTAGAAAGTTTTGCTTCAGGTCTTAAAATCAAGACAACAGAAGTCAAACGATAGCAAATACTCCTTCCTTAGTAGCTGCCAATTTCAAGATCCTATGTAATATAAAAAATAAAAGTTTAACACATACTGCGATAATCCAATATTTGTAATTCAATGTCATCAGAAAAGGGGAAAATATAGGGAGCTGTGGCTTACCTATGTCTCATCCATTCCATCGCTAACCTGCTATCCCTTGGTCTGGATATAACTACATGAAATTTGGGTTGAAATTTCCCTTTTGTACTGGAAATTTCATCCCGACAAGAGTTCGTGGATTTAAAAGCCCTCGCGCAAATTTGGAAACGTGATATTGAGATCCATGCTTTCTTGACGAAAAAACATCATAGAGACAAATAAACTTGGAAATTCCTATGCAATAATTAACTAAAAAAGAGAAAAAATGTAATCATAATGAAAGCCAAATACAAGGGATTGCTATCAATTATAATATCAAATGAAAATTAAACGAATAAAAAACAGATAACGCATAGTTCATTTTATTATTATTTACTTAGTAGGCACGTACACACGTCTTTTCGCGGAAGTCTGCCTTTCCAGGAAGAAGACAGATCATGGAATCAACAAAAAAGACAAAATTAATAGATATTATAAGAATAATACAGAAAAATCAATAATTCTTAAATTCTTATTTTTATGGGGGGAGGGGAAAAGTATTTTTCATCTTCTTTCCACCACGTAAATATTTAAGCTCAAAATAATAGGGGCTGTTTGGAAGTATTAGGCCCGATTTTTTAGCCAATTCGATCTGAGACGCAACTGTTTCAAAACTGTAGTTCAAAAGAAATGAATTCTGATCGGAATTAAAGAGGTATTTCCCAGAGTAAAAGCTTAAGAGCCTTTCTTGTTTTACGTTAGTACTTGTAACTTTTGAATGCGTACTCGTAGCCTTTTTTGAGATTTTTTTTTTTATTCTTGTAGGTCCATCTATGATAATAACTTTCCAATAGAATGTCGAAAGAGAGTATTTGTCTCTTGGATACTATTGTCTTCAATGACGATATATCACCCCGAGAATAATGATGAACTAATTGAAAAGATACTATGTGCACCCAGGATGTCCAGAGGGCGTAACTTCAATAAATGAGGAACAGCTGATATGAAACATTCAGCGAATGATGAGGAGGATGTTGAACTAAACCAAAAAACACAATGTGGATCCAGCTTTCCTGAAATGGGTGCATCTCCGATATCTCAAGAACGGCTAAGGTTATCAAATTGACAGTAGTAATAGTGTTAAAGCTTTCAACCATAAAAGTATAAGGGTGTACGAACTTTCAACTCTACATGGAATTTAACAAGAACATGCAGTACAGGTTGACTTGAACACCGTAAAAACCTTTTTTACTTATAAAGTGGTCAAATACGTATTGAGAGTATAATTGTTTTTTTTTAATCAAAAACTAGAAATTGTCAAATTGCGTATTTAGGAATGATTTTGTAGTAAAACCTGTCTATAACCCATGCATTTTCCGCTGTTCCATTTTTTTGAAGTTTGTGCTATCATGAGTGGTTTCTGATTTTTTGGGACAATTGCCTTTAGTCAAGAATAGTTTGTTTTGAATGTGCCGGTAGATAGCATTTGCGAATTGGATCCTATGAAGGTGGAGAAAAAAAGGGTATCGAATTTGCGAATTGGTGATTATCAGTTAAGGTTACCCCTCGGGGTTGTTAACTCATAGCTTATTTATTATAAATTTGGAACAATATCATTCAAAAGAAATTGTTAACGATGATAAAATGATCTTATGAGTTGACCTAGATTTACTTCTTTGATGTGTTCTGTATAATACACAAGTGGCGTTTGAACAAAGTTGTCAATTTAAAATAGAGTTTAACGTTATAGTATACTAGAAAGTTCATACTAAGAGAGATGGCAAGAAAAGAATTTTAAAAAACGGATAGCTTTACTTCTTCGATGTGTTCTGTATAATACGCAAGTGGTGGGGTGATGGCAGCGGGGTGTCTTAGAATACTTATAGTGCTGTACTGTGGGCTGAATTGCTTGTGAAAAAACCCAAATGAATGAGCTGAAATAAAATTTTTAACTAGAAATGGCTGAAAAGGTGTTGGAGATGGGTCAATGACAGAGGGGTGTCTTAGCGTAGTTATAGTGTGACAGTGGGGGGCGAAGTGCTAGCGAAAAACCCAAATGAATGAGTTGAAACAACTTTTTTAACTAGAAATCTCTGAAAAAATATTTTTGGGGGGAGATGGTGCGATGGCAGCCAGCTGTCATAGAGTAGTTATAGTGTGATAGTTTAGGGGAGTATTGCTTACAAAAAAAACCCGAGTGGATGACTTGAAAATAAAATTTTTAACGAGAAATGGCTGAAAAGTGTTTTGGGGGAGATGGGTTGATGGCAGAAGGATGTCTTAGCATAGTTATAGTGTGATAGTGGGGGACGAATTGCTAGCGAAAAACCCAAATAAATGAGTTGAAATAAAAATTTTAACTAGAAATGGCTGAAAAGGTGTTGGAGATGGGTCGATGACAGAGGGGTGTCTTAGCGTAGTTATAGTGTGATAGTGAGAAAAACCTACAGTAATGAGAAGAAAGAACATTTTTACCTATAAAGCTCTAAAAAAACATTTTTGGGGGGATATAGTGCGATGTCAGCCGGCTGTCATAGAAAAGTTATAGTGTGATAGTTTGGGGGCGTATTGCTTACAAAAAACCTGAGTGGATGACTTGAAAAAAATTTTTTTAACGAGAAATGGCTGAAAAGTGTTTTGGGGGAGATGGGTTGATGGCAGAAGGATGTCTTAGCGTAGTTATAGTGTGATAGTGGGGGGCGAATTGCTTGCGAAAAAACCCGAATGAATGAGTTGAAATAAAATTTTTAACTAGAAATGGTTGAAAAGTGTTTTGGGGGAGATGGGGCGATGACAGAGGGGTGTCTTGGCGTAGTTATAGTGTGATAGAGGGGGGGGGGGGGGTTAATTGCTAGAAAAAAAACCAAATGAATGAGTTGAAATAACATTTTTAATTAGAAATCTCTGAAAAAATATTTTTGGGGGGGGATAGTGCGATGGCAACCGGCTGTCATAGAGTAGTTATAGTGTGATAGTTTGGGGGCGTATTGGTTACGAAAAACCCGAGTGGATGACTTGAAAATAAAATTTTTAACGAGAAATGTCTGAAAAGTGTTCTGGGGTAGATGGGGTGATGGCAGAAGGTTGTCTTAGCGTAGTTATAGTGTGATAGTGGGGGGCGAATTGCTAGCAAAAAACCCAAATGACTGAGTTGAAATAAAATTTTTAACTAGAAATGGCTGAAAAGTGTTTTGGGGGAGATGGGTAAATGACAGGGGGTGTCTTAGCGTAGTTATAGTGTGATAGTGGGGGGTGAATTGCTAGCGGAAAACCCAAATGAATGAGTTGAAATAACATTTTTAACTAGAAATCTCTGAACAAATATTTTTGGGGGGAGATAGTGCGATGGCAGCCGGCTTTCATAGAGTAGTTAGAGTGTGATAGTTTGGGGGCGTATTGCTTGCAAACAAAAACCCGAGTGGATGACTTGAAAATAAAATTTTTAACGAGAATTGGCTGAAAAGTCTTTTGGGGGAGATGGGTTGATGGCAGAAGGATGTCTTAGCGTAGTTATAGCGTGATAGTGGGGGGCGAATTGGTAGCGAAAAACCCGAATGAATGAGTTGAAATAAAATTTTTAACTAGAAATCACTGAAAAGTGTTTTGGGGGAAATGGGTCTATGACAGAGGGATGTCTTAGCGTAGTTATAGTGTGATAGTGGGGGCTGAATTTCTAGCGAAAAACCGAAATGAATAAGTTGAAATAACATTTTTAACTAGAAATCTCTGAAAAAATATTTTTGGGGGGAGATAGAGTAGTTATAGTGTGATAGTTTGGGAGCGTATTGCTTACAAAAAACCCAAGTGGATGACTTGAAAATAAAATTTTTAACGAGAAATGGCTGAAAAGTGTTTTGGGGGGAGATGGGTTGATGGCAGAAGGATGTCTTGGCGTAGTTATAGTGTGATAGTGGGGGGGGGGGGCGAATGGCTACAAAAAAACCCAAAAAAATGAGTTGAAATAACATTTTTAACTAGAAATAGCTGAAAAGTGTTTTGGGGGAGATGGGGGGATGACAGAGGGGTGTCTTAGTTTAGTTATAGTGTGATAGTGGGAGGTCGAATTGCTAGCGAAAAACCCAAATGAATGAGTTGAAATAACATTTTTAACTGAAAATCTCTGAAAAATATTTTTGGGGGGAGATAGTGCGATGGCAGCCGGCTGTCATAGACTAGTTATAGTGTGATAGTTGGGGGCGAATTGCTTGTGAAAAAACCTGAATGAATGAGTTTAAATAAAATTATTAACTAGAAATGGCTGAAAAGTTTTTTGTGGGAGATGGGGCGATAAGAGAGGGATGTCTTAGCGTAGTTATAGTTTGATAGTGGGGGGCAAATTGCTAGCCTAAAATCTGAGCTAATAAGGCTTTATGACCGTAAACTCTAGTTTTTTGTAAGAAAATTATGGAAAATACAATTCTCTGATTCAAACGTGAAACTTAAGTCCATTTTTGGATCGAAAAATAAACTATTTCTGTAAAATCTGAGCTAATAAGGGTTTTTGACCATAAACTCTATTTTTTTGCAAGAAAATTATGGAAAATGCAATTCTATGATTCAAATGAGAAACAAGTCTATTTTTGGATCAAAATATAAAACAATTTCAGTAAAATCTGAGATAATAAGGGTTTTTGACCGTAAACTCTAGTCTTTTGTGCGAAAATTATGGAAAACACAAACCACTGGTTTAAATGTGAAAATTAATTTCATTTTAGTATCGAAAAATAAAACTATTTCCGTAAAGTCTGAGCTAACAAGGTATTTTGACCGCAAAATCTAGTTTTATGTAAGAAAATTGCGAAAAATACAATTCGTTGACTCATAGGTGAAACGTAAGTCCAGTTTTGGATCGAAAAATAGACTATTTCTGTAAAGTCTGAGCTAATAAGGGTTTTTGACCGTAAACTCTAGTTTTTTGTAAGAAAATTATGGAAAATACAATTCCCTGGTTCAAATGTGAAACTTAAGTCCATTTTTGGATCGAAAAATAAAACTATTTCCGTAAAATCTGAGCTAATAAGGGCTTTTGACCGTAAACTCTAGTCTTTTGTAAGAAAATTATGGAAAATACAATTCGTTGGCTCATATGTGAAACTTAAGTCCAGTTTTGGATCGAAAAATAAACTATTTCTGTAAAATCTGAGCTAATAAGGGTTTCTGACCGTAGACTCTAGTTTTTTGTAAGAAAATTAGGGAAAATACAATTCTCTGGTTCAAATGTGAAACTTAAGTCCATTTTTGAATCGAAAAATAAAACTATTTCCGTGAAATCTGAGGCAATAAGGGTTTTTGACCGTAAACTCTAGTCTTTTGTAAGAAAATTATGGAAAATACAATCCTCTGGTTCAAATTTGAAACTTAAAGCCATTTTTGGATCGAAAAATAAAACTATTTCCGTAATATCTGAGCTAATAAGGGTTTTTGACTGTAAACTCTAGTTTTTTTTTTAAGAAAATTATGGAAAATACAATTCTCTAGTTCAAATGTGAAAACTTAAGTCCAGTTTTGGATACTCGTAATGATGAGGACTGATGGTTCTAATTCAATATTTTTGTTTATAAAAAAAAACAATTTTTTTTAAGCTTCGAAATTATTCAACTTTATTTATTTTTTTATTTATTTTTTTTGTACGTATCTTAAAATGACAAAATTAGCTTACGGCTCTAACAATTGTACTCTATGATTGCTCAGAGACACGATGTGGCTTTCCCACTGGTATTCTATGTCCGGTTATCGACACTACCTAGTTTATTGCATGTATTAAATCATTATTTTTTACGCAGTGGAACGATAAACACATAATTCATATCTTTAAAAAAAAGTGAAGATAGAGCATTTTAATAAAGTGTGTTCACATGACAATGTTATTGTAGCATTAAATGCCAACAAGGAAAAGTATATAAACTATGAAACAAGTACAAGTGGTTGCACTATTGGAAATGTATGCATGCATTGTCATGACAGTAAGGAATTAAATTTCTTTGGAATACCGAAAAAATTCAATTCTTATGTTGGTGGTTATGCGAGATTGAGATCTCCAGGGATGATTTCACTGAAAGATAATGCCAACATAAAAATAATTGTTGATGATAGAGGACAACTCTTTGCTACTGCTGCAGGTAACAAACTACCTACTGATACATCCAATCGTCTGCTTTCGGGTATTAGCATTCAACGGAAGGTCAAAAAAAGAAAGGCCTACTCTTCTACTAATATCGTAAACCATATCTTGTCTAAGTGCCGAAACTGTTACCTTTTGTAAAAATAATGTGATAATAGACAGTGAAATTGCCAGAAAAATAAAAAGGGCATTGGTAGAAAATATCACTATGGAATATAAAGATGAATTGATGAAAAACAAAGCACCAGAAAACGTTACTGCCATTGATCAAACAGTCAATGAACCAAATAATACCAAAGACGAAAAGCATATTGAGCCTGTTGAAGACACACAATTAAAAATTGTGTATGACTCAAAATGGAATAATGATTATTCTACGGATTACGAACTAAGAGAAGACAATGGCTACAATATCAAGAGAGAACATGGTGAACTATTTTAAGGAACAGATTCAAAATGTCCAAATATAATCATTGATATTAATAATGTATCAAAATATGTTTTTGTATTAATATTCTACATAGCATTATTTCATTAAAAATATATTATGCATTACATTGTTATGTGTTTATTATTTTTAGAGTAAGCTAGCATATCAAACGCTTAGAATGTCTATTAAAATATCAGAGATGCAAGAAAAGGAATTTACACACATCTGTTGTCACACACATTGGATAACATTCACATGGGATAACAAAATCTAGGTATCAGAACGAATAAATTCTTTATCAACATCTGTTGTTGGATATGTCATTATGTCATTATGAAAAAATTGTAATTAAGTAAGTAAGTAAATAAGTAAGTAACAAACTCTTTCTTGAATTCACCTCTGGGATAAACAATACAGAAATTTAATTCAGAAAATCATGAAAAAGAACTGAACAAATTCTTTATTAACATTCATTATCGATTGAAGTCGTTTCTCAGACAGACAATACAGCAATTTCACAAAATCTAAGTATAAGAGTGATTAAATTCTATATTAACATCCATTTCTTGGATACATAGGAGAAAGTTGACAAAATCTAAGTGTTAGAGTGAATAAATTTTGTTTATCAACATCTTTTGTCAGATACATCGAATAAAATTGACAAAATCTAAGTGTCAGGGTGAATACATTTTTTTTATCAACATCCTTTGTCAGATACATCAAATAAAATTGACAAAATCTAAATTTCAGAATGAATAAATGCTTTAACAACATCCTTTATCGGATATGTCGGATAAAATTGACAAAGTCTAAGTATCAGAGTGACTAGATTCTATATCAGCATCCTTTTCTCGGATACATAGGATAAAATATCGGATAAAATTGACAAAATCTAAGTATCAGATTCATTAAATTCTATATCAACATCCCTTTCTCAGGTACACGGGGATAAAATTGACAAAATCTAAGTATCAGATTGATTAAATTCTATATCAGCATCCCATTCTCGGGTATAAGTAATAAAATTGACAAAATCTAAGTATCAGAGTGAATAATTTATTTTTTATCAACATCTTTTATCAGTTACAACAATTATAATTAACAAAATCTAATTATTAGAGTGAATAAATGGTTTTTTAGCATTCTTTGTCGGAAAAATTGAATAAAATATGCAAAGTCGACATAGCTTTATTTCATTTTTTAAGGTTAATTTAGACGAGGCTACGTGCGCGCACGTAACCTCGTCTAAATTAACCTTACAAAATGAAATAAAATATGAATAAAGAAGGATTATATTTTCCATAATTTTCTTTAAAAAAAACTAGAGTTTACAGTCAAAAACCCTTATTAGGTCAGATTGTACGGAAATAGTCTTATTTTTCGATCCAAAAATGGACTTAAGTTTCACATTTGAACCAGAAGATTGTATTTTCCATAATTTTCTTACAAAAGACTAGAGTTTACGGTCAAAAACCCTTATTAGCTCAGATTTTACGGAAATAGTTTTAATTTTCAATTCAAAAATGGACTTAAGTTTCACATTTGAACCAGAGAATTGTATTTTCCATAATTTTCTTACAAAAAAACTAGAGTTTAAAGTCAAAAACCCTTATTAGCTCAGATTTTACAGAAATAGTTTATTTTTCGATTCAAAACTGGACTTAAGTTTCACCTATGAGCCAACGAATTGTATTTTCCATAATTTTCTTACAAAAAAGTAGAGTTTACGGTCAAAATCCCTTATTAGCTCAGATTTTACGGAAATAGTTTTATTTTTCAATCCAAAATGGACCTAAGTTTCACCTATGAGCCAACGAATTGTATTTTCCATAATTTTCTTACAAAAAACTAGAGTTTACGGTCAAAAACCCTTATTAGTTCAGAATTTACGGAAATAGTTTTATTTTTCGATCCAAAAATAGACTTAAGTTTCACATTTGAATCAGAGAATTGTATTTTCCATAATTTTCTTAAAAAAAATAGAGTTTACGGTCATAAACCCTTATTAGCTCAGATTTTACGGAAATAGTTTTATTTTTGGACTCAAAAATGGACTTAAGTTTCAAATTTGAACCAGAGGATTGTATTTTCCATAATTTTCTTACAAAAAACTAGAGTTTAGGGTTAAAAACCCTTATTAGCTCAGATTTTACTGA
Source organism: Artemia sp. Qi Xiang Cuo (assembly GCF_049724085.1). NCBI lineage: Eukaryota > Metazoa > Arthropoda > Branchiopoda > Anostraca > Artemiidae > Artemia > Artemia sp. Qi Xiang Cuo. The sequence goes on along the minus strand of NC_142798.1, from coordinate 51,873,221 downwards.
AATAGTTTTATTTTTCGATCTAACAATGAACTTTAAGTTTCACATTTGAACCAGAGAATTATGTTTTCCATAATTTTCTTACAAAAAACTAGAGTTTACGGTCAAAAACCTTATTAGCTCAGATTTTACAGCAATAGTTTATTTTTCGATCCAAAACTTGACTTAAGTTTCACCTATGAGTCAAAGAATTGTATTATTCATAATTTGCTTACAAAAAAGTACATTTTACGGTCAAAATCCTTTATTATCTCAGATTTTACGGAAATAGTTTTATTTTTCGATCCAAAATGGACCTAAGTTTCACCTATGAGCCAACGAATTGTATTTTCCATAATTTTTTTACAAAAAAAACTAGAGTTTACGGTCAAAAACCCTTATTAGCTCAGATTTTACGGAAATGGTTTTATTTTTCGATCCAAAATGGACCTAAGTTTCACATTTGAATCAGAAAATTGTATTTTCCATAATTTTCTTACAAAAAGTAGGAGTTTACGGTCATAAACCCTTATTAGCTCAGATTTTAGGCTAGCAATTCGCCCCCCACTATCACACTATAACTACGCTAAGACACCCCTCTGTCATTGCCCCATCTCCCCCAAAACACTTTTCTGCCATTTCTAGTTAAACACTTTATTTCAACTCATTCATTCGGGTTTTTTCGCAAGCAATTCGCCCCCCACTAACACACTATAACTACGCTAAGACATCCTTCTGCCATCAACCCATCTCCCCACAAACCACTATTCAGCCATTTCTCGTTAAAAATTTTTATTTTCAAGTCATCTACTTGTTTTTTTTTGTAAGCAATACGCCCCCAAACTATCACACTATAACTACTCTATAACAGCCCGCTGCCATCGCACTATCTCCCCCCGAAAATATTTTTTCCGAGATTTCTAGTTAAAAATGTTTTTTTACCTCATTCATTTGGGTTTTTCGCTAGCAATTTGTCCCCCACTATCACACTATAAATACGCTAAGACACCCCTCTGTCATCTACCCATCTCCCCCAAAACACTTTTCAGCCATTTCTATTTAAAATTTTGATTTCATCTCATTCATTTGGGTTTTTAGCTAGCGATTCGCCCCCCTCTAACACACAATAACTACGCTAAGACATCCTTCTGCCATCAACCCATCTCCCCCAAAACACTTTTCAGCCATTTCTCGTTAAAAATTTTATTTTCAAGTCATCCACTCGGTTTTTTTGTAAGCAATACACCCCTAAACTATCACACTATAATTACTCTATGACAGCCGGCTGCCATCGCAGTATCTCCCCCCAAAAATATTTTTTCAGAGATTCCTAGTTGAAAATTTTATTTCAACTCATTCATTCGGGTTTTTTCGCAAGCAATTCACCCCCCACTATCACACTATAACTACGCTAAGACATCCTTCTGCCATCAACCCATCTCCCCACAAAACACTTTTCAGCCATTTCTCGCTAAAAAATTTTATTTTCAAGTCATCCACTTGTTTTTTTTTGTAAGCAATACGCCCCCAAACTATCACACTATAACTACTCTATAACAGCCCGCTGCCATCGCACTATCTCCCCCCGAAAATATTTTTTCCGAGATTTCTAGTTAAAAATGTTTTTTTACCTCATTCATTTGGGTTTTTCGCTAGCAATTTGTCCCCCATTATCACACTATAACTACGCTAAAACACCCCTCTGTCATCGACCCATCTCCCCCAAAACACTTTTCAGCCATTTCTAGTTAAAAATTTTATTTCATCTCATTCATTTGGGTTTTTCGCTAGCAATTCGCCCCCCTTCACTATCACACTATAACTACGCTAAGACATCCTTCTGCCATCAACCCATCTCCCGCAAAACACTTGTCAGCCATTTTTCGTTAAAAATCTTATTTTCAGGTCATCCACTCGGTTTTTTTGTAAGCAATACGCCCCCAAACTATCACACTATAACTACTCTATGACAGCCGGCTGCCATCGCACTATCTCCCCCCAAAAATATTTTTTCAGAGATTCCTAGTTGAAAATATTATTTCAACTCATTCATTCGGGTTTTTTCGCAAGCAATTCACCCCCCACTATCACACTATCGCTACTCTAAGACATCCTTCCGCCGTCAGCCCATCTCCCCCAAAGCACTTTTCACACATTTCTCGTTAAAAATTTTATTTTCAAGTCATCCACTCGGGTTTTTTGTAAGCAATACGCCCCTAAGCTATCACACTATAACTACTCTATGACAGCCGGCTGCCATCGCACTATATCCCCCCAAAAATACTTTTTCAGAGATTTCTAGTTAAAAATGTTATTTCACTCATTCAGTCGGGTTTTTCGCTAGCAATTCGCCCCCCACTTTCACACTATAACTACGCTAAGGTACCCCTCTGTCATTGACCCATCTCCCCCAAAACACGTTTCAGTCATTTCTAGTTAAAAATTTTATTTCAACTCATTCATTTGGGTTTTTTGCTAGCAATTCGTCCCCCACTATCACACTACAACAACGCTAAGACATCCTTCTGCCATCAACCCATCTCCCCCAAAACACTTTTCACCCATTTCTCGTTAAAAATTTTATTTTCAAGTCATCCACTCGGTTTTTTTTTGTAAGCAATACGCCGCCAAATTATCACACTATAACTACTCTATGAAAGCCGGCTGCCATCGCACTATCTCCCCCCAAAAATATTTTTTCAGAGAATAATTGTTAAAAATTCTTTTTAAACTCATTCTTTTGGTTGTTTTCCTAACATTTTGCCCCCCCCGCCCCCCTTTCCCAAGCTAAAACAGAACAGACACCCCTTTTTAATTTCCCTAGCTACCCCGCTACACTTCAGCCCTTTGTAGTTAAAAATTTTATTTAATTTACTGCATTTGGGTTTTTTGCAAACCGTTCGCCCCCCAATAGCTACCGAGAACAGTTCTCAGTCCTTCTTCAGCGCTCAACTCATCTCCACCACATCACGTTTCAGCCATTTCTCGTTAAAATTTTTTATTTTCAACTCTGTTATTCGGGTTTTTTTGTAAGAATTACGCCCCCCAAACTATTCATCTCGAAATATTCTATGGCACTTAGCTACCATCACACTTTATTCTCGTAAAAATATTTTTTCAGAGATGAATTGTTAAAATTTCTAGGTACACTCATTCAGTTGTGTGTTTCGCTAGCAATTCGCCCCCCCCTATCACACAACTACGCTAAGACACCCCTCTGTCATCGCCTCATCTCCCCCACAACAATTTTCAGCCATTTTTAGTGAAAAATTTTATTTAAAGTCATTCATTCAGGTTTTTTTCGCAAGTAATTAGCCCCCCACACTAACACGCTAGCTACGCTCAGACATCCGGCTGCCGTCAACCCGTATCCCCCCAAGACACTTTTCAGCCATTTCTCGTTAAAAATTTTATTTTCAAGTAATCCACTTGGGTTTTTTTGCAAGCAATACACCCCCAAACTATCACACTATAACTAATCTATCCGCCATCGCACTATTTCCCCACAAAAATACTTTTTCAGAGATCAATATGTAAAATTTTTCTTTCAACTCAGTATTTTGGTTTTTGTAATAGAACAGCGCCCCCCACTATCCTACCCTAACAACGCTAAGACACCCTTTTTTCATCGCCCATCTCCCCCAAAACACTTGTCAGCCATTTATCGTTAAAAATTTATATCAACTCATTCATTTGTTTTTTTGCTAGCAATTCGCCCCCCACTATCACACTATAACTACGCTAAGACATCCTTCTGCCATCAACCCATCTCCCCCAAAACACTTTTCAGCCATTTCTTGTTAAAATTTTATTTTCAAGTCATCCATTCGGTTTTTTTTTGTAAGCAATACACCCCCAAAGTATCACACTTTAACTGCTCTATGAAAGCCAGCTGCCTTCACAAAATTTCCCCACAAAAATATTTTTTCAGAGATTTCTATTTAAAATTTTTCTATCAAATAATTCATTTGTGTTTTTCACTCGCGACTTGCCCCCCCCGATCACATTATAACTCCGCTAAGACACCCCTCTGTCATTTATCCAGCTCCCCAAAAACACTTTTCAGCCATTTCTATTTAAAATTTTTCTTTCATCTCATTCATTTGTACAGCCCACAGTACAGCACTATAAGTACTCTAAGACTTCCCGCTGCCATCACCCCACCACTTGTGTATTAAAAAGAACACATCGAAGAAGTAAAGCTATCCGTTATTAAAATTCTTTTCTCGTCATCTTAATAACTCTTAATATCAAATTTTTAGTATACTATAGAGTTAAACTCTTTTTTAAATTGACAACACTGTTCAAACGACACTTTTTCAGTATACAAAACACATCGAAGAAGTAAAGCTAGGTCAACTCATAAGACCATTTTATCATCGTTAACCATTTCCATTGATTATATTGTTCCAAATTTATAATAAATAAGCTATGAGTTAACAACTCCGAGGGGTTATCTTAACTGATAATCACCAATTCGCAAATGCGATACCCTTTTTTTTCTCTACCTTCATACGATCCAATTCGCAAATTTTATCTAGTTCTGTTTTTTTCCCTATTATTCAATTAATATCATTTGTATAGTCCAATTCGCAAATGAAAAACCCTTTTTTTTTCTTCACCTTCATAGGATCCAAGTCGCAAAAGCTATCTACCGGCACATTCAAAACCATCTATTCTTGACTAAAGGCAATTGTCCCAAAAAATCAGAAACCAGTCATGATAGCACATACTTCAAAGAAATGGAATAGTGGATAATGCATGGGTGATTTTCCTACAAAATCATTCCTAAATACACAATTTGACCATTTCTAGTTTTCGATTTAAAAAAAAACAATTATACTCTCAAAACGTATTTGACCACTTTATAAGTATAAAAGGTTTTTACGGTGTGCATGTCAAACTGTACAGCATGTTCTTGTGAAACTCCATGTAGAGTTGAAAGTTCGTACACCCTTATGCTTTTACGGTTGAAACCTGTAACACTATTACTACTATTGACACTTTCAGTTAGTGTTGAGGGAGATGTTGGATTCCCTAAAATCATACGACACTATGTACGTCCACTTTTTTATAAATTGCATATCCGTAATATTTTCAAAACGACTAAGATTATTATATGTAAACCTTGAAGAAATGTTGATGGAGATAGTGAACTCAGTGAAAAGGCATTATATGCATCTAGGCTGTCAAACTGACCTCTTTACCAAACCCAACTACCCATACGTTCACATCAAAGTTGCAAACAGTTAGTTTGCAGAGGCAGAAATCAAGAAAGCTGAACGATGCCTTTGATATGTGCTTATTTGCTTGTTTGATTTCCATTTATACAACATCTTTTGACAATTCTCGCGGGAGAACTCTGTAGGAATTGGTGTTGAATAAAAATCTTAGGTCAAGAAAGGCTCTAAACCTTGCTTTCAAACGTAAAGGAATTTATTCATTAATTATGTTGAATACAATAAGAAGAAACACTCAGACCACATTATGGACTTAAACATTTATAAAATAACCTGAACAAACTAAATAAAATATTTATAATTTTAACCAATAATAGAACACTGGCAATGAAAAACAAACATAAGTTATTAAAAAAAAAACCTTTCCGAGTGAGAATTTTTTCAAAGCAAAGAACCATATAGAACGTAAGACAAGTGGAAATAAAGTCCTATAATAAATCAAGCTTGAAAAACCAGACATTACTACCAATGAATGAGTGAAATCTAAAACGCAAAAAAACTAAACTAAATGATCAAATTGAACAAAGAAATAAGTTAATCTAATTTAAATGAATAAATAAGCTCTTAAATGGGTAGAAATTAAAATAAACAGCCAAATAAAACTTAAAACAAACTGAAATTACTGCAACCAAGTTACCTTTAGAGATTACTTAAGGATATTTGTAGTTTACCAAAATCTAGAAATATTCTAAATATTTTGCTTCTATAACTGTGACATTGAAAATCCAAAATTTCTGTAAAATGAAATCTTGAATCTCACATTGCTTAGATTTCAAGGAATTAATATCATTTTACATTTCACAGTCCGTTACCTTTTGAACAATGTTGTTACAAATACAGATAGTTTTTAATAAATCAATTTGATGTAATATGCTCTTGGAAGGTTTGAGAATGGAGGGGGAGTAGCCCCATTCCAGTATAAAGTAAATTTTCTTCACTTCAAGTTTCAGCTGATTGTTCATTTTAATTTTATTAATTTTAAAATTTATTTATTCATCCCTTCTACGGTTTGAGGGTTTGACCGTGCTTTTCAACTTTCTTTAATTTAAGCCTTTTTCATATTTTTGTTATTTCACGGATCGAACGGGCTTAGATTATGTGGCTTCGTCTTAGGGCGCTGATCGTTTAAGGGTTTGACCGTGCACTTCAACTTTTTTTAATTTAAGCCTTTTTCATATTTTTGTTATTTCACTGATCGAACGGGCTTAGATAATGCGGCTCCATCTTAGGGTGCCTACTCATCAAGGGTTTTGCAACGCCTTTTCAACTTTGTTTGTTTTAAGCCTTTTTCGTAACGTTTTTTTTATTATTTTTCAAATTGAACGGGCTTATATTATGCGGCTCCCTTCTGGGGGTTTTAGGGTTTTACAGTACTTTTTTCAAATTTCTTTACTTTATGCCTTTCTCATGTTTTTATTTTTGTTTATCTTTTTGGATCGAAGGATTATGTGATTATATCGCTGCATCTTAGGGGAGACCCCGTCGTGCTTTTCAAATTTCTTGAATTCATGACTTTTTTATTTTCTTACCTTAGCATACTTTATGTTACTTTTCAGTGGTAACGAGCGTAAGAAGAGTCCATCTGAAGGGCGCTTGCCTTTCTAGGCTATGAGGCCGACCAAACTGTTAAAATTTCATAATTCATACTTCTTTGTTTATTTTAGATAATTTAAGAATTTTTTATCATTTTGTTTTTCCGTTTGTTAAGTTTTAGATACATATTTACTGTACTTTCATAACTTTAAAACTCAGTTTTTAGTTTTTCGATTTTTAGTCTTCTTGTTCCTTTATTTTTCAATATCAGTGATTAAAATTTAGTTTTTTCAAAAATTAGTACTTTAGTTTTGTTTTAGGAATTACGTTTCTTTTTTCTTTCGAATATGTTTTATTCATCATAATTTGCTTATCTTAGTGCATTTTTATTATTTTGGATCGAACGGAATATTATGTGGCCCCGTCTTAGAGCACTGACCATTTTAGGCTTTTAGGGTGACCATCCTTTTTTACTTTCTTTTACTGCTCATTAACCTTGTTTTTTTTTACATTTTTGTACACTCCTTTAACAATCCTAACTCTAGTTTTTTCAGCTTTAAGTATACTCATACACCAAACCCTATTAGTCAAAATATTTTATTCTAGGAATTTCAAACAACTTTTTTTTCTTTTACTGCTCATTAATCTTGTTTTTAACATTTTCACACACTCCTTTAACAGTCCTAATCTTAGTTTTCAGCTTTAAGTATGCTGATATACTAAGCCATATTAGTCAAAATGCTTCACTTTACTAATTTCAATAAGTTTTTTTCTTTTACTGCTCATTAACCTTGTTTTACATTTTTGTACATCTTTCTACTACTCTAAACCTTAGTGTTTTTGGCTTTAAGCATACTCATATGCCAGGCCATACCAGTCAAAAGGCTTTATTTTAATAATTCTAAACTGCTTTTTTTCTTTTTTACTGCTTATTAACCTAGGTTTTTTCATATTCTTACACTGTTTTAACTGTCCTAATCATAAATATAAAAGAATCATAACAACATAATCCAAAGCAACATTCTTAATAAAACACTAATATCTGCAATATTACATATTATTAATATCATTTAACAACTTTGGATGTTTAAAATCAGTTTCACCAAATCATTTATCATGTTCTCTATTGACAGGGCACTTATCCTCTTCTCGTAGATCAGGACCAGTACAATATTCAGTATTCTATTTTGGGTCTTACACAGCTTTTATTGCGGTTTTTATCTACAAGCTCATAACGTGTCTCGTCATTGCTATTATTGGTTCAATGAGTACATCTGTCAATACCAATATTAACACTCACAGGTGCTTTGACTTTCACCACTTCGGCCTTATATTCTTCAGAGATATAACCTGCCAATGCCCTGTTTATTTTATTTGTGGTTTCATTGTCAATTACTAAATTATTTTTACATAAGTAATAATTCTGACATGTAGATAAAATATGGCTTATAACATTGCAACAGGGTTATGCCTGTCCTCTTTTTGTCTTTTTTTAATGCCATTACCAGAAAGATGATTGTACAATTTATCCATCGATAACGTGTGACCAGAAACAGAATCAAGAAGCTTACTCTCATCCTCAACTATTAGTTTTAAGCTTGCATTATCCTTGAAAAATATCTTCTCTGAATATTTTACTCTCGCATATTCACCTATACAAGACTGAAATTTTTTTGGTACTCAAAAGAAATTTAATTTTTCCCTTAAATGACAACACACACTTACGTTTTCAATAATGTCTCCATTAGTGGTTATTTCGTAGTTCAGATATTCGTCTTTGTGAGCACTCAATGCTACGATAACTCTATCATATACACACAATTTTTTTAGGCAAAAAATTTTAACAAATTTATTGTCTCTCACACTGCTGATTAGAAACTAACTCGTGCTCCAAGAAAAAAATATTGTTTTACATCGAGTGCCTGCTTAAGACGATCGCCTATTGGCTCCCTGGAGAAGCAGGATTAGAGTAAATGAGTAATGCTATACCACGGTTCAATGCATTTAGGTGCCTAAGAAACAAAAAAAGACCACCAGTAAGTTCATTGGCTCTTTGGGCTTTTTCAGACTTATGTTTCTTAGTCTTTTCTGAGTGTGTTGTATCTGAAGCTTATTGTTCGAGATGTTTACTATGATATTTCCTGGTTTAATTTGGCTGGAAGTTATGACTGGCTTTTTCATGAGCTATATTGCTTAGCCTTTTATAGGAGTCTTGGCTTAAATTTATGGTTTAAATTTTTGTTTAAAGTGTGAGAAAGGATTTCAAGGATGCTTGATCGAGAAGCTTTAACAGAGAGTTCGTTTAAAAACAGAAATAAAACTTTTATTTCTTGAAAAGTCATTTTAACGCCAGATTGGCGATGCGTTAGGCATCTGTCACGATAGCGCAGCCGTCCGCATCATCCCCAATGGTACAAGAAACCCGCTACGCCCGGTCTTCTCACGTGACGTACCGTAGCGCCCCCAGAGTGCAAGGAAATCTAGCGATAAATGGCTTTTTAAGAAAAAAGTTTGTTTAAGAAACAAGTATTTCATTATTTTAAGCTTTCTGTCAAATTTCTCAAACAAACTTCCTTGACCTAAATAAATCAAACTTAAATAACTTAAATAAATCAAAAAATATTAACATTTTGATTACTAAATATCAGTATAGGTATATTAAACTGACAATGCATATTCATTTGTATTTTTTTCAGTAAAGTGCAAATTATGTTCTGGCCTTGGGAAGGCATAGGGGTTTGAGCCCAACTTATGTTAATTTCTGCTCGTTTTGAGTTTGACTTGGTTATTTATTTTAATTTCTGTTCGTATTGGGTTTCATTTATTTATCGATGCTGATTTGTGGTAGTTTCACGCTTGGTAGATTATTTGATTTTATTTTTGCTCATTTTATGTTTAATGAAGTTCTTAACTTTTCTTTGAAATAAATATTTTGTGGAAAAAGTTTTTTTGATTAGTTTCTATTCGTTTTATATTGACATCGTCTTTTCAGGGAAAAAGAAAATAATACTTTAAATCTTTCCGTTTTTTAAGTCTTTATAGTTTGGCCTGCTATTTGTATGGTGGAGAAAAATTTTCAGCATTTTTTAACAGCATACATTCTTTTAAAAATCTTGACACAAATAGTAGCGTTTAATTTAGTTTCATACCTCCTCTAGTTGACCTGAAATGGAAAACTTGATACCATTCGCAAAAAAATCTGTTACTTTCTTTGATAGCTTGGATACACTTACGCTATTTTGATTTGGTTAAATTTTAAGAGCAGAAGTAGCCCCGAAAGTTGTATAATACCCTAAGTCGTTTTTAGGATACTCCTGAGATGCCTTATTGGGAATTAGGATTAACAGAGTGCATTTTGATTTAATCTTAAGGCAACATTCAGTTTTTAAGAATAATGGGCATGTGGGAGGGTGGGCGTGGAAGGGGGATTAGTTGCCCTCCAATTACTTTCGACTATTAAAAAGGGTATCAGCGCTTTCTATTTTCAATCGAATGAGCCCTTTTCGAAATTCCCACGACAACTCCTTCGATACGAAGTTCCCTGGTCTAAACAACAACAACAACAACAAATAATACATTATACCCACCTCGATCTTTACTATAAAAATGTCAAGACTTCCAATCACTTTCGACTATTAAAAAGGGCACTAGGCCTTTCAATTTTGAATCGAATGAGTCTTTTTTGAGTTTCTACGACAACGCTTTCTATAAAAAATCTTATATGCCCCCATGGCATAATTTATAACCCTTACCCTAAGGGCTGTTAGGGTGGTTGTCATCCTCTAAGACCTAATTTCCAGAACTTTCAACTACGTTAAGCAAAATGGCTATCTCAAAATTTTGATTGGATGTGTTTGGAGAAATGGTGGACGTGAAAGGGGCGTTAGTCGCTCTCAAATCACTTTCAACTATTAAAAATGGCACTAACCCTTTCAATTTCCAATCAAGTGAGCCGTTTTGAAGTTTCTACGACAACACTTTCAATAAAAACCTTATATGCCCCCAGGGCATAACTTACAACCCTTGCCCTGAGGGCTGCGGGGGGATTCATTCTCAAAGACCTAACTTCCAGAACTTTCTACTACGTTGAACAAAATGACTAGCTGAAAATTTTGATTGGATGTTTTTGGAGGACTGGTGGGCGTGAGAGGGGAGTTAGTTACCCTCCATTCACTTTCGACTATTAAAAGCGGCACTAGCCCTCTCAATTTCCAATTGAATGAACCCTTTTGAAGTTTTACGACAACTCCATCTATAGAAACCTTATATGCCCCAAGGGCATAACTTACATCCTTTGCCCTGGGGGTTCTGGGGGGTTTGTCATCCTTAAATTCATGATTTCCAGAACTTTCAACTGCATTGAACAAAATGGCTATCTCTAAACTTTGATTGAATGTTTTTGGGAAAATGGTGGGCATGAGACGGGGGTTAATCACTCTCCACCCCCTTTCGACAATTAAAAAGAGCAATTTCAATTTCCAATCAAATGAGCCCTTTTTGAAATTTCTACAACAACTTTCTATATAAACCTTTCATGCCCCCAGGGCAAAACTTACAACCCGTGCACTGAGGGGTCACAGGGGGTTATCATCCTCAAATACATTATTTCCAGAACCTTCTACTACGTTGAACAAAATTGGTATCTCAAAATTGTTATGGAATATGTTTGGGGAAAAGGTGGGTGTGAAAGGGGGGTTAGTTTCCCTCAAATCACTTTCGACTGTTAAAAATGGCACTAGCCCTTTCAATTTTCAATAGAATGATCCCTTTTTGAAGTTTCTAAAACATCGCTTTCTATAAAAACCTTATATACACCAAGGGCTTAACGTACAACCCTTGTTCTGAATTCTCTGGGGGGGAGGGTTGTCATCCTTAAAGACCTAATTTCCAAAACTTTCAAATACGTTGAATATAATGGCTATCTAAATATTTTTATTGGATGTGTTTGGGGAAAAGGTGGGCGCGACAGGGGGGGGGGGGTTAGTTGCCCCCAAATTACTTTCGACTGAATTACTCTATCTATGGCATGTTTATAGCACGTTTGATGTTTTGAAAAACTTCGTGGGAGTTGGTAAGAAAAAGTGATATTTTCTATCACTTTTCTCCTTGTTAAATTTGAAACATGATACTAACATTGCTTGAACTTTAATGAGTTAAGAAGTTGTTGAATTATTACCTCTGAATAGCTACTTTCAGTAAAGTATCTCTTGTAAAGGATCAAATCCCAGACTTAAAACTTTAGATTGAACATACTTCGATTTTCTTCTGTTTCAACTTATGTAATCAAGAAAGTTTCTTGGTTTGATCACTCACCCTCTTGAATAAAGAACGAATGTTTAATTTATTAGATTGCTTCTGATCATGCCTCATGTTTGAATTGTGGTTTGAGTTGATTTTACAATTAGTGTGAAAATTTTAGTTAAGGCTCTGAAAATTCTGAAGGTCTGAATCTTTAATATAGCTTGGAAATTCTTCAATTTTAGTTTTATCCCTTCTTTTTTTCTATTGTTTTCTCGTTTATGATCCATATCCGATGGTAAACTTCCTGTTATATACCCGGAAAAGCAATTTTTATGAGAATAAAACCAGCTATTAAGTTCTGATCCTTCCCGTGTAGAAGTATGAACTCGAATCCCGCACTTCCGAAGGAGAGTCATTACCGTAACGAATAAAAAGCAGTTCATTGTTCAGGTACATATTAAAGACTTGGTACCAATGAGGTTGTAGTTATTTCAAAGGAGATAAGTACCGAGCAGGGTTTTCGAGAACTATGGCTAGGCTCAGGAATAAATATTTTGTGATTCTCTTACCAGAAGCTACTTTGTCGATTTTAATATAATTTACAGAGCTGCTTAGGTGTCCGGAAAGTTAGTCACCTAACTACTTTTCCATCAATTTTTGTGACTCCATTTATTCGGTTCTAGTCAAAAGTTCCAATACAAGAAGTGTCACTGTTTTTTACTGTCATCGGATGAAGTGCCATTGTTTGTGTCTGTCATCAGCCAAACTGCAATTATTTTTCCTGTCACAACAAAATTTTCATTGCTTTTTCTTGTAAACCGAAGAAGTGCCATAATTTCTTTAGTCCTTTCAGAAAGTGCCGTCGTTTTTCTACTATGTAGTTAATAATCGTAAACTATTTTATTGATAAACATGGTTACCAGGGATGATTAAATCCATAGGATATTGCAACAAACACAACTTAACTAATATAGATTGATATTAAGTAATTTTCTCAGTGATAAACACAAAAATAATACCTAAGGGTGATTAAAGATATCATCTATGGATGACAAACACGTACGCTGGAGCAGCTTTTGATAGAGCACAAATTCTTAGAAATAAAAAACCGTAAACTACGAACAAATACAGAAACAGATTTTCTAGTCGAGGAAAGTTGCAGGAACGGAAATTGAGAAAAGGAGCAAGGGACATTACTATTCCTAATTTTGTAATATGCCCTTTTTCAACTTTGAGTAAAAAAAAATTCTACTAGATATTACAAAATTCAATTGTATGTATCTTCATAAAAAAAAAAAAATAAACCCCTTCTCCTTCATCTTGGTCACTCGGCAAGGCTTGGCCCATAAAATGTGTGATGTACAGATTGTCTGGGCCTGGCTAATCGCGCGCATAAATTTTATAGCATGAGTATTATTTACATACTTACTACAAGCACAAAAAAAAACTAGACGTTTTACCATTTCTGATAAAAATGATAACGTACATAAAAAATATTTGTTAATGGAGAGTCCTTTAAAATCCAGTTTTCAAATTACAGCTACAATAGCCTGCGGTTCGCTCTCTTTTGGGTTACAATTACTGCAGCAACATAAGTTGGTATAGATTTTGTTTTAACCAGTTCGTAGTAGCGGACTATAAATAAGGAGCGACTCGGCCCAATAGCAACCGAATCTCTAAAAAAAAAGGATTTGGGTAACAATAGATAAGTTAGAAGACCTGGCTTATTGTGCTGAATCTAAATATATAAAATTCACTAGGTTCAATTTTACCGATCAAAAGCTACATGGCTGAAAGAATTTGTCTTGTTTTTGAAAAAAGGGGAATTGCCCCAAAATCCTAATGAAAACCACACCATCGGATTCAACATATTAGAGAGCCCTACCGTAGAGGTTCCAAGCACCTACGAAAACATAGATTTTTGTATTTTTTGCCAGAAGATAGAGCCAATCGAACCAATGGTATAAACCTAGAAGATCAGGAAAGGCTCATTTAAAAGCAAATCAAAAATTATAGTTCGCTTTTCAAGTGACCGAAAAGATTGGTGGGCAACTGGCCCTCTTCCATCCCCTTTTTTCTAGAAAATCCTCCGATCAAAATTTTGAAACAGGCATTTGATTTAGCATAGTTGAAAGATTAAACAACAATGTCTTTGTAGATGACATGACCCCTATACTCCTTGGGGAAGATACAATTTGCCTATTGTTCACATATATTCTGGTATTTGTTATTGGAAAATATACGGAATGTTGTTGTATTTATTTTTTTTTTGGGGGGGGGGGGATTTTCTGAAGGGGGTGGTTAAGGGGAGAATTTTCCGTGGAGAGTGAGGTATCTGAGGATAATTTTCCAGGAGAAATTTTATACGGGGGGGGGGGGGGACGGAAGGGGATTTTTTGGCATTATTTCAAAAACGGCAAGAAATTTAAGAAAAAGAAACAACTTTTTTTCAACCGTAAGAAAAAAGCAACATTACAACTTAAAGCGAACAGAAACCATTTTGTCTATGAAGGGGAATTCCCCTTCCTCAGTCCTCACTTTTTACGCTAAAGTTTGACTTTTTATTCCAAATCATTAAGAAAAACTGCTAAAACTCATGGGCGGTTGAATTTGAATGATAAGTATTTTTAAATTGCTTAAGACTTTCAAACAGTTCGTGGTAACGAACTGTAAGTAAGGAGCGACCCGGCTCAATGGTAACCGAAACTCTAAAAAACGGGATTTTGATACCAATAGATACATCAAAAGAATCAGATTTTGATTCTGATTTCAAATATATAACTTTCATCAAGTTTGATCCTACCCATCAAAAGTTACGCGCCTGAGAAAATTTGGCTGATTTTCGAAAAAAGAGGGAAAGACCCTCTAAAAGTTATAGAGCCTTAATGAAATCACACCATCATATTCAGCGTATCAGAGAACCCTACTGTAGAGGTTTCAAGCTCCTATCTAGAAAAATGTGGAATTTTCCATATTTTGCCAGAAGAAAGATCACGGATGCGTGTTTATTTGTTTGTTTGTTTGTTTGTTTGTTTTTTTTTCCCCCAGGGGTGATCGTATCGACCCAGTGGTCCTAGAATATCACGAGAGGACTCATTCGAACGGAAATTAAAAGTTCTAGTCCCCTTTTTAACTGACAATAAAATAGAGGGCAACTAGACCACCTCCCCCGCTCATTTTGTTCCCAAAGTCATCCGATCAAAATTTTGAGATGGCAATTTTGTTCAACATGGTCAAAAATATGATAAAAATGTCTTTTAGGATGACTTGATCCCCCAAAGTCCCCAGGGGGAGTGATGATATTTATTAAATTTAATAACTTTTAACATTGTGATTTTTTTTTTTGTTATTTTAAATTGTTTTTCATAGTAGTTTGTGTCGGGGAGGGGTGGGTAGTTGAGGGGCGTATGATAGTTGGAAGGAACTTTCAATGAAGTACGTTGTCATGGGGGAAGGGACATTGCTATGACGGGGGCGCCGTATTTCCCATAATTATTAAATAAAAATAACAGGAATTAAATAAAAAAAAAAACAAGTTTTTCAACTGATCAACTGATTGTGATTAAGATATCATTTTTAAAGAACTGGAAAAAAAATTCAAATTATAGTTTAATGAGCAGGGTATTTACTAAGGGGCGAACCCCCTAACATACGTGTTAAAAATTTATGAATATAGAAGTTCGTTACGTAAGTTAATTCTAAGTTACGTATATTTATTACTAATAAAAACGTTCGTAAATAAAATTAAACAAGTTTCGAGAAAGCCATTTAACCAAATATAATATGCAAATTTTGTTTTAATTATTCATGTACGGTTAGCCAAAATCAAAACCTGCATTAATTCAAAAACGTTCAAAAATTAAATAAAAAAAACAATTTGTTTTAACTGAAAGTAAGGAACGACGTTAAAACTTAAAACGAACAGAAATTATTACGCATATGAAGGGGGTTGTCCCCTCCTCAACGCCTCGGTCTTTACGCTAAAGTTTGACTTTCTCACAACTCTATTTTTTTAAACAATAAAAAAACTTTAGCGTAAAGAGCGAGGCGTTGAGGAGGGGACAGCCCCCTTCATATATTTTTATTCGAGATGACATGTTATTTTTCGGGGGAGGGGGGGGGGTGTACGAATACACGTCGAAATTCGTCTATATATATTTTTGTTTTGTTCTTACGAGTCGTAAAAAACTTAGGAGGGGGTTTAAACCCGAAAACACTCCCCTGGATACGGCTTGATTATCAGGTACCATGCAATAAAACAGTTCATGCTAATTATCAAACAGTTCGTGGTAACGAACTGTAAGTAAGGAGCGACCCGGCTCAATGGTTGACTTTCTCACAACTCTATTTTTTTAAACAATAAAAAAACTTTAGCGTAAAGAGCGAGACGTTGAGGAGGGGACAGCCCCCTTCATATATTTTTATTCGCGATGACATGTTATTTTTCGGGGGAGGGGGGGGCTGTACGAATACACGTCAAAATTCGTCTATATATATTTTTGTTTTGTTCTTACGAGTCGTAAAAAACTTAGGAGGTTTTTTTTTTATATTTATACGGGTTTTTTATATTTATACGGGGGGGGGGTGTACGAATACACGTCGAACGTCGTCTATATATATTTTTTTTTTGTTCTTACGAGTCGTAAAAAACTTAGGAGGGGGGTTAAACCCGAAAACACTCCCCTGGATACGGCTTGATTATCAGGTACCATGCAATCAAACAGTTCATGCTAATTATCAAACAGTTCGTGGTAACGAACTGTAAGTTAGGAGCGACCCGGCTCAATGGTAACTGAAACTCTAAAAAACGGGATTTTGATATCAATAGATACATCAAAAGAATCAGATTTTAATTCTGATTTCAAATATATAAGTTTCATTAAGTTTAAAGTTACCCATCAAAAGTTACGTGCCTGAGAAAATTTGGCTGATTTTCGAAAAAAGGGGGAAAGATCCCCTAAAAGTTATAGAACCTTAATGAAAATCACACCATCATATTCAGCGTATCATGGGATCAAAAGAATCAGATTTCAATGCTAATTTCAAATATATAATTTTCATCAAGTTTAGTGCTAACCATCAAAAGTTACGCGCCTGAGAAAATTTGGCTGATTTTCAAAAAAGGGGGAAAGACCCCCTAAAAGCTATAGAACCCTAATTAAAATCACACCATCATATTCAGCGTATCAGAGAACCCTACTCTAGAGGTTTCAAGCTCCTATCTACAAAAATGTGGAATTTTAAATTTTTTGCCAGAAGAAAGATCACGGATGCGTGTTTATTTTTTTGTTTGTTTTTTTTTTTTTTTTTTTTTACCAGGGGTGATCGTATCGACCCAGTTGTACTATAATATCGTTGGTGGGATCATTTGAAAGGAAAATAAAATTTGATGTGACATTTTTAAGTTAAAAAAAAAAATTGATGGCAACTAGGCCCCCTCCCACGCTAATATTTTTCCCAAAGTCACCCGATCAAAATTTTGAGATAGCCATTTTGTTCATCATGATCGAAAATATGATAAATATGTCTTTTAGGGTGACTTAATCCCCCGAAGTTCTCAGAGGGAGGGCTAAATGTTATTAACTTTACACACTGTTAACATATAGTATTGGTTATTGGGAAGTAGGCTATACAGATGTTTTCAGGTGGGTTTTTTCTGGTAGTGGGAGGGACGGGTGGGTCGGTGGTTATGTTGGAGGATCTGTTCATGAAGGTAGTTTTCATGGGGGAAGGAAAATTGCCATGAAGGGGGCGCCGGACTTGCCAGCATTATTTATTGGTTATTGGGAAGTATACAACCATTATCAGGAAGGATTTTTTCTGGAGGGGGGGGGGCTAGAGGAGGGGGTTACTCTTGAGAATATTTACGTATAGGATTTTTCTTTGGGATAAGGGAAAATTCTATGAAGGGGGTGCCGGATTTCCAAGTATTATTTAAAAAACGAGCAGAAATTAAATATAAAAAAAAGTTTTTTCAACTGAAATGTAAGAAGCAACATTAGAACTTAAAACGAACAGAAATTATAACGTATGTGAGGTTCTCCCCCAAGTCAATACCTCGCTCTTTACGCTACAGTTTTTTTTAGTGCTTTCAAAAGAGCTATCTATTCTAATTAAACGTTCTTTGTGATTCAGGGGTTTGTGAATCAAATTTTTTTTTAACTTTTAACGTAAAGAGCGTGGTATTGACTAAAGGGAGAACCCCCTCATATACGTAATAACATATACGTAATAAAAAAAACAATAAAAAAACAAGCGATACAGCTCAATAGTAATCGAAACTTTTAAAAACGGAATTTTGATGTCAATAAATGTATCAAAAGAATGTGTTTATAATGCTGATTCTAAATATATAAATTTTATTAAGTTTAGTATTACTCATCAAAGGCTACGAGCCTGAGAAAATTTACTCAATTTTTTAAAGAGGGTGGAAACATCCCCTACAAGTGAAAGAATTTTAATGAAAATCACATCGTCAGATTCAGCGTATCAGAAAACCCTATTACATAGGTTTCAAGCTCATATCTGCAAAAATCTGCAACTTTGTATATTTTGTCAGAAGAAAAATATACGAATATAGAAGTTAGTTACGTAAGTTAATTTGTAAAGACATCCATTTAGCAAAACATAAGTAAAATTTTTATGCAAATAAAAGCTGCATTAACTAAAAAACGATCAGAAATTAAATAAAAAAAACAAGTTTTTTAAACTGAAAGTAAGGAGCGACATTAAAACTTAAAACGAACATAAATTATTCCTTATATGAAAGAGCCTGTCCCCTCCTCACCGCTTCACTCTTTACGCTAAAGTTTGACTCTGTCTGATAAATTTATTTTTTAAAACAATAAAAAACTTTAGCGTAAAGAGCGAGGCGTTGAGGAGCGGACAGCCCCTTTCATATACGGAATAATTTCTGTTCGTGTTAAGTTTTAATGTCGCTCCTTACTTTCAGTTTAAAAAACTTGTTTTTTTTATTTAATAGCGTAAAGAACGAGAGTCGAGGAAGGCGCAGTCCTCATCATATACAGAGTGGATTCTGTTCATTTCAATTTTTTGTGCTACTCTTTACTTTTGAGTTGCAAAAATATAATTATTTCAATAATTTTTTTTCATCGTAAGGACAAGCAGACAAGCAAAATTCTTCACCTTATCGCATTGTGAAATCGTGCACCATTAGGTAAACGCTCGCCTCTTCATATTCAAATAGAATGAATGACTTCATGAGACTCTTATTTCTTCTAGGGAATTCCATATGGTTTCAGCCCCACAACCAAGCAATGACTCCCTTAGCTCCTCTGAAAAATGGAAAAGTAGGAATCTTTTAAATTAAAATTTTAAAACCCAATTGAGATTATTCAAAGTACTAAAAACTGCCTGAAATAGCTAAAAAAAAAACAAAAACACTATATAAAAAGGACAGTAAATGCCATTATCACAATCAGAGGTCAAGACAGCATCCGTAGTTCCAGATTTTCCATAGCGTCTTCCCGTGTTTCTCTAGTTGTAATTATTGATAAACATTTTATTGGAGCAGGGATTTCAAATCTTGGTAACCAGTCTAGTTACACCGAAAATAACGTGAAGAGCAATAGTTTCGAGTAGGCCTATATTTAAGTTTTATAAAAATCGAGGCTGTATCTCTCATAATCTCGGCCTAGGCTAGGAAAAGCCTGTATTTGCAATAAAACTTAGAAAATGTTACTATTTGCTTCATATTACAAATCATACTGAAAAATCCAAAAGTCAAAAAAGGTGACTAACCTGTTCAGGCTGACCAGTTTCGACCCCAGAGTCGCGGTTATCTGTCCTTTCAAGTATTCTGATCAAATGGCTATAAAAAAATTTCGATACAAATGCACAAAATTCCATCCATGGCCTCTTCAAATACTTTCCAGTTGGGGTGAGAATCCATACTCTTGGGGAGGTGATTTAAAATCTTGGTTACCGCTCTCATTACGCTCAAAGTAAAGTGAAAGGCAGTAGACCCAAGTAAATGTTCAAGTCTTGTTTTGTTTAAATTTACTGCTGAAAGTGGTTTCATCTTAAAAACATAAGTATAAAACTAATCATTTTTTTAATAACTGCGAAGTAATTGAACAGCATACAGAAATATTGGATTGATTTATCAAGCAGCATTTTGCTCTCACCAGCTATAATACCAATAGTGAATAATATACAATCTTAAATTGTAAGGAGCTTCTCGTATGCTTTAGTATCAATTGAAATGAAGATCAAATAAGACTTAATATGAACTCTGGAAATCCGATTATTTCTCTCTATACAAGAGGGAATTTCAAGGTATGATACAAATTCTAAAGCTATTCTATAGTTTTAATACTATCAATATGACCTGACTTCGAACTTGTGTACAAACTAATCATGACATGTCCTTTTCAGAACCAAAACGAGAGCCAGACATTGAACTGAGCCATTGTGCAGAAGTGATACCAAATTAAAATAAAGCAAAATCCTAAAACGGATTGTTGCTTTATCTTAAAAGGGATTGATCCTAAAAGGGATTGATAATATTTTGATTCTATAAAAATTGTCCTTAATTGATTCGCTTTTACTGTACCAAAACTCCTATATTATTTTGTGTTTTCAGTAAAGCGCTAGTTTTGTATAATCCTAAAAGCATAGGAAACATAATTAGTTAGTTTATTTGTACTATTTTTATTAATATATATTGAATAAACTGTGAAGTAATAATTTTTGTCCGTTTTAAGTTTCAACTTCGCTCTCTACTTCCCTTGGAAAAACTTTGTTTTTTTTTCAATTAATCTTTGTTCCTTTTTTATTAAAATTTAACCTAGAAACAACGCTACCATGATATTCTTTGATTTATACGGAATACTGTCTATTCGTTTTAAGTTTTAATATCACTTCTTAGTTTCAGTTGAAAACTTATTTTTAATATAATTTCTAATTGTCACTGATCTAGGGGAGATAAGACACCTCTAGAAAATACCGCAAACAACCTTGACAGCTAAGAAAAACTTTCAGTCTATAACATAAAGTTCATTATCCATACTTCACAAAACAATATATTTTTTTTCAGGGGCGTTTTTGTTTCGATGAGCAAAATGTTGTTTTTACTCGGCCGACTTCCCCTAAAAAAGCCATAATGAAGACAGGGCTTTATAAATCACCTATTGACTAGTAGAAACTAGAAGGCTACTATAACAAAAGAAATATGTTTAAGGTCTCATTCAAAAGCTTATATTTATACTTAATCGGTTTTTATAAATTTGACTTGATGGCACATTCCCACAAAGTATATTTTCGCTTGTTTCCCTAACATTTTTAAATGAACAAGTGCGTTTTCCAATAAAATGACCAAAAAAACGTGATTTCAAAACCTAGGCAAAGAGCAAAAACTAAGGGGACAATGACGTCCCTTCCCCTCAATTACCGCCGTTAGAACTAGCACACTGGCTTCATCGCAGACGGAAGTTTGAAGGTTCAGGTCAAAACTGTTGATCAATCAAGCTTAATTTTTGGCAGATGTTTAGTTGAAAAGTTTTTAGTTTTAGTTAATTTGTTTTCGCAATAATCTTATACTTTTAATAAGACTATGCGATTTATGAAACTTACTATAAGGGTCTGGAGGGGAGTATATGCGAAAGGATCTTATAAACCTCCAGTAAAGGGATTTAGACCAAAATTATTGCAATGGTTCCGTTTTATGCTTCCAAACACTTCCACTTAAGAAGTGGTACAACAAGTGCCGTTTTTAGTGCTATGTGGCACTTTTGGGTAGTAAAATTGATAAAAAGCACGTAGATATGAGTAAAAGGTTTAAAATCTGCCTTCCCGGGATATGCCTTAAAAAACTAGTGCATTACACTTGCAAAAATAGTGGATTATCTGAAAAATAATCATAAGAAGGGGTAAACCATGATTGAACAAGTAAAATCCAAGCTGGAATCGAACGCATGATAATCTAATTTGAAGTCCAGCGCTGAACTGACAAAACAACGAATCTAATAATGTAATTTAATATATTGATGTTTGCAGGACTTTAATTATGTAGCTTATTAGGGGGGACTGGAAGAGGAAGTTGCAGGAGGTGTTATTGCAAACCTCCAGTTAAGGGTTTTGGACCCTAATTATTACAATGATACCGTTTTATGCTTCCAAGATTTTCCACTTAAGAAGTGGGACCAAAAATGTTGTTTTCAGTTGCTATACCTCACTTATGAATGGTAAAAGTGATAAGAATCACGTAGATATGAGCAAAAGTTTTGAAATTCAAATTTATAGGAAGAACGTAAATATGAACAATATTTTTTATATCAACAATCAAAAATCTATCTAACATATTCTGGTAGCCCGCTAGCCCAACCCTCGAGAAACGGCATTAAAAGTGCCTTTTTTCGTGCCATATGGCACTTGCACAGGGCGAAATTTATATAAACCACGTATATATGAGAATTAGTTTTTGAATGAGCTCTTAAGCATCTCTCCATGATTTTCTATAAACCCGCTAGGCGTGGAATAAAGAAGAAAAAACGACTGTTTTAACATTTTTTAACTTTTAGTTACTATGCGCTGTGGTTCGCTCTTAACTAAGTTGCAGCTAATGCTTCAACCATGACAAAGGGTTCATTGCAAATTCTCCTCAGAAGCTAGTTAGCATTAAAATCTGTGAAATGTAGTTGTAGTTAAGAGTTTCAGTTTATATATTGGAGTTTTAGCTTTGAGTCTTAGAGTCTTTTGAGTCTTTAGTTTTGAGTTTTTAGTTTTAGTTTAGAGTTATAGTTTAGTTTTAGTTTAGAGTTGTAGTTTAGTTTTATGTAAGAGTTTTAGTTTAGAAGTTAGAGTTTTAGCGTAGAGTATTATCGTAGAGTTTTAGTTAGAGTTATAGTTAAGTTTAGTTTTAGTTAGTTATAAGTTAGTTTAGTTTTACTTAAGAGTTTAGTTAGAGTTATAGTTTAGTTTAGTTTTAGTTAAGAGTTTCAGTTTTAGTTATTTTAGTTAAGAGTTTTAGTTTAGAGTTTATAGTTTTAGTTTGGAGTCTTTGCCTACAGTTTTTGTTAGAGTTACAGCTTAGTTTAGTTTTAGTTTGGAGTCTAGAGTTTTAAGTTAGAGGCTTAGCTTAGAGTTTTAGTTAGAATTTAGAGTTTTAGTTTAGATTCTTAGCTTAGAGTTTTAGTTAGAGTTATAGTCTAGTTTAGCTTTAGTGAGGAGCATAAGTTTAGATCTCTAGTTTAGTTTTACTTAAGAGTTTTAGTTTAGAGCTTATAGTTTTAGTTTACAGTTTTACTTTGAGTTTTAGCTAGAGTTATAGTTTCAGTTTAGTTTTCGTTAAGATTTTTAGTTTAGATATTGGAGTTTTAGTTTCGAGTCTTCGCTTAGAGTTTTATTTAGAGTTATAGTTTAGTTTTAATTCAGAATTTTAGTTTATAGTCTTAGATTTGAGTTTTAGTCGGAGTTATAGTTTAGTTTAGTTTTAGTTAAGAATTTTAGTTTAGAGGTGTTGTTTAGTTTTAGATAAGAGTTTTAGTTTAGAGTTTAGAGTTTTAGTTAGAGTTATAGTTTAGTTTAGTTTTAGTTAAGAGTTTTAGTTTAAACTTCTAGTTTAGTTTTAGTTAAGAGTTTTACTTTAGAGTTGTAGTTTAGTTTTAGTTAAGAGTTTTAGTTTAGAGTTTAGAGTATTAGCTTAGAATCTTAGCTTAGAGTTTTAGTTAGAGTTATAGTTTAGTTTAGTTTCAGTTAAGCGTTTTAGTTTAGACTTGTAGTTTAGTTTTAGTTAAGAGTTTTATTTTAGAGTTAAGAGTTTTAGTTTAGGGTTCTAGCTTAGAGTTTTAGTTAGAGTTATAGTATAGTTTTAGTTTAGAGTTGTAGTTTAGTTAAGAGTTTTAGTTTAGAGTTTTAGTTAGAGCTATAGGTTAGCTTAGTTTTGGTTAAGAGTTTAAGTTGAGAATTTAGAGTATTAGCTTAGAGTCTTAGCTTAGAGTTTTAGTTAGAGTTATAGTTTAGTGTAGTTTTAGTTAAGAGTTTTAGTTAGAGTTGTTGTTTAGCTTTAGATAAGAGTTTTAGTTTAGAGTTTTAGTTTAGAGTCTTATATTAGAGTTATGGTTAAAGGTATAGTTTAGTTTAGTTCCAGTTAAGAGTTTTAGTTTAGGGTTTTAGCTTAGAGTTTAGAGTTTTAGCTTAGAGTCTTAGCTTAGAGTTTTAGTTAGAGTTATAGTTTTAGTTTAGTACCAGTTAAGAGTTTTAGTTTAGGGTTTTAGTTTAGGGTTTTGATTTAGAGAATTAGTTTAGAGTCTTAGCTTAGAGTTTTAGTTAGAGATATAGTTTTAGTTTATTTTTAGTTAAGAGTTTTATTTCAGAGTTATAGTTTAGTTAAGAGTTTTAGTTTAGAGTTTTACTTTAACATGTTAACTTAGAGTTTTAGTTAGAAATATAGTTTAGTTTAATTTTAGTTAAGAGTCTTAGCTTAGAATTTTAGTTAGAGGTATAGTTTGGTACAGAGGTATAGGTGGACTTATAGTTTAGTATTAGTTAAGAGTTTTAGTTTAGAGTTGTAGTTTAGGTTCAGTTAAGAGTTTTAGTTTAGAGTTTAGGGTTTTAGTTTAGGGTTTTAGCTTAGAGTTTAAGTTAGAGCTATAGTTTAGTTAATTTCAGTTTAGAGTTATAGTTTAGTTTTGGTTAAGAGTTTTAGTTTAGAGTTGTAGTTTAGTTTTAGTTAATATTTTTAGTTTAGAGTTTAGAGTTTTGGTTTAGGTTTTTAGCTTAGAGTTTAAGTTAGAGCTATAGTTTAGTTAATTTTAGTTTAGAGTTATAGTTTAGTTTTATTTAAGAGTTTTAGTTTAGAGTTGTAGTTTAGTTTTAGTTATCAGTTATAGTTTAGAGTTTTAGTTTAGAGCCTTAGCTTATAGTTTTAGTTAGAGTTATAGTTTAGTTTAGTTTTAGTTAAGATTTTTAGCTTAGATTTGTAGTTTAGTTTTAGTTAAGAGTTTTAGTTTAGAGTTTTAGCATAGAGTCTTAGCTTAGAGTTTTAGTTAGAGTAATAGTTTAATTTAGTTTTAGTTAAGAGTTTTAGGCTAGAGTTATAGTTTAGTTTTAGTTTAGAGTTATAGTTTAGTTTTAGGTAAGAATTTTAGTTTAGAGGTTAGAGTTTTAGCTTAAAGTCTTCACGTAGAGTTTTAGGTAGAGTTATAGTTTAGTTTAGTTCTAGTTAAGAGTTTTAGTTTAGACTTGTAGTTTAGTTTTAGTTAAGACTTTTAGTTTAGAGTTTTAGTTAGAGCTATAGTTTAGTTAATTTTAGTTTAGAGTTATAGTTTAGTTTTAGTTAAGAGTTTTAGTTTAGAGTCTTAGCTAAGAGTTTTAGTTAGAGTTATAGTTTTGTTTAGAGCTTTAGTTTGTAGTTGTTGTTTAGTTTTAGATAAGAGTTTTAGTTTAGAGTTTTAGTTTGGTATTAGCTTACAGTTTTAGTTGGAGTTTTAGTAGTTAAGAATTTTAGTTTAGAGTTTAGAGTTTTAGTTTACAGTCTTAGTTTAGATTTTTAGTTAGACTTAAAGTTTAGTTTAGTTCTAGTTAAGAATTTTTATTTAGAGTTTAGAGTTTTAGCCAGAGTTTACAGGTTTAGTTTAGAGTCTTAGCTTAGAGTTTTATTTAGTTATAGATTAATTTAGTTTTACTTAAGAGTTTAGTTAGAGATATAGTTTAGTTTAGTTTTAGTTAGGAGTTTTAGTTTTGAGTTGTTGTTTAGTTTTAGATAAGAGTGTTAGTTTAGAACTTAGAGTTTTAGTTTAGAGTCTTAGCCTACAGTTTTTGTTAGAGTTATAGTTTAGTTTAGTTTTAGTTTGGAGTCTAGAGTTTTAAGTTAGAGTCTTAGCTTAGAGTTTTAGTTAAAGTTTAGAGTTTTAGTTTAGAGTCTTAGCTTAGAATTTTAGTTATAGTTATAGTTTAGTTTAGTTTTAGTTGAGAATTTAGAGTTTTAATTTAGAGTCTTAGCTTAGAGTTTTAGTTAGAGTTATAGTTTAGTTTAGTTTTAGTTAGGAGCTTTGGTTTAGATCTCTAATTTAGTTTTACTTAAGACTTTTAGTTTATATTGTATAGTTTTAGTTTACAGTTTTACTTTAGAGTTTTAGTTAGAGTTACAGTTTTAGTTTAGTTTTAGTTAAGAGTTTTAGTTTATATATTGGAGTTTTAGTTTTGAGTCTTAGCTTAGAGTTTTAGTTAGAGTGGTAGTTTAGTTTAGTTTTAATTCAGAGTTTTAGTTTAGAGTCTTAGCTTAGAGTTTTTGTTAGAGTTATAGTTTAGTTTAGTTTTTAGTTAAGAAACTTAAGAAAAAGTTAAGAAACTAAAAGTTAAGAAAAGGTTAAGAAACACACGCGTGCGTAACCTAGCCTAAATCAACCATAAAAAGGAATAAAACCCACTCTAAGTTAAGACGCTAAACTAAAACTCTAAACTCTAAACTAAAACTCTCAACTAAACTATAACTCTAAACTATAACTCCTAACTAAAGCTAAACTAAAACTATAACTCTAACTAAAACTCTAAGCTAAAACCCTAAACTAAAAATCTTAACCAAAACTAAACTACAACTCTAAACTAAAACTCTTAACTAAAAATAAACTACAAGTCTAAATTAAAATTCTTAACGAAGACACAACTAAACTATAATTCTGAATTAAAACTAAACTAAACTATAACTCTAACTTAAACTCTAAGCTAGGA
The DNA here is from genome assembly GCF_049724085.1 of Artemia sp. Qi Xiang Cuo. Taxonomy (NCBI): domain Eukaryota; kingdom Metazoa; phylum Arthropoda; class Branchiopoda; order Anostraca; family Artemiidae; genus Artemia; species Artemia sp. Qi Xiang Cuo. The sequence continues at coordinate 51,846,540 of NC_142798.1, read as the reverse complement.
CTCGAAACTAAAACTCCAATCTCTAAACTAAAACTCTTTACTAAAACTAAACTAAAACTATAAATCTAACTAAAACTCTAATCTAAGACTCAAAACTAAAACTCTTAACAAAAATTAAACCAAACTATATTTATAACTAAAACTCTAAGTTAAGACGCTAAACTAAAACTCTAAACTCTAAACTAAAACTCTTAAAAAATAAAACTCTAAACTAAAACTCTTATCTAAAACTAAAAAACGACTCAAAACTAAAACTCCTAACTAAAACTAAACTAAAATATAACTCTAACTAAACTCTTAACTAAAACTAAAGTAACTTATAAATAACTAAAACTAAAATAAACTATAACTATAACTAGAACTCTACGATAATACTCTAAGCTAAAACTCTAACTTCTAAACTAAAACTCTTACCTAAAACTAAACTACAACTCTAAACTAAAACAAAACTACAACTCTAAACTAAAACTAAACTAAACTATAACTCTAACTAAAACTGTAAGCTAATACCAAACTAAAACTCTTAACTAAAACTAAGCTACAACTCTAAACAAAAACTCTTAACTAAAATTAAACTAAACCGTAGCTCTAACTAAAACTCTAAACTAAAACCCTAAACTAAAACTCTAAACTCTAAACTAAAACTCTTAACTAAAACTAAACTACAAGTCTAAAATAAAATTCTTAAATAAAACTAAACTAAACTATAACTCTAACTAAAACTCTACAATAAGACTCTAAGCTAAAACTCTAACCTCTAAACTAAAACTATTAAGTAAAAATAAACTAAATCTCTAAACTAAAACTGAACTAAAACTCTAAACTAAAGCACTTATCTAAAACTAAACCAAACTATAACTCGTGCTAAAACTCTAAGATTGGATTCTAGGTTAAAACTCTAATCTTTAACTCTTAACTAAAACTATACTAAAACTCTAAGCTAAGACTCTTAACTAAAACTAAACTAAACAATACCTATAGCAAAAAATATAAGCTAATACCCTAAACTAAAACTCTAAACTATAACTATTAACTAAAACTAAACTACAACTCTATACTAAAACTCTTAACTAAAACTAAACTATAACTCTAAACTAAAATTAACTAAACTATAGCTCTAACTTAAACTCTAAGCTAAAATCCTAAACTGAAACTCTAAACTCTAAACTAAAAATCTTAACTAGAACTAAACTACAACTCTAAACTAAAACTCTTAACTAAAACTAAACTAAACTATAACCCTAACTAAAACTCTACGATAACACTCTAAGCTAAAACTCTTACCTCTAAACTAAAACTGTTACCTAAAACTAAACTACAACTGTAAACTAACACTAAACTATATCTCTAAACTAAAACTCTTAACTAAAACTAAACTATAACTCTAACTAAAACTCTAAGCTAAGAATCTATGCTAAAACTCTAAACTTAAACTCTTAACTAAAACTAAACTACAACTCTAAGCTAAAACTCTTAACTGAAATTAACTAAACTATAACTCTAACTAAAATTCTAAGCTAAGACTCTAAACTAAAACTTTTAACCAAAATTAAACTAAACTATATTTCTAACTAAAACTCTAAGTTAAGACGCTAAACTAAAACTCTAAACTCTAAACTAAAACTCTTAACTAAACTATAAAACTAAACTAAAACTATAACTCTAACTATAACTCTAAGCTAAGACTCTAAAATACAACTCTAAACTCTAAGCTAAAACCCTAAACTAAAACTCTTAACTGGAATTGAACTAAACTATACCTCTAATTAAGACTCCAAGCTAAGACTCTAAACTAAAACTTTAAACTCTAAACTAAAGCTCTTATCTAAAGCTAAACAACAACTCTAACTAAAACTGAAATAAACTAAAGCTGTAAATAATACTCTAAACTAAAACTCTTAACTAAACTAAAGCTCTAATCTAAAACTAAACTAAACTATAACTCTAACTAAAACTCTAAGCTAAGACCCTAAACTAAAACTCTAAATTCTTAACTAAGAATCTTAACTGAACCTAAACTAAAAGTCGAAACTAAAACTCTTAACTGAAACTAAACTAAACTATAACTCTAAATAAAACTCCAAGCTAAGATTCTAAGCTAATACTCTAAACTCTAAACTAAAATTCTTAACTAAAACAAAACTACAACTCTAAAGTACAACTCTTAACTAAAACTAAACTAAAAGTCTAAACTAAAAACCTTAACTAAAACTAAACTATACTATAACTCTAACTAAAATTCTAAGCTAACACTCTGAATTAAAACTCTAGACTCTAAACTAAAACTAAACTAAACTATAACTCTAATTAAAACTCTAAGCTAAGACTCAAAACTAAAACTCCAGTATCTAAACTAAAACTCTTAACTAAAACTAAACTAAAACTATAACTCTAGCTAAAGTTCTAAAGTAAAACTGTAAACTAAAACTATAAACTCTAAGCTAAAACTCTTAAGTAAAACTAAACAAGAGATCTAAACTAAAGCTCCTAACTGAAACTAAACTAAACTATAACGGTAAATAAAACTCTAAGCTAAGACTCTAAACTAAAACTCTAAATTCTCAACTAAAACTAAACTAAACTATAAATATAATTAAAACTCTAAGCTAAGACTCTAAACTAAAACTCTAAACCCTAACTAAAACTCTAAGCTAAGACTCTAACATAAAACTCTAGATTCCAAACTAATACTAAACTAAACTATAACTCTAACAAAAACTGTAGTCTAAGACTCCAAAATAAAACTCTAAACTAAAACTCTTATCTAAAACTAAAAAACGACTCAAAACTGAAACTCTAAACTAAAACTAAACTAAAATATAAATCTAACTAAACTCTTAACTAAAACTAAAGTAACTTATAAATAACAAAAACTAAAATAAACTATAAATCTAAATAAAAATATAATATAATAATATACTATAAAACTAAAACTTATCAACTAAAACTCTTACATAAAAATAAAATACAACAATAAACTAAAACAAAAATACAAAACTAAACTCAAACTAAACTAAACTATAACTCTAGCTAGAACTCTAAGCTAATACCAAACTAAAACTCTAAACTAAAACTAAGCTACAACTCTAAACAAAAACTCTTAACTAAAATTAAACTAAACAGTAGCTCTAAATAAAACTCTAAACTAAAACCCTAAACTAAAACTCTAAACTCTAAACTAAAACTCTTAACTAAAACTAAACTACAACTCTAAACTAAAACTCTTAACTAAAACTAAACTAAACTATAACTCTAACTAAAAATCTACAATAAGACTTTAAGCTAAAACTCTAACCTCTAAACTAAAACTCTTAAGTAAAACTAAACTATAACTCTAAACTAAAACTAAACTATAACTCTAAACTAAAACTCTTAACTAAAACTAAACTAAACTATAACTCGTACTAAAACTCTAAGCTTGTACTCTAGGTTAAAACTCTAAACTATAACTTTTACCTTAAACTATACTAAAACTCTAAGATAAAACTCTTAACTAAAACTAAACTAAACTATAACTATAGCTAAAAATCTAAACTAAGACCCAACATTCTAAACTAAAACTCTTAACTAAAACTAAACTACAACTCTAAACTAAAACTCTTAACTAAACTATAACACTAAACTAAAATTAACTAAACTATAGCTCAACTTAAACTCTAAGCTAAAATCCTAAACTCAAACTCTAAACTCTAAACTAAAAATCTTAACTAGAACTAAACTACAACTCTAAACTAAAACTCTTAACTAAAACTAAACTAAACTATAACCCTAACTAAAACTCTACGATAACACTCTAAGCTAAAACTCTTACCTCTAAACTAAAACTGTTACCTAAAACTAAACTACAACTGTAAACTAACACTAAACTATATCTCTAAACTAAAACTCTTAACTAAAACTAAACTATAACTCTAACTAAAACTCTAAGCTAAGAATCTAGGCTAAAACTCTAAACTAAAACTCTTAACTAAAACTAAACTACATCTCTATTATAAAACTCTTAAAAAAACTAAACTATAACTCTAACTAAAACTCTAAGCTAAGACTCTAAACTAAAACTCTAAACTCTAAACTATAACTCTTAACTAAAACTAAACTACAACTCTAAACTAAAACTCTTAACTAATTCTAAACTAAACTAAAAGTGTAACGAAAAATTCTAAGCTAAAACTCTAGGCTAAAACTCTAAACTAAAACGCTTAGCTAAAACTAAACTACAAGTCCAAAACACTTAACTAAAACTAAAATAAAATATAACTCTAACTAAAACTGTAAGCTAATACCAAACTGAAACTCTAAACTAAAACTCGTATCTAAAACAAAACAACAGCTCTAAACTAAAACTCTTAACTAAAATTAAACTAAACTGCAACTCTAACTAAAACTCTAAGCTAAGACTCTAAGCTAAAACTCTAAAATCTAAACTATAACTCTTAACTAAAACTAAACTACAACTCTAAACTAAAACTCTTAACTAATACTAAACTAAACTAAAAGTGTAACGAAAAACTCTAAGCTAAGACTCTAGGGTAAAACTCTAAACTAAAATTCTTAGATAAAACTAAACTACACGTCCAAAACACACCTAAAGCAAAATAAAATATAACTCTAACTAAAACTCTAAGTGCTGAGGCTCTAACTTGAAACTCTAGACTCTGAACTACAAATAAACTAAACTATAACTCTAACTAAAACTGTAAGCTAATACCAAACTAAAACTCTAAACTAAAACTCTTACCTAAAACTAAACAACAGCTCTAAACTAAAACTCTTAACTAAAATTAAACTAAACTGCAACTCTAACTAAAACTCTAAGCTACGACTCTAAGCTAAAACTCTAAACTCTAAAACTCTTAACTATAACTAAACTGTAACTCTAAACTAAAACTCTTAAATAAAACTGAACTAAACTATAACTCTAACTAAAACTCTAAGCTACGACTCTAAGCTAAAACTCTAAACTCTAAAACTCTTAACTATAACTAAACTACAACTTTAAACTATAACTTTATGTTAAAACTCTAAACTAAAACTCTAAGCTAATGCTCTAAACTATAACTCTAGCTAAAAGTCTAAGCTATGAATCTAAACTAAATCTCTTAACTAAAACTTAACTAAACTATAACTCTAACTATAACTTTAAGCTAAGACTCAAAACTAAAACTCTATACTCTAAACTAAAACTCTTAATTAAAACTAAATTAAAACTATAACTCTAGCTTTAACTCTAAGTTAAAACTAAACTGCAGCCAAAAAGAAACTCCTTACTAAAACTAAACTGAACTATAACTAAAAATCTAAGCTAATGGGCTAAAAAAAACAGAAAAAAAGTTTAATAATTTCTAAGTCTAAACAAACTCAGTCCCAAAAAACTTTAAAAAGTAAAACAAATGGGGGGAGGGGGCCCAAAAAGTTGGAAGGAGGGGAGATGGGCCCTTCTATGTCTCAAGCGCGCAAAAAAAGTGTAAAGAAAAATGGGGGGAGGGCAAAAAGTGGGGTAGAGAGCCCTTCTGTGCTTCAAGCGCGCAAAAAAAGTATTATAAAAAAAAGGGGGGGGGATTTGGGGGGAGAGGGGGGCCTTCTGTGTCTCAAGCGTGCAAAAAAGTGTAAAAAAATGGGGGGGCAAAAAGTTGGGTGGAGAGGGGGCCCTTCTGTGTCTCAAGCGCTCGAAAAAGTATTATAAAAAATGGGGGGAGGGTAAAAAAGTTGGGGGAGGGGGGCCCTTCTGTGTCTCAAGCATGCAAAAAAAAGTGTAAAAAAATGGGGGGGGCAAAAAGTTGGAGGGGGGGGGGGTCTTCGAGGTTGGGATAGGGGACCTTACAAGACTGTTCAAATGGAACTTGTGTATTATACTGAACACAGTAGAGAACCGCTCAAATAAAAAATAATATGTATCTCTTAATAGGAAACCATTTTCGTTTCTACTTTCAAATTTATCTTGTCTCATGGTGAAATTGTCTCAATCAGTTATCTTTTCCCGTCTGTATTTTCCCTTTTCCTCCTTATCTGATGATGACACCTTGTTATCACAGTATTCCATTTAGTGATTGACATCTGTCATCTTTTCCTTATCTGATGATGTTACCTGATCTTGTACCAGTTGTATTCACTGAGCGGGTTGCGTCACCCTCAAAAGTAGGTCAATGATCTTGTACTACTCGCGGTATTCAATGCCCATATATGGAGTCCCCCCGGACTGGCACACGTATTCTTACTGACAGATCAGTGCTACCCATGCAAAAAAAAGTCATTTTCCTTGGTGTTCAAGGTGGGGGACTGTGATTATCCTATAAAATATTTTGGACCATGTTGATTCCAATGGTGCACTTTTTATTTCGATCTGTTGCCATTTTCACGGGGTTTGAGGCTCTTTTTTGAAATCACCATAAATTTCTTTTCACAATAAACTTTTACTTCTGAGATTAATCGTAACAATAGTTACCATTCCTGATTCAGTGTCAGATGGCAATTTTTTTCTCAGTAGACAGTTTTTTTGAAAATATGTTTTCAAACTTTTGACTACTATGGACTGTGGTGCGCTCTTTACTAGGTTGCAGTGCCGCTGCAACCATGATTGAAATGTAAGAATGTACAAGAAGATTTGTGTTACGCAAAAAGATTCTTATTGACACATTCTTATATCAATTAAAACACATTTTAAACTAGTACAGTGTATGTAATAACTCTTTTCTCTTCTATGAACAAAAAAGTGAATAAATTTTATTGGCAGTTTCTTCGCTAGGGAGTCAAAATGCAATGAAAAACTGTAATCAAGAGAGAGCATTGTTCTTTTGAATCAAAAGAAGGTTCAAATGCTAAACAATGGCACGAGGAAGAAGAAAAGAATCCTCATTATTTGGAGTTCTACTTCATCGCTTTATAATACAAAACTCTTCACAGAGATTTGACTTTAAGGAGATGCAAAGTTTCATACAGGAGACATGTGATTAACTAAAGCACGTTGCTTGGGTGTGTGAATGAAGTCAGGTAAACTTGTTTAGGATCAAGTTCTAACTTTATGACTGATTCAAGAAGTTGAAAAAGTTGGGGTGTTCCCATTTGAGCGCTTTCCCATTTGAGCGCCACGGAATTTTGTTCCATTTGAGCGCCATGGAATTTTGTTCCCATTTGAGCGCCACGGAGTACCATTTGAGCGCCAAACCCAAAATTGTGATTTTGCGGTGGATGAAGCGTGGTTTGCTGCCACATTGACCTGTAGAAATATTTATTGCCACGAAGACAACGAACAAAACTGAGGATTTTATTGGGTCAATGGTTGTGAAAATAACTTCCATTTATAGTATTATAAACTAAGTAAATATATATAGTATTTATGTATACCATATATATTTACTACTAAAGGTATATACAGGTACTTATGCATTATGCGGTATCCACCGCTATATACTGTATGAGGAAAACAGACATGAAGACCCGTCGGTAAATTTTTCGCAGTTGATATTATTGACATAAGAATAAAGTAAACATACCACTCGATACCTTTTTTATGCTCTTTCCAAATAGAATAATCATTTTTTCTGATATGAATTTTACCCCCACCCCTATATATACCAATTCAGGGTATATATTTGCACATTAGGGGGGGGGGTAAATTTTATTTCTGATGTTAATGGGAGGTAAGTTTAAAATTTACCCCCACCCCCCTAATGTGCAAATATATACCCTGGATTGGTATACATAGGGGTGGGGGTAAAATTCATTTCCGACAAAAATGATTATTATATTTGGAAAGAGCCTAAAAAGGCATCGAGTGGTGTGTTTACTTTATTCGTAAGTCAATAATATGATTTGCGAAAAATTTACCTGATCACCTAGCTATATCACCTAACAAACGAAAAATATTATCTGGCGCTCAAATGGGACACAACTGAACTAATTAAAATACGGCGCGCAAATGGGAAATTCCCATTTGCGCGCCATGGCGCTCAAATGGGAAAGCGCTCAAATGGGATACACCCAAAAAGTTAGTATACAGGTTTCGGCATATTGGAATAGATTTCGAAAATCGAAACACTGAGACCCTCGTAAAGCTGAGCAATTGCAGATTGAACCTATGGTGTGAAAATCAGAGGCAGCGCTATAGCGTTACCTATTAAAAAGAGCCATAAGGCTTCAGTGTATTATTTCTTTTTACCAGAGCCGCTTCATATGGAAGGGTTGGTCGTAAGAACTTCGGAAGGGAATCAGTCAGTTGGAAATCAGAAGTTCTAGTGGACTTTTTAAGAGCCAAAAGTCACCGGATGGCAACTAGTCCCCCTCCCACGTCCTTCTCCCCGCCCCAAATACATCCGATAAAAAATTTCGAAATATCCTTTTTATTGAAAATAGTCAAAAGGTCAACTACTCCTCTGGGGTTGATAAAACCCCCCACGACCCCCGGGGGCAAGGGTGGTAAGTTATGTAAGCTGTTCATTGTTAACCTATCAGGGTTCTTATGGAAGGGATGGTCATAAAAACTTTAAAGGAGGCTCATTGGATTGGAACTCGAAAGCTGTAGTTACATTTTTAAGAGTTAAAAGTTATTAAAGGGTAACCAGTCTTCCCCTCAAGCCTTTTTTCCCCAAATGTAACACATCAAAATTTTGAGATAGCTATTTTGTTTAAAATAGTCCAAAGGTCAAATAACTATGTTTTTAGGGCTGACACCCCACAGACCCCAGGGCAAGGGCTGTAAGTTATAAAAGTTGCCCACTGTTGACATATAAGGTTTTTATAAAAAGGGTTGTCATATAAGCTTTGGAGGGGGCTCATTCTATTGAAAGTTAAAAGTTATAGTGCCTTTTTAAGAGTCAAAGGTGACCGGAGGGCAGCCAAGCCCCTTCCACACCCTTTTTTCACCAAATACATCCAATAAAAATTTTGAGATAGCCATTTTTCTCAAAATAGCCAATAATTTTAATAACTGTAGTTTAGGGGTAGACAAAACCCACAACCCTCGGGGGAAGGGCTCTAAGTTATACAAGTTGCCCATTCGTAACATAAAAGGTTTCTTGTTAAGAAAAGAGGGCATGTTTCGTCCTGGATCTCCAAAAAAGCTTTGGGCATAAAGATAAAACTTTAATAAAATGCCGAAAGCGGTGCCAAACACAATCAAAACAAGCTATGCGGTTTCTGGATGTGAAAAGGGAATATCAGCAATATCTAAGGAACAGATGAGGATATTAGGTTGGAACTTTCAAGGTATTTTAATGGGGTTTTGGAAAGAGATTGGAGGACCACCAGCCCCCTCCCTCTTCTTGCCATTTTAGGTGCCCCATCTCCTCTACAAGTAATTGCCATTTTGTTCAAACTAGTCAGAAGGTCCAATAGCTATGCCTCCAGGGATGGCACATCCTCCATAGCTCTGGTGTAGGAATTGTAAATTATGCAATTTCCTCATTGTCTACATGCAGGATTTATCATTAAGAAAAGGAGAAATGTTTGATTCTGGGTGTATCAGAAAATGTTACGGGTATTATGTCAAAATTTTTGACTATGTTGAGGGGTATGTTACACTAAATCAAAAGGCACTATGTTCATGAAGTTTATCAAAAAAGGAAGATCTGCAATATTTTAATAACCGATGTGGGTGTTAAGTTTAAGCTCTCAGGACATGTTGAGGGGGATGTTGGAAAGTGGTTGGAGGCTTGCCAACCTCTTCCCATGCTCGTTTTAGTTGCCCTCGCTCCAAAAGCACTAGATCAAAGTTTGAAACAGACATCTCGTTCAAAACATATTAAAACTCAACTAACTATGCCTATGGGGAGACATAACTCTCCACAGCTTTGGAGAGGGATGCCGAACACAACAAAAAACAGTGTTTACGTGCTGGTTGTCAGAAGGGCATATCATCAATATCTAAGAAACGGCTGAGGGTATTAAGTGGAAGGTTTTAGGGGATGCTGAAAGGAATGCTTAAGAGCTATTGGCAGGCAGCCAGCCCTCCTGCCCTTTTTAGATGCCCCATACCCTCAATGCTGATCACAATTGTGAAAAGCATTTTTCTTCGATACAGTCAAATACATAGTAACCTCGCCCCTGCGATGCAATATCCCCTACGGCCCCCAGACCAAGGATAGTAGTATCCCTTACACAAATAAAAGCACGCCCATACCCTTTCGATCCCGGTACCGGCATTTTTTTAAGACCAAACAGAATATGAATTCTCCAGTGCCGGCATCTAAACCACCAAAATCGTAGATGGCGTTAAGATGGTGACATATTTCTTTTCCAACGACACATTTTTTATCTTCTAAGCAGTTTTTCTATTGAATCTATGAAATTTATGTCCGGTGTAGGAATTGAACGTGAGACCCAAGATTTCCTATGGTAAAAGAATGACCACTTAGTCGATTGAGCCAACAAGTTATTGATGTTGTTAGGTTCTTAGAAATACATTCTAGGCATTCAATGTACTGTTTCTAGACACTAGCCAACTGGTGTTAAGCATCATTGTATCGTGCCAAGTTAATTGCGTCATCGATTTCTCAATTGGAGTTGGATATATGATAAATACTATCATTTAAGTGTTTCCGGGCGCGTGGCATGCATATTCCATGAATAGGAATATTACAGTGATTTGAGATGCTTGCTGGACAGACATATTCTTTTGATGGTCAATGACACTTGTTTCAGTCCCAAAAAGTTTAATGACAACAGTTGGCCAGGTATCCTTTTTTGTAATATAATGTTCCTGGGCACGCCGGTTTTCCATCACCGGGGCTTGCGAATGAGTTTGGGTTCTCAAGTTCCTATCCAGGACCTCATGTCCCCCTTCAGGAGCCCCAATCCCATTTCCTCCAAATTTTGTCCCCCTCCTTCAAATTTTTTTTATCTTCGGTTTTTTTAACAGATTTTTTTTGAAGTTAGATGTTTTTTTAACTTAAAAGTTTTTGGCACAGGAGAACAGTCACACATAAACGGACACACAGCCATGCAGGAAACTGACACAGAGACAGACAGGCAAAAAAACACACCGAGATAGACGAAAATTGGCTTGTTTTAAGGAAGTGTTCGGTGTTAAACGCTAGAAAGAAGCTTGAATCAAGGAATGTACCCTGAAAAAGCTTCTTTGATTTTTGAAATTGAATGGATTATTAACAGGTTCATATCAGATTTGGACATAGTATACTGGTAATGAGGTTGATATAGGTAATTGAAATGATTTAGGAACAAATGGTTGTGTCTAGACCTTGGCGCTGCGCTGGCGGATCGACCGAGTACCGCCAACAAGAGGCCCGGTTGACCGTCACCCAAGTTTCAATACGCCACCGGGGCGCCGCAGAAGCGCCACCACCGTCAGAGGGGGCCGCGTTCGGCTGACTTTGAACTAATTTTGCGGCAATTCTTTATTGCGTCAGCCGCAAAGTTGGAGCTTTTCTTTCTCGTGTGGTTTAGTATTTCGTTTTCCTGATTAGAAATCAAGCAGAGCTTGCACTATCCCCGAATTTTCGGGTATTTCCCAAAAATCTATGCGTCACCCCGAAATAAAATTTGATTCCCCGAATCCCCGAAAATCACCCAATCACGGTGCCACCCCTAGCGATCGATCACCAGTGACGTTCCCTGCCACATATTACCTTGCATACCATAATTCTTCACTACTCTCTTGTTCGTTGATTTTTGTCTCTTTTGTTACTTTTCATAAAAACTAGACAGATGCAATTGCAATATACACAGTTCTTCATATGTTGACAAAAAAGTATCGGCTTTATGAAATGAGATTAAATCATTTCGAATGCAGTTTCCCAATTACTATTTCTTACATCATTTGTAGTCAAGAATTTTATTTTTAAGTTGAATAGAACGCATTCACTACTATACATCTTCAGTTGGATTTTGATTGTTTCTACAGATTGTTTCTACAGCTGAATTGTAAGTTTGCAGAATTTTGTTTTCTTTCGCTGTTTTTAGATAAGATTTTCTTAATGTTTAATAACACAATTGTTGAACGCCTGATAGATGAAGGAAAATAAAATCCTATTTCTGAAAAAATGTTACCCCACCCCCCTCCCTCCCAAAAATAATCCTTCTACTGAGACAAAATTTAGCTATAGACTAAGCTATGCACAAGGTTGGGGAATTAAATATTGAAACGGAATTTACTCCAAAAATATGACTCATAAGAAAATTGTAAATTATTGCCTATAGGGGGGATGAGGGGCGATCATTTTTAAATGATAATACCTCTTTTTTTTAATTGAAAGCAGGAATGCCAAAAAGGCAATTATATTTTCATTTAAAGTGAAGACGGAAGACAATTATATCAAATTCCCTGGGAAACCATTGAAATATTTTTATAGACCCAGGGCCCTCCATTGGGACTTTTTCATTGTCTTGGGTATTTTACAATTTCTCATAGGCTACTGACCTAATTTTCCTTTGGTGTGTGCTCCCTATTAATTAGATTCTTTGGATCATATTGAATGTCACGGCGAATCTCTGACTCAGTTTTCCAATAGTTTGAGGTATATCTGAATAATTTTGACAGTTTTATTGTTGTCATTGTACCTCTTTACTCATACCCTCAATTTTTTTTTTAGGAACACTAAGATGTTTAACGTTATTTCGCGTGTTTGTTTGAACCATATAGTGACCTGGTTATTTATTAAGTAAATTATTTTTTAATGTAAAGCTGAGACGGTATTCTATCAAGATGGTATTCATAGGCGGGGCGGGGGGGGGGGAGGTATTACATTTAAAAGATAATATCTCGATTTTTTTTATTAAAAGTAGGGATGCCAAAAAGTTAATTATTTTTTAATGTAAAGCAGAGACTGTATCCTATCATTGTGGTATCCAGAGGGGGAGAAGGGAGGTATCATGTTTAAATGATAATACCTCATTTTTTCAATCAGGGATGCCATTAAGTTAATTATTTTTTATTTAAAGCAGAGACGGTATCCTATCAAGATGGTATCCACAGGGGGGGGGGCATAGGGAGTTATTATATTTAAGTGATAGTACCTTAATTTTTTTTTATTGAAAACAGGGATGGTAAAAAGTTTTTTTTATTTAAAGTAGAGACTGTATTCTGTCAAGGTGGTATCCAGAGGGGAGGGGGTAGGGAGGTATTATATTTAAATGATACTATCTCGAATTTATTTGTTTTTTAAAGCAGAGATGCAAAAAAGCTAATTATTTTTTTAATTTGAAGCAGAGACGGTATCATATCAAGGTGGTATCCAGAGGGGGGGGGGTAGGGAAGTATCATAATTAAATGATAATATCTTGAATTTTTTATTGAAAGCAGGGATGCCAAAAAGTTAATTATTATTTTTTTTAATTTAAAGCAGAGACGGATCTTATAGAACATTGTATGGATGCTTAAAAAAACAACAAAAGAGTGTTTGAAGGGAGTTGAAATTTTTACAAGAATATGACAGTTTGGTTGCTACCAGTGGCTACTAGGTGGAGTATCCTATGAAAGTGTACTGTCAATGAGTAGAGAAACTAAATTTGTAAATTTGAGCTGTGTTTTCAGAAAGACTGATGAAAACATTAATGTTTGCGGTCAACATTGATCACACCGGCGGCGCAACGTCGACATCTTACCGCGCTGCACCACTGACACCTTACGGTGGCGTGTCGGTGGCACGCTGCCACTGCTGTTTCGGGTCCCGCCGCCGCCGGTCTTCCCTCATCGACGTGGCACCGGGATTTATTTGTGTCAGTTGTATATCATTTGAAGGGGGCCATAGGACAGTGGGATGCTTTCTTATGGGAATTTAGGATTTTTTTGGAACTTCGAATTTTTTTAACTTAGAATTTTCAGATCTTAAAATAAGAGACAGATAAAAATTGGCTGGCTTTGAAATTTTTGGTGTTACATGCTAGAAACAAGCTTGAATCAAGGAATTTACCCTGAAAAATCTTCATTGATTTTGTAAATTGAAGGGATTATTAAAGGGTTCATATTTGATTTGGACATGGTATACTGGTAATGAGGTTGACATAGGTAATTGAAATGATTTATTAAAAAAGGTTTTTGTCAGTTATATATAATTTGAAGGTAGCCATAGGACAGTGAGATGCTAAATTGAGAAAAATTTCAGACTTAAATCACGGATTTGTCGTTTAAATGGTTTTTTAAGGAAATGTTAATGTTACCTGCTGGAAACAAGCTTGAATCAAGGAATCTACCCTGAAAAACATTCCTTGATTTTGAAAATTGAAGGGATTATTAACAGGTCCGTGTTAGACTTGGACATGATATGCTGGTAATGAGGTTAACATAAGTAAATGAAATGATTTACTAACAAATGGTTTTGTCAGTTGTATGTGATTTGAAGCAGACATTAAGGCAGTAGGACGTTAAGTTGAGAAATATTGCGGACTTCAATCAGGGATTTGTCATATTAAATGAAGATTTTTTTGTTGAACTTATATTTTTTTTGGAACTTAGAATTTTTTGAAGTTGGAATTTTTTGAACTTACAATTTATTTGGAACTTAGAATTTTTTTGAAAAATTAACTGATTTTCAAATTGAAGGGATTATTCAGAGTTTCATGTTAGATTCGGACCTGACATACTGGTAATGAGGTTGACATAGGCAAATGAAATGATTTGTTAACCAATAGTTTTGTCAGTTGTATACCATTTGAAGGGGACTATAGGAAAGTAGGATGTTAAATTGAGAAAAGTTTTGGACTTAATCAAGGATTTGCCACGCAACTGGCTTTTTTTAGAAAATGTTTAATGTTACGTGCTAGAAAAAATGTTGAATCAAGGAATGTACCCTGAGAATCCTTTTTTGATTTTTAAATTTGAATGAGGTCAAGTAACTTGCTTTTTTTGAAGGAAATGTTTAATTTGAAATGCTAGAAACAAGTTTAAATCAAGGAATGTACCCTGAAAAACCTTCCTTGATTGAAGGGGTTCTTATCAGGTTCATATTAGATTTTGACATGATATGCTGGTAATGAGGTTGACATAGGCAAATTAAATCATTTATTAACAAATGGTTTTGTCAGTTGTATGTAATTGAAGGGTATATCATGTAAATCATTTAGGTCACATTATATTAACTAATTTTGGGTTAGGTCCGTATGGGGTCAGTGAGCGTGCGCGCAGGTTCATTTTCGATTTGTACATGATATACTGGTAATGAGGTTGACATAGGTAAATCAAATGATTTATTAACAAATTGTTTTGTCAGTTGTATATCGTTTGAAGGAGACCATAGGACAGTAGGAGGTTAAATTAAGCGAAATTGCGGACTTAAATCAAGGATTGTCATGCAACTGTCTTGTTTTAATGAAATTTTTAATGTTACATACTAGAAAGAAGCTTAAATCAGGAAATATACCCTAAGCTTTCATTTTGAAATTTGAAGGTGGTCTGTCGAGCATCTGGTATTGCGTAATCTTTCATGTTGTCTTTTTTGGGACTTAGAGTATTTTGAATTTTTTTGGAAATCAGATTTTTAAGCAACTACTTAAGACATAATTTTTAAGCATGGGTTGTCATTTGAAATATAAGAGAATATTATTTCTCAAAACTTTGCTTTTCCTCTTGCTATGTCGTTAATCCCATCCATCTTGTTTATAAAGCGCTTGCTGAGGAACTCTATGACTGCCCATGGTACGCTGCGGAACATATCATCGTCGCATAAGCGTTTTCAGAGGTTTGAAAATCCTGACTGGTGTTATCGTTGGAACAGTGGCACTTTCCCTTCATTGTTAGATCGTAATTCTCCAAGGCAGTTTACGGTACGTGGAAATATGTGGCTGGACTATGGCACCCTGTGGCACGCATTATCATTCCAAAAGTGTTTTCAGGGATTTTTTTGATAAAAATGATGCTTTAAATCCATTCCTCTTTGATTTTACAAGCCATGCCCTCATGATACTTCAAGACAGTTCACGCTACCTTGGCACTATGTGGCTGACCCTTCCAAAGTTCCGCATTTGGAACTTTTCACGGAGACAGCCGTTTTTAGGCCAGGACTGGGCCATCTTTATTGGCTGGCATATATTTCACACAGACAGACAAAAACACGGTGAAAGGTTCAAGAAAGGAAAAGAAGTGTAGCGATCTTTCTTTCTCAGGTGCAGTAAGCTGGCTCGTTTAGAGTAGAGCTTAGAAAAGAATTGTGATAGATTTTTCCTTGAAGTGTTCGAGCCTTCTTAGACAAGGCTAACTTTTTCTGTAAGATTTTTTTTCTTTTTTAGCACAAACATTTATGAGGAGCGCGGAAAAATATATTTTGGATCAATCTACATGTGGTTCATTTGTTTCAAATTTTTATTGTTTTTGGAATGTAGTTTATACCGTTTGGCTTCAAATCGGCAGTCGGATTGCTAATCAGCTAAAATACTTTATAAGATCTCTTGACAGACGAGTTTTCGTCCAGTATTTTCCTTGTTCCGCACAATTTTCTCAACTTCTTACTGAAGCTCACCGACAACAACAAAAATTGTCAATAAAATCTGTGGCTCCAATCAACTGTTTGCTGTTAAAACAACATACATAGCTCCCATTGTCCAACAGTAGTAAGATGAGGAGAAGTATTTTTTTGGAGTTTAATTTGTATGATAAGGTCATCTGACAGTCCTAGAGTAACACCAATTTTACCGTACTGTTGGTTGTATGTTTCCAGAACAACTATAATGGGGTCAATGTTCGAATTATCATATTTTCTGACAAGGAAACAACCTGACACTAGAAGACAAAATAATGAGAAAAATAACCCTCATGCATTTATGTAAGCCTGTACAGAAAAAAATGGGCAGACAGACCCCTCATAGATTATTATTGAATTCCTTCTTAGTTCATCCTTTACTCTCTTTACTTTCATTCAACTAATTTTTTTTCAAATGAAAGTAAACAGTGACCTTCAAACTACCTCTTCAGCTAAGTGACCTTCAGCTTCCTCTTCAAATTCCCGCTTTTTACTTTTGAGTTTAACTAACGTAGACCCCGACGCCGCGCCGGCGGATCGACCGAACGCTGCCGACGAGAAGCCCGGTCGACCGCCGCCGAAGTGTCGCTACGCCACCGGCGTGCCGCAGGCGCGCCGCTGCCGGCAGAGGCGGTGGCGTTCGGCTGACTTTAAATTAATTTTGCGGCAATTCTTCATTACGCCAACTGCAAAGTCGGAGCTTTTCTTTCTCGTGTGGTTTAGTATTTAAATTTTCCTGATTAGAAATCAAGAAGGGCTTGCACTATCCCCAAATTTTCGGGTTTTTCCCCGAAAATCTATGCGTCACCCAAAAAAAAATTTGGTTCCCCGAATCCCCGAAAATCACGCAATCACGACAAAAATTACCTTGCATACCATAATTCTTCACTACTCTCCTGTTCGTTAATTTTAGTCTCTTTTGTTACTTTGCATAAAAACCAGACAGATGCAATATGCAATTGCAAATATTTGCTATACACGGTTCTTCATATGTTGACAAAAAAAGTATCGTCTTTATGAAATGAGTTTAAATCATTTCGAATGCAGTTTACCAATTGCTATTTCTTACATCATTAGTAGTCAGTAATTTTATTTTCTAGTTGAATAGAGTTATAAAACGCATTCACTACTATACAGCTTCAGCCTTCAGTTGGATTTTAAATTTGATAGCCGACAGATTGTTTCTACAGATGAATTGTAAGTTTGAAGAATTTTTTGTTCTTTTGCTGTTTTTAGATAAGATTTTCTTAATGTTTGACACTCAATTGTTTAATGCCTGATAGATTAAAGAAAATACAATCTTTTTTCTGAAAAATTTTTACCCCCCCCCCAAAAAAAAACACCTTCTATTGAGACAAAATTTAGCTATAGACTAAGCTATGTAAAAGGTTGGGGAATTAAAGATTGAAACTGAACTTACCCCAAAAATATGATTCATAGAAAATTATAAATTATTGCCTCTAGGGGGGGGGATGGGGGGCTATAATTTTTAAATGATAGTACCTCATTTTTTTTATTGAAAGCAGGGATGCCAAAAAGATAATTATTTTTTTCATTTAAAGTGGAGACGGAAGAAAATTATATCAAATTCCCTGGAAAACCATTGAAATATTTTGATGGACCCAGGGCCCCCCATTGGGACTTGTTCATTGTCTTGGGTATTTTGCGATTTCTCTTAGGCTACTGGCCTAATTTAGTTTTTGTGTCTGCTCCCTTTTAACTATATTCTTTGTATTTTATTGAATGCCACGGCAAATCTGTGACTCAGTTTTCCAATAATTTGAGGTATATCTGAATAATTTGGACATTTTTGTTGTTGTCTTTGTACCCCTTTACTCGTACCCCATTTACTCATGTTGTCTTTGTACCCCTTTAACATCCGTGTATGAAAGGGGTTGTCCTCTCCTCAACCCCTCGCTCTGTACGCTAAAGTTTTTTATTGTTTTAAAAAATAAATCTGTGAGACAGAGTCAAAATTTAGCATAAAAAGCGAGGCGTTGAAGAGAGGACAGCCCCTTTCATATAAGGAATAATTCCTGTTTGTTTTAAATTTTAATGTCGCTCCTTACTTTCAGTTAAAAAAAACTTGTTTTTTTTATTTAATTTCTACCAGTATCTAAAATTGTGGACATGTCACACTTTATTGATGTCTGATTTTAACGATTGTTTCCAAGCTGTGTGATTAAAAAAGTCAAAATAAGTACTTTGGTTCCTTATCACTATCTACTATTTACCCCCTTTCAAAAATATGTAAATAGTGCACTTGTTTCGACTATTGCTCACTCAAGGTTTACACTACAAAATTGAAGTATGAATCTTTCTATAGCGGAGTAGCTTAATCATTACAACTACTTAGAAAAACCCAGGAACAAAATGGTCACATTACTTTAAGCTATGGTAATTGAATCACAGTAAAAGAAACGAATACTACTACTACTACTACTACTAACAGCTCAACGCAGCACCAAGCCGTCTGAGGCCAACACAGCTACGCACGCTCCTCCTCCACCCCAATCTATTCAAAGCCTCACTTTTTACACCCGCCCGCGAAGTTCCCATTTCCTTTATATCTTTCTTTATGACGTCCTCCCACCCCAAACGAGGACGACCTGCTTTCCGTTTAGCCATAGACCGTTGGAGAAAAGAACAATCTTCGGCAATTTGTCATTCTTCATCCGCACAACGTGCCCTAGCCACCTCAACCTTTCTTTCATTACAGCCCTAGAGAGCGGTATTGAACCACAATTTTCGTATAGCCTATTGTTTTAAATACGGTCAGTAAGCCGAGTACCCAAAACAATCCTTAATCAATTTCTCTGGAAAACAACTAGCAAATCTTCATCTGCTTTTTGGAGCGCCCAGGCTTCAGAGCCATATTTGACCACTGTCATTACTGTAGCTTCTAATATTCTAATCTTGGTTTGCAGACTTATCTTCCTATTCTTCCAAACTTTTTAGAACTGTGAAAAAAACACCCGGAGCCTTGGCTATTCTACTTTTAACATCTTCACTGCTCCCCCCATCTTTACTAATAATACTACCAAGGTAAGTGAAGCTGCCCACCTGATCAATCTTTTCGTTTCCCAACGTCGTCACCTTTTCATCTTCACTTATTCCTAGCCTTAGTGACTTAGTCTTCTTAACATAAATTTTCAAACCTATTCTAGCACCCTGAACTCGCAAAACCTCTAGAACTTCATTCATTTTGCTCACACTTTCATCTAGGATGTTTAAATCATAAGCATAATCTAAGTCCAGGAGACCTTTTCCTCCCCATTTGATTCCGTGGTTTCCCATTGCCTTTCCCGTGCTCCTTAAGACAAAGTCCATCAAAATGACCCATATAATTGGGTATAGAACACAACCCTGCTTAACTCCTGATTTAATACAAAACCAGCTAGTAACCTTATTTCCTACCTTAACCGCAGCAGTGTTTTTCTTGTATATATCACTAATCACTTTAATGTATTTATCCGGTATACCATACAAGGATGTAACCTTTGCTAAAGCTCTTCTACCAAAAGAATCGAACGCTTGCTCATAATCTATGAAACTGAGGACCCGAGGTGTTTGAAAACTCAGGCACTTCTCAATTATTAGTCTAAGAGTAAAAGTTTGTTCGACAAATCCTCTACCTTTCCTAAAACCGCACTGTCGTTCTCTTAAAACTTTGTTTATGGCATCTCTCAGTGAATCGTCTTTTTTCGTCTCCCTTGTATATTCCGACATTTGGGCGTTTTTTTTTTTAATTCTTCTTATTTTTGCTGTGGTTCAATTAAGGTAATTGGCCATAGCTTCCTGTTTTGTTTAACTATCCTCAAAACGTTCCTCTCAAAAAGTTTTATCTGTTTGGGAAGCAGGTAATAGTCCCTTAAGCAGTGCCTAAGCAAGGTTTGAAACTTTCCTTTTGATTTTGCAAGCAAACATTTGCCCTCTTTGAAAACTAGTCTTTCCACTATTAATTTAAAAAAAAAGTTTTTCTGATGAAAAAGTAAAAATGAAGCTTAAAAGGACCAAAAATTTTTACTTTGCAGTTTATACAATATACTTATATCTGCAATATTGACACAAATCAACTGACTTGTAACATGCACTTAAACTTGTAGATTTCTGAAGAACTATCGCTTTACTGAAAACTAACCTTACTTGAAGCATTGAGAGAATTAAAACAGTATACTGAACTTCAATGGTATCATGGGCAGTGAAAGACTATTCAGAGCCTTCTAAAATAATCTTTCATTTTCTGAAGAGTACTTATTTTCTGTTCCTAATCGTGTTTGGGAGCGTCAATTTTGTGTTTTCAGTAAAACACTAGTTTTCCTGAATTTTTCAAATTAAAGGAAATATTACGAGTTGGTTTATCTGCACCAATATTTCAGAAATATGTTGTATAAACTGTGAAGTAATAACCATGTTCATTTTAAATTTCATCTTTTCTCTTTACTTTCATCAGAAAACGTTGTTTTTTTTCAATTAATTTTTGTTCGTTTTCAGGTTTTATAAATATACATAGTAAAGCTTACACAATGCTTTTGTTTCGATGCGATGAAACTAAACAAGTCCCATGTGTGTTTGTTAAAATGGGGCATCATGGATACATAAATTTTACTTCACATATTTCTTTAAATTTTCTCTACAGAAATCTGGAATTTTGTCAAACAAATTGGCCCTGGGGTATGGTATCCTCTGTTTCTTTGGGAATTTGGAGAAAAACATACTGTTGTTTATAAAATAATGACAGTTATGAAATATGTAGAGATTTTAGGAAACTGAAGGTTACTACACAAATTTTAGACGGAAAACTTTGCGTGATTACAATTTCCATTTTCTGTTATATTATTTTGAAAAATTTGGAACTTCTCAGATTTCGTTATTTTTGCTTCTTGGGCTTCATTATTTTTGGAGAACTAAAGTAGAAAAAAACGAAAAACACAATGAGGAAAAAGGTCAAGATTTGATAATTGCAAGCTACAGCACAAGACCGGAAAGTGAGGTCCAGAGAGGCTTTCTTATCTTTGCTTTACGGAATCAATTATTACCCTAACGCAGTCTATGTGTCTGTTGAGCCCGAGATTAAGAAGAAGAAAAAATTTTGAACGCTCAAGGTAAAAGCATTTTCAAAGGGTTTCAGGCTCTTTCTGAAATCCCTGAGATTTTTTTCCTTTAATAAACATTTACTATTGAGACTAGCCGAAATAATATTTATCATTTCTGAATCAAACAGTTCGTCGTAACGAACTGTAAGTAAGGAGCGACCCGGCTTAATGGTAACCGAAACTCTAGAAAACGGGTTTTGGATACCAAGAGATGCATCAAAAGAATCATATTTTAATACTGATTTCAAACATATAAGTTTCATTAAGTTAAGTCCTATCCATAAAATGTTACGCGCCTGAGAAAATTTTACTGATTTTCGAAAAAAAGGGGAAAGACCCTCTAAAAGTTATAGAACCTTAATGAAAATCACACCATCATATTCAGCGTATCAGAGAACCCTACTATAGAGGTTTCAAGCTCCTATCTACAAAAATGTGGTATTTTGCATTTTTGTTGCCAGAAGAAAGATCACGGATGCGTGTTTATTTTTTTTTTTTTTTTTCCCAAGGGTGATCGTATCGACCCAGTGGTCCTAGAAAAAAGTGGGTGGGCTCATTTGAACGGAAATTAAAAGGTCTAGTGTCCTTTTAAGTGACCAAAAAACGGAGGGCAACTAGGCCCCCTCCCACGCTCATTTTTTCCCAAAGTCACCCAATCAAAATTTTGAGATAGCCATTTTGTTCAGTATGATCGAAAATATGATAATTATGTCCATTAGGATGACTTAATGTGCCGAATTCCCTGGGGGGAGGGCTGAAAGCTATGAACTTTACCCAATGCTAACATATAGTATTGGTTATTGGGAAGTATACAGACGTTTTCAGGGGGGATTTTTTCTGGTAGTGGGGGGGGGGCTTGGTGGGTCGGAGGTTATGTGGGAGGATCTTTCCATGAAGGAAATTTTCATGGGGGAAGGCACATTGCTATGAAGGGGGCGCCGGACTTCCCAACATTATTTTAAAAAAAGATCACAAATTAAATATAAAAACAAAAAGTTTTTCAACTGAAAGTAAGGAGCAACATCAAAACTTAAAACAAACAGAACATATTATAATTGGGTATTCGTATATAATTGGGTTCACCCCCTATTCAATACCTCGCTCTTTAAGCCAAAGATTTTTCAGTACTTTCATAGGAGCTATTTATTCTAAATAACGGCCTTTGTGATTAAGGGGTCATTTTTAAAGAACTGGAACAAAATTCGAACTTTAGCTTAAAGAGCGTGGTATTGGCTAGGGGGTGAACCCCCTAATATAAGTATGAAAAATATATGAATATAAAAGTTCGTTACGTAAGTTAATTCGTAAGTTACGTATATTTATTAATAATAAAAACGTTCGTAAATAAAATTAAACGAGTTTCGAGAAAGCCATTTAACCAAATAAAAGTAAAATTAATATGGAAATTTTGTTTTAATTATTTATGTACGGTGAGCCAAAATCATACCCTGCATTAATTCAAAAACGTTCAAAAATTAAATAAAAAAAGACAAGTTTTTTTACTGAAAGTAAGGAACGACGTTAAAACTATCATCTTCAAGCTGCAGCTTTTTACATTTATTTTTTCAAAACGCGTTTTCAAACTTTCCGTTACCACGGGATGTGGTTTGCTCTTTACTAGGGTGTTAAAGGGGCTAACAGGGCTAACACTAAATATGAGGGATCATAAACCTCTGGTTATTGGTTTTTGACCATATTGATTTCCACGGTACCCTTGACATACTATGATTCCTCTAAGAAAATTAAGACTAAGAAATACCAAGATTCGTCCAGATCAACTTTAGTTTTGGCTTAATTGTGTGTTTTTTGGGTTTTTTTAACACGCCTCCCCCCTCCAAATGTAAGTCCTCTAAGCGGTCTCAGTATTTCGATGGGGTGTTTATAAGAGAGATTAACTTCCGGGGGGGGGGGGTCTGGAGGATGTTGAATATCTTTTGGGGAAAAGGGGCGGGCTATTTAGGGTCCTCCTCTGGAAAAATTTTGAAACATTAAGCCTAACCAGGTTTTTGAGCTGTCTGAGACCTTATTTTGGGAGAATACTTTTTAATTTATACCGAACACCAAATAGTAATAGGGTCAGGGTATATTGACATATAGAAACAGGTATAGTAATTGGGTGTAGTAACAGGGTCAAAACTAAAGGACTTCAAATTCTCAATTTAAATCTGATAAGATTGATGTATGTTCTTTGAAGAGGTTGCTTACCCTAGTGTGAAACTAAATAATAATTCACTCATTTTAGCTGGTGTAATCAGTTTGCTGTATTCCTTGGGGTACATAAGAATTTTGAATAAGATTTATCGAAAGGAACTAAGTATACAATAAATGCAAGGCACTAACCTCGTTAAAGGTTATAGTTCTTCTTATTCAGAGAAATGCCACCCTAAGGATAGGTACTAGGCGTATTCCCCTCAGAGAACTCCCCCTGGGGAAAATCCCCCCACCCCATGTGTAAAATTAGGGAGCCAAAAAAGTGTAATAAACAAAAATAATGAAGAAAAGAATAAACTTTGGAATATTCTATCTATATTCTAAATCTTTGGCAGAATGTATGGTGTATAATGTCAAATAGCATTTATTGTTTACATTTTTGTTTTCTTTTTTCGTATTTTGAAGGTAAATCTATCATATCAGAGGAAGATAATGGCTAAACAGAATAATTTAGAATACGAAATGATTGGCAGTTTTAGAAGAGTTGTCCTATGATGGAAGTGCACAGAAATAACAGGTTGGACTAAGAAGCACGAGTAAAGACTTCTCTTGTTCTTGGTGTGGAACTGGACAAAGCTGTTACTAGCAAAATAGTTTAGGGGGAGGGGAAATGAATTTTTCAGACTGGCTTGTCATGTCCACTGATTTATTTGGATGATATTGCTATTGCGATAGCTTCATTAGAAGAAGAGGAAGAAGAAGAAGACAAAATACACCTTTGATACATGTGTAATTATCTTCTGGGGAATTGTTCTTGTACCGACCAGAGGAGTCATTAGGAAAATGTTTGGCCGCAGAAGGAGGGTAATGAAATTTGCTATAATATTCGTTAGATACCAGAGTCACTAATAGGCAAAATATTTGGAGGGAAAAGACAATGAATTTTACCAGCTGGCTGGCCATTTTTAACGACTAATTTGGGTGAAATTGTTAATAAAATTACTACATAAAAAACACGCATCAGCGACATTTCTAATGGGAAAAAATAAGAAATTCCACATTTTGTAGATAGGACCTTAAAGCCTCCACAATTGGGTTCTATAATACAGCGGTCGCCAACCTGTGGTCCATGGACCACCGGTGGTCCATGAAAATTTTTAGGTGGTCCACGAAGAAAAGGGATCATTATTAAACAATGTATATTTTTTGTATTTTATGAACATAAAAAAAAGAAGCAAATTTAAAGAAATTTATCATAGATAAAAATTGAAATTTAAATTTAGCTTTATTGCGACTGGGAAAGGCTAAACAAAAATTGCTGTTGTATATTCTAGAATCAACATACAGCTATGTAAGGATGTATTTTATGATTTCTACTGCTGTACACTATTGAGTCAGCATACATCTATGAATGGATGCATTTCCTTTTGCCCTTCGATTTCTGCAAACAAATTTCTTCGAAAAAGTTTCGTTCTATTTCAATTTTCAATCCAGTCTCCAGTACTAGTTTAGTTTTTATGAGACCTATATGTTCCTGATTTTCTGTAGCCCAGCATAAACTTCTTGAGCCTTTGAAAGTAAACTAATACTTATGTTAGCAAGTGTTCTCAAAGTTGAAACATGTGAAGTGCACAGCTATCAATTTGAAAATTATTTATTAACGGGCTTTCCTCAAACTATTGAGTAAGAAAAGACAAGGACCCATAATGAGTGAGAAAAGGCAAGTGAATGTTTTGCGCTTCTTTGGAAAACATAATGATAAAATGTGAATAATAGCAATAATAGTCAGCTGATCAGTAAATTATACTTACCAGAACATCAATAGTCCTCGTCAGACAAAACTGCAAAGAATATTCAAAAAGAAGGCAAAAAGAAAAACGCAAAATATCACGAAAATATGA
This sequence comes from Artemia sp. Qi Xiang Cuo, assembly GCF_049724085.1. NCBI lineage: Eukaryota > Metazoa > Arthropoda > Branchiopoda > Anostraca > Artemiidae > Artemia > Artemia sp. Qi Xiang Cuo. The sequence continues at coordinate 51,820,989 of NC_142798.1, read as the reverse complement.
TTCAGAGTACCTGAATTTGGATCTATTCAAGAATCTGGCAGTGAGCTGAACCTAAGGCTTCTTTGTGTTCTTTAGAATGAAACCTTGAAATTATGCCGTGAAACCGTCAATACTTAAAATTCCCTTGCAATCAAAATTTGGATGACAAACCCCTTGAATGTATTCAAAGAGCGCATGAAGGTATGAAAAAGCAAATATGGGTCTTAAAAAATATGGTTGCTGAAGATAAGTCCTGGCTTCCTACTTTATAGCACCCTGAATGGCATAGAATAAAAAGCCATATACGATAGGAGAAGACTTAATCAAAATTTATATATTACAAGCCTGTGAAGCTGTTTTGGGAAAACAGGCTATCCAAAAACTCAAGTTGATTCCTATGTCTGCTAACTCTTTCAGGAGCAGAATTGAATAAATTGCTGAAGACATTGAAAATCAAGTTATAACAATAGAAAAAAATGAACCATTTTATTCAATTCAACTTGATGAATCTACGGACGTTAGCAGCAAAGCGCTTTGCCTTCGCTTTGTTAGGGTTGAGTTTAAAGGGGAGTTATAAGAAGAACTTTTTTCCCGTTGAACTTGCAGGGACGAGTAACTAGCTTCGGTATTTTTAAAGCACCAGTTAGTTATTTCCTGAAGCACGAAATTGAGGGGAGAAAAGTATTGATATTGGCATTTGTACAGACGGTGCAACAAACATGACTGGACATTGCTGAGGAATTGTTGCAAGAGTAAAAAATGTTAGTCACCCAGACATTTTGTTTACCCAATCATTATACATCACATGAGCATCATCATTATACATGAGCAGCTTGTGAAAACAAAAATGTCGCCAGAAATAAATGAAGTATTATCCAGTGCTATAAAACTTGTGAATGAAATTAGACATACAGCTCTGAATTCTCGGATGTTTGAAATGCTCTGCGAAGAAATGGGTTCCCAGTACACTCACCTTCTTCTTCATGCTGAGGGGTTATCGAGGGGCAAAATAATGAGCCGGCTGTTCGTCTTGCATGAAGAAATTAGATTATTTGTTTCAGCGGTAAAATAATCAGAAATTTCAAGGACTCTTGTCCAATGATGCTAGCCAAGCTGGCATACCTGGCACATATTTTTTCTCTGTTAAATGAGCAAAACATATCTTTGCAAGGACAACTTAAGAATATGTTTATATTACAAGGAAAGATAGACGGTTTTCGAAAGAAAATCACTGTGGCAAACGCGGTTGGCAGATGGGCATCTACAGATGTTTATAAATATTGATGAATATATGGAAGGGAAGGATAGCAACCGTCAAGAGGTATCCATGACTATTCAACAGCACTTATAGTCACTGAAATAATATCTTGATTTTTATTACTCTAATCAGATTCCAGGCCTAGGGTCGGTTGGACTAGCAACCCTCCACCTGAAATAAATTGCTACGAAAAGTGACAAAATAGCCTCGGATCCAGACTTCCTTTTAAAAACTCGACCATCGTGCGTCAACGGACATGCTGACGACGTCAGCAAGACTGACAGACTAAATCTCCTGGACCAAAGGCGACGGATAGCCACCTGCAACGTTTTGACTCTCAATGCACCCACATCAAAGAACCTACTCTCCATAGAGCTCCTTAAGAATAAAATGGAGATTGCTGGTCTCACAGAAACCCGTCTGGTCGGAAGCGAAGAAGAGAAATTAGGCAACAATCACTTGTTGCTCTGGTCTGGAGGGAGCACGAGAAGGAATGGTTTTGGCCTTGCGCTAAACAGTCTCGCAAGAAAGGCATTACTCTTGCATGAAGCCGTATCAGACAGACTAATGAAGGCCCGCTTTGGACACAAATATGGTAAAATGACTATTGTCGTGTGCTATGCCCCGACCAATTATTCTGACAACACAATCAACTCTGCTCTGACCAAATGTCTCACGACAGTTTCCCCCAACGATATAACTGTACTTCTTCATGACTTCAACGCAACAGTGCGTGATGATACGGGTGTTTGGCGTGGCACAATTTGCCCTGTTTCTCCCGACCCACTTAACAACAATGGCCTTCGCCTACTTGAACTATGCCGATCCCATGACCTAGTCATCGCACACACTTACTTTCAACGCAAAATCATACACCAGTACACGTGGTATAGTAATGACGGTTGCACGAAAAAGATGATCGACTACGCCATTATGTCTAAACGCTGAAAATCATCGCTAAAGAACTGCAGAACTTACAGATCAGCTGAGCTTGGGAACGCAGACCCCAGGTTTGTGTGTGCTGAATTCTATCTCAGTCTTCAAGCACAACGATCAGAAGGAAGGCCAATTATTGCAGATATTGGGAAACTCCAAGAGCCAAATACTCACCTTAAGTACAGTATTGAGGTATCAAATCGCTTCAAGCTCCTTGGCACACTTAGCAGCAGTGAAGATGCCTGGAAGTATTTTAAATCGCAGACAAGTAAAGCAGCACAATTGGTGCTTGGCAAGTGAGATTTTTCAAAGAAATCTCGGCTAACAAATGAAATACTTGAGGTTATAGAGCAAAAACGGAGAGCAATACTCATTGGGGACATGGTCACTTATCGGAGGCTTAATGGAGTGCGAAACCGTCTCATTCACTCAGTTTGTTACAAAGAAAGCTGATCAAATTGAATTACCAGCAAAAAAGAAAGACGTGGGTAGCCTCTTCAAGCATCTCCGAGATCTTACGAAAGATAAAACTCCAACATTAGGACCTGTCCTATCCCTGGATGGTACACTTGTCTCTGATGAGGGTACTTGGCTCGAGAGGTGGAAGGACCACTTCTGCTCGTTCTTAAATAATACTAGCCCGTCTGTCTCTCCAAACAATAGTCCCAGCCAATCTGCCAGTCAAAGGTCTGAAGCAGATGTTCCTCCATATGAACTTTTCAGCCCCTCAGAAATTGGAAACGCAGTTAAAAGGCTCAAGAATAACAAAGCTGCTGGTATCTGTGAATTAAGCTCTGAACTACTGAAATACGCTGGTCCTACAATACTCCTGTTTCTCCATACTCTGTTCTCCATAATTTGGCAAGCTGAAATAATTCCTGAAGATTGGCGAAAAGGTGTCATCATCCTCTTATGGAAAAGGAAAGGCTCCAGAAAGGACCGTGGAATAACTCTTCTGTCAGTCCCAGGAATAATTTTCTCAATACTCCTGCTGGATCATTGTCGGAATATAGATCCAGGGATTCGGCAACCTGAACAAGCTGCTTTTATATCAGACCGTTCCACCATCGAGCAGATTTTCACGATTCAACATATAATAGAAAAAGTCACGGAGCTCCGCCAGAGGGCTTTTTTTGCCTTCGTTGACTTCCGTGCTTTGTTCGAATCAGTGGACTGAGAGGCACTTTGGAAGAATTTAGCATCGACTGGTCTCCCAGAGAAATACTGCAGACTCTTCAAAACTCTACACCATTTCACAAAGAGCCGTGTTCGAGTCAATGGGCGGTGCAGCCCATTCTTCCAAATCACGACAGGGGTGCGTCAAGAATGTGCAATGGCCCCAGAGCCATTCAATGTCATCTTAGACAACGTTATGACAAAGACGACTTCACGTCTCAACTTTGGATACGAGTTTGGGGATCGCGTCATCTCAGATGCTGATTTTGCTGACGACCTGGCCATCCCACTGGACTCCATGGATCAGTTACTGGAAGCGCTTCAAATCTTACGAGAAGAGGCCGCAATGTGGGACTGCAGACAAACTAGAACAAAAAAGAAAATTATGCCCATAGACCCGTCTTCTCCTGCTGTCATTTCTCCAGTCAGTCTGGACGCAGCAACTAACATTGTCCAAAATTTTACCTACCTGGGATTCACGATTTCTTCAGATGGCTCCCTTCTCCCCGACCTGCAAGCAAGGCTATCCAAGGCGTCTTCTGCCATTGGCAAGTTGAAGCGTTACCTTTGGCGAAAACTGAATATCAGTCGTTCAACCAAACATTGAATTTTCAACGCCCTCGTCGGTTCTGTGATGCTTTATGGAGTTGAGACTTGGCAAGCATCAGCCACAACCCTAATGGCCATCGATAGATTCCAGTCGAAGAGTCTGAGAAGGATATAGGGTCTACGGTGGGTCGATCTCGTAAGTAATGAGAAGCTGCTGCATCTCACCAAGCAGTCCTGTTTTTCTACCCAAACAGCCAAGCGTACCTTACGGTGGTTTGGACATCTACTTCGAATGCCCCCACACTTACCTGCAAAGATGATCATCGACTTTGATCCTGTCAAAGCCGGTTTGAAGCGACCTCGCGGCCGACCAAAGAAGTAATGGTCCAACAGTGTATCCGAGTTTCTAGCGACGGCAAATATCAGACCAGGTGAAACGCAACCCCTTGCAATGGACCGAAGTAGATGGAGGAGGCAGGCGTCACTCTCTACGCCAAGTAGCACCCGGCAGGAGACCTAAGTAAAGTGAGTCAAGGGAAGAAGATCCAAGACATGGAAATATGTGGGTAATAGATTCACTTGCATCTAGCATCAAAGAGGACAAATTAAGCACAAAAGAAACAGAAAGCCTCATTGATCTTTCTTGTGTTGATAGTCTCAAATTAAAATTCAAGTCCTCTTTATCAAGAGCTCATTTTTGGGTCTCCCTCAAAGATGAGTACCCATTACTGAGTGAAAAAGCTATGAAAATTTTGATTCAATTTTCAACTACATATTTATTTGGAAAAACATTTTCATCTGTGACAGTAATTAAAGCTCAATATATATATATATATATATATATACATATACATATATATATATATATATATATATATATATATATATATATATATATATATATATATATATATATATATATATATATATATATATATATATATATATACATATATATACATATATACATATATATATATATATATATATATATATATATATATATATATATATATATATATACATATATATATATATATATATATATATATATATATATATATATATATATATATATATATATATATATATATATATATATATATATATATATATATATATATATATATATATATATATATATATATATATATATATATATATATATATATATATATATTAGTGGTCCGTGGTCCACCAAATGGAAAATGGTACATTTAGTGGTCCATGAACGTCTAAAGGTTGGCGACCACTGCTCTAATATTCTTTTTAGTAATTTTGTAGTAATTTTGTAATGTAGTAATTTTGTAGTAATTTTGATTGTAGTAATTTTCACTACAATCACGTGCATTAATTGTTATCAAAATTCCCCTTTCTTAGCGTTTGGGCTGCTTTTGGCCCGATTTCTCCTTCAGTTTATTGGCATAAACCGCTTGATTCTACACTTTATATGCTACATGTGTTTTTGAATATAGATTATAGATAGAGTTTCCGTAATATTTTCTTTTCATCATAATTTTAATGTGCCTTAATTTCCCTTTGGCTGTTCAATGTTACATTTAGGAGAATTTTCCAGGTGGCATTCTCCGAGGAGTATTTTCCATGGGGAGTAGTTTGCCTTTGATAGACATTTTCCACAGAAAGGGGGGCACTTTTCACGAGAAATAGGCCAGACCCTGTAAGGAGGGTAACAAATAACCCAGGAAAGACAAGACCCGAGTAAAAATTTGCATTAAAGACTTTGAAAATGAGGAATGACAGACAAATGCACGTACTTGGGAGAGAGATCATAAATTTATTGGATTATCAAATTGGATTTTTATCGTTATTATTGAGATTCCTCATGAAAGATTCCAGCACATGTAGGTGCCTTAAAAGGCATAAACATGCTGCAAAAGTGTTAAGAATTTAGTAACAGAAGCTGTAGAAACGGTACCAGCAACAGGACTCTATCCCAAGGAAAGAAATCTCAAGTGTTCAGCATGAAAACCGATAAATTTTCGCCTGAACAGAGTAATTTGAAAATAAAAGACTGCAAAAAGTTTACCGCGTAGTGTTAACAAAGAAATAAAAGGAAGGATTCGTAAATCTTAATTTTATTAATGGCCCATTAACAACCAGCCGCCTTTTAACCCAACAAAGTATTGATGTGTGAAAATTGAATATTCCTAAAAAGTTGAGTGCTATATTTAAATAGCAACACCATCATTGCAAACTTCATTATTTACTACAATTTGGGAAACCAAAACCCAATTTAGAAGGCTCAAAAACATACTGAAATTTTGGTACCAAATATAAAACCATCACATGCAAGGCATCAAATATTACTTTTTATTGTAATGTACGAGTGTCAAGGCGCAGGTGTAACTCAGCTCCTTTTAAGAGGTGAAACGGTAGTAAAAAGAGGAACATGATAATAACCCTATTAGAAATACTTAGACAAGAAAGTATCCATATCAAAATTTTCATTGAACAAAGAAAAAGAAAAGAAAACTATATCTATAGATTTGGAAAATACATTTACCCTCTCCCTATCTATTTTTGCGCCTAATTTAAAAAAAGGGGGACCAGGGGGACAATGAATTTTGAGATTTTTTTACTGATTGAAAGTGACCACGGTTATATCGGCAACATCTATTTTTATTGCTTCCCATTTGCTTGTTAACCGTTCCTACGGGGTGGAAAACGTGCCCACAGGGTGGGAACGGTTAACAAGCAAATAGGAAGCAATAAAAATCAATGTTGCCCAAATGACCGTCGTCACTCTCAATCAGTAAAAAAAAAGTGAAAATTGCTTCTATCAATAAAATCTACCAATTGTCAGTGGGTTTCACCTCACTAAAATAAGGGATGGACAAAGATAAAAAGGAGATGGTATTTTTCAAACTCTAGGGGCAATTGCCCCCTTCCAATCGGCATCCCTGGTAATTCCAAAGACCGGAAAATCTAGTTCTAATGCTGGGTTGGTTATAATACATATCATGGGGTTTTACAAATAAAAATAAATAGAACCAAACCCAAAACAAATTTCTTCGTTCGACCTATATAAAAATAAAGAGTCCAAAAATATATAATAGAATAGTTTATCGTATATGCAAAAATCAAAATTTTGGTAATAATTGCTTCTTTAGCTGGTTTGTCAATAAAAAAAAAGCTTGACTCATTAATCGTTAATCAAGCACATACGAAACAAAAGTTAAGGCTTATGACCTCCGAAAAATATTGAGATGTCTGTAATTTTCCCTCCATTATCTCATTATTTTCCCTATAATTTGCATTTTATGAAGTTGTGTCTCACCCCTAAATTCACACCGCCTCCGGGTTAAAATCTTGCATACTTACATTGAAGTGAATCTGAATATTATTACTTATATCGATACAAGTTCAAAGCTTGATAAATATATATCATAGTCATCAAACATCATTTCAGTAATAATGTTCTTGCTTACCTTAAAACTGAATAAATTTATCACTCTAACTTTGTTGAAGGATTGAGGACATGGAGTTTTCTTATCGAAGCTAAATTAGGGAGGGGGGATGAATAGCAACGCTAAGTTACCTTGGTATATTTTTTAAAAAAAGTTGTTTACAGTCGTGCTTTGGCTGGCAGAGACATCTGTGTTTCATAGCAAACGTATCATTAAAGAACATTGCCTCAAGTGTTTCCTAAAAAAATCTTTTCCTAGATAGACCAGTTGATTAATTCCAATACAGTATCTTCGTGGTGTTCGAGTTTTTTTTCTTTTTTTTTAACAGAATCCCAAAACACTGTCAAATTTTATTTATGTATGGACGAATTTAATTTTGAACGGCCTTGATGCTCTGGATCATCTGTTAAGCTTTTACTTCATTTCAAAAATTTCCAAATTTTTAAAGAAAGATTTTAAAAGATTAGCGGCTAAAAAGATCTTGTCAACCATTTTTCCATCTTTCTGTCGGTGATTTAGTATCAGAATCAATTGGTCCCTGAACAATAAATAGTTCTTATATTTTTGACTTTCATTCAGACTATGTATTTTTTAAATATTCAGACTAATTTTTTGTACCAAGAAATTTTTCATTTTTCTTTCAAAATTCGCCGTTTTATTTAAAATTTAATCCATTTGCAATGTTCTCATATCCTTTTAATTATCTGAAAGAAAATTATTTGCACCTGTAAGTCTAGTGAAACTAGGTCAGCAATGTCAGCAACCTCTATCAACGGTTTTCAAACTTTAATTTTCCTTTCAAAAAGTTTTCTATTCAATTTATTCCATTAGAACTTTTATCCCTTTCGTACAACTAACTAAGAGACTGAACAATTCAATTGAATTTTTAATAGTTTATGAGAAGTACTTTGAATTCTACTCGAAGACCATTTCAAAGATTTATAGGTTTTCTAAGCAAATGCTTTCACATCATCCAACCTTTCCATGGTTTTACGTTTACCATATTTCCAGCCAGCATCAGGATTAGAAGTCTCTGGGCCTGATAAAAAGAGGAAAAAATGTCTCTGGGTAAAAAAAAATTAGCAATTAGATTTTTCAATAAGTTAAACGAGAAAATTTATCCTGAAGTCACCAATATTTTCACTGTTTATATTTTCGAGATAAAAACTCTCTCGTAGGATTAAATAAGTTTGTAGACTAGTATTTTAGTTACCTGATATTCAAATTTTTGAATTAAATACTCAACTCCAAAAAGAGTTTTCAGCAATTTGAAAAGGGTTGAATGAAGAGTAAACGCCAAAACTATTCAAAAAAACTGTATTTCTACCCGGATCTTGTCTATTTGTTTCTTTAGCTGCAAAAAAATTCGTCTGAACCAATACCATCTCCATCAGTCGGTTGTAAAGAAGCATATACTACTATGATTGATACCTTACACTTTTAGTTATAAAGTGAGTATTTGGTATTTTATTTTTAATACCTTCCCATCTTAAGCAAGACTTAGCAGCTTTCTTATTCATCAAGAACCCTATACCCTGCCTAATCATCCCATTCTTCCCGCCTGAGTAAATAAATCCCATATCACCTGATTTCATCTTTCCTACCCCTGGGATGTGAATTTCCGATTCTTCTAACAAGTCCAGTTCAAAACATCTTAATTTGTCAGTCAAATATTTTAAATGCATCTTTTAAATTACCGCACCCAAATTTCAGTACGATAAAGACTCCAAAAACCATAGAAAGGAAGGAAGGCTTGCGCTGACATCTATAATTAACAACTGTGATAATTAAGGCAGCACTGATGATGATATTTTACGATTTAGTCTTTGTAGATTGACATATTTGCAAATGGTCATTCTTATGGTAGTTATGATGCTTTTTTCTATATATATTATTTAAAGAGAACGTGGTTACAATGGTTTTGATTCGAGGAAGAATGATGCTGGTACTCACAATATTGACAAGGCTCGTTAGATGAACTTTTCAAAAGAAACATGAGTTCCATAATTATGCAAAGGAAAGCAGATAACTTTTGTGGATTTTCTTACTTTGAACTATATTGAAAATATAGTTGAGCAACACATAATATGAAAAAAAGGACAAATAAAAATAATTCCTTATCAATTTCAAAGTCCATGAGATGTCTTTCTAAACAGAAATTCATAATAAAGAGAATTGTTCTCTGAATAGACATAAGAAAGGCAAAACCCTTAACAAGGTCGTTTACACTTTTATAAAATAATTAAATTAATAAAATGTTTTTAAAATAAGAAGTTCTAAGAAAGTAGAGTGTTCTAGAAACCTGAAACAATGAATAAGTCGAAACAATAAGTCACTTGGATATCCCCAGGTGAGAAAACAACCTAACCATAGCCGTGCCTGGTTGACGCTTAAGCTCATATATTCTGGTAATGGTAATTCTGGTAATTTCTGGTAATTCTGGTAATATTCTGGTAATTCTGGTAGAATATCTGGTAATGAGCACACTAGCCAAACTCCGACTCATAATTATTTTTGTAAAGACAAAGAAGATTTCAAGATTGAAAAACCTAAGAAGCCATCCACACGTGTAGCTACCATACAGACACTTGGGTAAATGCCGGTTCTGAACTTGAGTCAATCCCCTCGCCAGTAACTCTTGATGTCTTAGATAAACTAGTTTAGAAGATGAACACCTTCATTCTGGTTTCAGTCAAAGAAATCCAAAACAGAAAAATCTTGGATCACAGATTACATCCTTGATCTTTTGAGCAAAGACAACAAATTTGTAATAAGCAAAAGTGCGAAAGTAGGGGCCTGTACAAAAAAAAATTCAAAGGATAGTACATAGCAAGATTTGGACAGCCCTCAGAAATTACTTACGAGAGAAATGCGAGTCTTGCGAGAATGATTTTAAATCAGGAAACACTCACAGAATTTAAAAAAAAAAATAAAAAAAATTCTCCTCAAAAACATCAGTCACTCCCACTAATATCCTGGATAATGTAGGTAGGCCCCTTGGAGATAGTGAGGCCGTTAAAGAAAGGTCGTAAAACTACTTTGAAGAAATAGTGAATCCGTTTCTTACTTGCAACCTTACTGTATTATGAAGACTTCTCAAACTAGAGTGTGACCTCAATCCCCCACCATTACTGAGTGAGGTTAAAGATGCTATTTTTAGACTCAAGAATAACAAGGCGTAAGGCCTCGACGGTATCCCTGCCGAGCTACTTAGAGTTGGTTCCACCATGCTAGGGAACATATATACAGTTCAAATCATGTCCTTCTGTGTTTTCCCATTCAACTTAGTAGTTTCAATATGAAGGCAAAGTAGTGAAGCCTGTCGGACAACAAGTACAAAAGAATCATAGCGTATGCTCTACTCTTTATAACAATCGGATAAAATTGCTCCCGCTCCCTCTTTGGGAACGATGGATCTCAGTTCGAACCTATGTGAGGTAACGAATAGTCGGACGTCGATTTTTTTTTTTTTTACAAATGATATTTTTTCCTAAAAGAAAATAAATTCTCAATATTTCATCTTTACCGACGAAAAAAATGTATATGGTCAAGCTCAAGCCCATGACCCTTGCATGGTTGAAGTTGGAAGAGAAATTCTTCATGAAATAGCCGGTGTCTTTTTGTCTACTGTTTATTTCGTAAAAGCAATGGCAAAAGTGGTGACAATTCCGCTCCATATGAAAGGCTCAAAAAACGACTGCACAAGCTACCGACAGATTGGCCTTACAATCCACCCAGCTAAAACCCCAACAAGATTTTCCTAAGCCCAATAGAACCATTAAAGACTAAATCATCATTGATTATAAGGCCATTTTCTGCCCTGGACGATCTGCTACAAGCCATACTTTTTCATGAGACACCTTCATTACAATTTGTAATCTCATTACAATTTTCTAATGAGACCGACATCTTGAGCTCGGTAGGGAAATCCTTCAACTAATTATTATTTTCAAGCAGGCCTTTGATTCTATATGATGAAACGGGATAGGGCATATTCTGGTTCACTATTGCGTACCGGAAATATCAATCAAACATTATAAAAAATATATTTGACAACTATTACAGCTACGTGCCAACCCTGGTAGGCCAGACAGAATAGTTTGCAACAACTTCGGGTCTGCTTCAATGTTGCATGCTTTCTTTTTAACTATTCAAGCTGTTTTTGAGTGCCATCCTCTACCTTCTAGAAAACAAACAACGACTGACTATTATGAACAGAAGACTTGTTCTAAGAAGTTATAGTTAAAGAAGTTTTCCCCCATTTAAAAATAACCATTCATCAGAATAACCAAAGCTACCAGTTTTTTACACTTTAATTAATGATATTGCTTTGTAATTCTGCAAGACGTAGACGCTGAAACTGGAAACGGGCCAAAACAAATTTGGCATTCGAAACGAAATGCCTTCGCCACACAGGCGGTTGAATACCTTGACAGAGTCTCTAACCAAGTTCTTTATGGAACTTGAAATAGCATTACTCCAGAAAGTACAACTTCAACAACTTAGGTATCTTGGCCACGTTCACCGGATATAGAAGTCATGACTGGCAAAAACTGTTTTCAAAGCTAGAGTATAGGGTAGCTACTGCTGTGGCAAACCAAGGAAGAGGTGGTGAGGCAATTTTGGTAATGGTCTACTGCAAATTTTAAAGCAAGCGAATGACTATATGTCTTACAAACAGCTGATTCGTCAACAGGTAAAGGATTTCACCGTAACGCAACCTACGTGGATGTCTGGGACATAAGTAAATAAGTAATCATAAGTCAAAATTAAACAAACAGACATTACTATGAATCAAACAGTTCGTGGCAACGAACTTCAAGTAAGAAGCGACTCGGCTCAATAGCAACAGAAACTCTAAAAAGCGTTGTTTTGATATCAATAGATACATCAAAAGAATAGGCTTATTATGCTAATTATAAATATATAAGATTCATCAAGTTTAGTGTTATCCGTCAAAAACTAAGAGCCTGAAAAAATTGCCTGATTTTCTGAAAAAGGGAGGAAACACCTCCTAAAAATCAAGGAATCTTAATGAAAATCACAGCATCAGATTTAGCGCATCAGAGAACCCTACTTTAGAAGAGGAAACCCTACTGAAAGAGGAGACCTCCATTGAAAACACTGAAAGTCAATTCCTGTCACTATGTGCTGGGAAGTTTCCTGGCATACCAATTATTCAGTCTGATGTTGTATCAGCCAAAAGAATTGGTAAACCATCTGCAAAACCCAGACCCATAGTTGTTGAATTTTGCAACTTACGAGTTCGTCAACTGCTTCTCAGACAAAAGAAGGATTTGAAAGGATCAGGGATTCTATTCTCTGAGACACTTACAAAACAACGCTTACAACTTCTTTCATATGCCAAGTCAAAGCTTGGCTTACGTAATGTTTGGTCCAGTAAAGGTGATATCCTGTATAAAACCCAATCTGGAAGAGTGGCTAAGTTTAATAATCAGAGTGAAATTGATTTATGTGCTGCAAATGTAGAAAAATTAGTGATGGATTTAGATTTATTTTCTTACAATATATTGCATTGTTTCTGTAGGGATTTACTTGCTGTTCTTAAAATATTCCTCTATTATTCTTTATTGTCCTCACATAATTTAGACTGGTACCATACTACACTTTGTGACAATTGTTTGGATGATATGTCCCTTCCCACTAATATTTCTTTATGTTTGTTTGTGATTCTGTCACCTTCATGTTGTCTGATTTACATTATATTCTTGTCGTGTCATTATACTTGTAACCCCCTTAATATCAAGTGGTCACACATTATAGTTTGTGCTAATACTTATAATAATATGTGCCTTCCCACTGATTTTTCTTTATGTTTGTTTATGATCCTTTCACCATCATGTAGCTTGGCTTCTATAGTACTTTTGTCATGTCAGCACACTTGCAGCTCATATAATTTTCACTGGTCCTATATTGCATTTTGGGCAAATAATATGAATCATATAGGTTATCCCACTGTTATTTATTTTTTTTTTTTTATGTTTGTTTGTGATCCTATTACCTTTATGCAGGCTGATTTCTTTCATATTTTTGTCATTTCAGCATAATTGCAGCTCATATAATCTTGACTGGTTCCACATTATACTTGGGGCCAATATTTTGATGAATATCTGCCATGCCACTATTATTTCCTTATCTGGGTTGGTGATCCTATCACCTTCCTGTAACCTGAATTCTATCATATTTTTCTCATGTCAGCACACATCAAACTTGCATAATTTTGACTGGTCCCATATTATATTTTTTGTCAATATTTTGAATAATATATGCCATCTCATTGATATTTCTTTATCTTATTTTTTGATGCTATCACCCTTGTGTACCCTGAATTCTATCATATTTTTGTCATGTCAGTATATATGCAGCTCTCATAATTTCTTACTACCCATAGTATACTTTGGGTAAATATTTGGAATAATATGTGTCATTCCATTGATATTCATTTATATTTGTCTGTAATACTATCACCTTCTGGTAGGCTGACTACTATTATATATATTTTTTTTTTTTTTTTCATGTCAGTTACCGCTTAAAAAATTTTATGTTACCACATTAAAAATTTGGCCAATAATTTTATTATACTTTCATTCTAATGATATCTCTTTATGCTTTTTGTGATCCTCTCACCTTCATGTAGCCTAACTTCTATTATTTTTTTGTCAGTCCAGCACACTTGCAGCTCATGTAATAGTAACTGGTGTCACATTATACTTTGGTCCAATACTTTGGATAATTTGTGCCATCCCACTTATATTTCTATGAGTATATTGATTATGTGTGATAATTATGGATGATTTCTCTTTTCTTTTGAATTCTTCTATTCTTAATTCGGTTATATTTGATCAAACAAGTAGGGCTGGTAAACAAGAGACTCACACGCTTGACCCTCTCCTTGAATTTATGGTTAATTCTAGCTGTAATTATCACACTACTATTGATTATTGTGATAAAATTATACCCTCACTGTCTTTAAATAGTAGTTTTAATGTATTTTGTTTGAATGTGCGTGGGATAAGAGATAAGTGGGATTGTCTGAAATCGTATTTGTGGTCTGATAATTCTTGCTCTTTTGATGTAATAGGTTTAACAGAAACATGGTTATCTGATGGTGAGAATTTTATAGCCTATAATATGCATGGTTATGTTGCTGTCCATATCCCTAGAATGGTAACAAAGTGCTCAGGGGGTATTTCGTTATTTATAAAATCTGATGTTGAGGTTAGTAGAAGGTCTGACCTTGAACCCTTGTTTACATCAATAGTGTCAAATAGTAGGACAGTTTATTCTCTTGTTATTGGTCTGCAAAGCCAGTTTGCATGTGACACTGTTTGTTTGTTTTATAAGCCCCCTCCTTTTCCAACACATTTGTTCTGTGATTTGCTTGATCAACTTTCTTATGTGGGGTCTTTCTCTAAAAAACGTATTTGTGTTTTGGGAGATTTTAATTGTAATATGTTAAATATTGGATCAAGTAATGATTGTGACCATCTCTTTGATGTGCTTTCTTCTGCTGGTCTACTTCCTTCAATTTTTTTTCCTTCTCGTGTTTACCCTACTAGAAATTCTGCCACTTTAATAGACAATATTTTCATTTCTCATTCTTCTAATTTGAAGTTTACTTCTGGTCTTGTTTTCACTGATCTTTCTGATCACTTCCCTATTTATGTTTCACTTTTTGTGCCTCAAACTGTGATTGCTGTGGATGAGCAGGGTGAGTCTTCTTTTAGAACTTCCACAGATAAAGAAATTTCTAATTTAATACATAGTCTTCAGAGTAATGATTGGTCTAGTGTTCTTGAAGCTAATTATGTTGATTGTGGAACGAATTTATTTTTGTGTCGTATGAGAGCTCTATTGGATAAGTATTTTTCTCTTAGAAAGAGGCCAATGAATTCCATACCTAAATGTCCATGGATGTCTAGAGGTCTGATCAATGCTACACATATGAAGGCGTCTCTGTTCAAGGCTGCATGTAAAAGTAAGACACATGATGATCTTTTGAAGTATAAACTTTATAAAAATGTGCTTACTTCTTCAGTACGTGCAGCCAAAAAGCTCTATTTTTCGCGTCGAATTGATGAGTGTAAGGGGAATTTGCGAAAGGTTTGCACTGTAGTTAATGAAGCTCTTTCCCGCAAGATACTCAAACAGATACCCCGCTTGTCGTTACAGGAAAGCTGATGGATCTTTCGTGGACAAAAATTCTTCAGCAAGCGCCTTCAATTCGTATTTCACCTCACTTCCTTCAGTTCCTAATCCACCCTACAGCAGAGTAAGTAGTTTTCCCTTAGCAGAAAAGTCATTTTTCCTTTTCCCATGCAGTGATACCGAAATTTCTGACATTATTTCTCAGCTTTCAAATAGCCGTTCAGTTGATGGTTTTGGTTTGAACTGTAATGTTCTTAAACAAATTGGTCAGTTTGTTTCTAACCCCATCTCACACATAACTAACCTCTCTCTTTCTTCTGGTGTTTTTCCTCATTTATTTAAGGTTGCTAATGTTGTACCTTTGTTTAAAAAAGGTGATTCATCTCTAATTGCAAACTATAGAACTATTTCTCTCCTTCCTGTAATTTCTAAGGTTGTTGAAAAAGTAGTCTATTGTAGACTCTCTTCATTTGTATTTAGTACTAATACAACTGCAGATAATTCTCTCATAACTAACCATCAGTATGGCTTTCGTCCCAGTTTTCTACCTTGCATGCACTTTCAGATGCAACAGAGTTTGTGAGTGTTAACCTTGACAAGGGCTTGTGTGTTTTGGGTCTATTTCTTGAATTTTCTAAGGCATTTGATATGGTCGTTCACTCTGTTCTTTTGTCTAAATTATCTTCATTTGGATTGCATGGAGTCCCACTTGAATGGTTTAGGTCTTACCTCTCAGGGAGATCTCAGTATGTTTTAGTTAATGGTACTTCTTCCTCTTCCTTGCCTATTTCAAAAGGCATCTCACTGGGCTCTGTGCTTGGACCATTTTTTTTTTTAATTTATATTAATGATCTTGTTGATGATCTTTATCACTTTTTGCACCCTATTCTTTTTGCCGATAGCAGTAACTTTCTCATTGCTGCATAGGACCTGCCATCTGCCCTTTTCCTAGCTAAAGGCCTTCTCGATAAAGTAAAAGATTGGTGCTGGTCAAATGGTATGACTATCAACAGCCAAAAAAGTGCCATTGTACACTTTAGAACCCCTTATCGTATGAGAGACGCAGGGGAGCCAACCATCCTGACTTATGGGAATGATATTATACCGCAAGCTACTATAGTGAAATTTCTTGGTGTGTATCTTGACTGTTTTCTTTCTTTTAATCCCCATGTAACTCATAGCCGTTCCCTTGTCCTCCGCCAATCTTCAATGTTATACAGGGTTAACTCATTTCTTCCCCCAGATGTTATGCTTTCTCTTTATTATGCTTTTATTTTTCCTTACCTTTCTTATTGCTGTTCTGTCTGGGGTAGTACTAATACATCTCTTCTCTGCTTACTTCAAAGAGCCCAAAATAGGGCAGTGAAGGCTACTTTTCTTCTACCTCGTTTTTACCCTTCCTCTGATCTTTATAATGATACTGGAATAGCTCCGCTGGATCGTATTGTGGGTAAAATTTACCTTTAGTTAGCACATTCTGCTTTTCTAGGTACACTTCCACCATCTCTGCAGCAGTTTTTCTTTCTGTCAGGCTCAGGTAGGTACTCTTCTTTTTTACGTAGCTCTTATCGCAGGTTCATTTTACCTAAGCAATCATCGACAGCAGGTCAGAGGTCTCCTGTTTATCAATCTATTTTACTATGGAACTCCATCCCTCCTGATGTCCCTCTATCTCTTTCTGCAAAGGCACTTTCTCACTGGGTATTTCCAGTATAGTATTTTCCCCCTTTTTCTTCTTTTTTTTGTATTCCATCCACATTTATAAGTCTTTTTTTTCATTCAATATATTTCTCTGATTATTTTTTTTTATTTATTTAATCCGATTTCCAATCTCTTCTTCGTTTATATTTATTTTTTTTTCAGTTATTTGTGAAGTTTCCTATTAATTCTCCTATTTTCATAAATGTCTCTTTTCCAATTTTTTTTTTTTCTTTTTTCTTTTTTCCTTTTTTTTTATATGGTTTATAATAGTGTCTTATTTGTTTTGTTGGCCCTTTACAAGCTGAGCTTCTTGGGCGTGTATAAATTTTAAGTTTGTAATTGTTTTTTTTTTTAGTATTAATAAATTGATTGATTGATTGATTGATTGATTGCAATTTTTTTCCCCAATTTTTTTTTTTCACGGATGGGTGTTTATTTATTTTTTATTGTTTTTCCTAGGGGTGATCGTATCGAACTAATGGTCCTATAAAACTGGGAGAGGGTGTGTTTGAATCGCATTTAAAAGCTATAATTTCCTTTTTAAGTGCCTAAAAAGACTGGAGGGCTAGCCCCCCCACGTCCTTTTCTGCCCAAAGTCGTCTTATCAAAATTTTGAGGTAATGATTTTGTTCCGAATAGTTGAAAAATTCAATAACTATGCCTTTAGGGGTAACATGACCTCCCATAGCCCATGAAGAAAGGGCTGTAAGTTATGAAATTTGCCCGTTGCTTGCGTATAGTATTTGTTATTAGGTATACAGACATTTTTTCGGAGGGGGAGATTTTGTGCCTCAGGTGGGTTTCCATAGAGAGAATTTTCCATGGAGAGGGAAACTTCCGGAGGTGAACTTTCCAGGGGAAGTTTTATGCTGGGGATTTTGACAGAATTCCTATGCGAAATTCCTTTTTATTTGTCTTTTTCCTTTTGAGTGTGTATTCGAATGAAAATTCAAAGTTTTAGTTCCCTTTTTAAGTGACCAAAAAGACTGGAGAGCAGCTAGCCCCCTCCCCCTACTCCCCCCCCCCCAAAGTCGTCTTTTTAAATTTTGAGATAACCATTTTGTCAAGCATAGTTAAAAAATCCAATAACTATGCCTTTAGGGGTAACATGACCACCCACAGCCCATGGAGAAAGGGTAAATGGGCAAGTTATGAAATTTGCCCATAATTAACAATGTTAATTATGTTTTTAATATAATTAAACAATGAATCTTACTTAAGCAAATGATTATAGATCTTTAGATTAGATTAGATTAATTTATTTCAAAACGACCTATTTAAACATGATCAATAGGTAGCCGCCCATGGAAAGACATAAATGCACTGGTAGTGGGCGGTTATCACAACCTATTTCAACATACTCAAAAAATGACTTTTTAAATTCCTAAGTAAATTTTAAACTTCATTTTCACACATACTGATGAACAATCACATAAAACATGGAAAAAAAGAAAAGAAAAAAGGAAAAAAGAAGGTAATAACAAAAGAAAATAAATAATAACATATATCTTCAATCTCTGAATCATGGTTCCTTACCCCCCTAACAAAAAATTCTTTACTTTTTTCTAAGCAGGTGCTGGTGTTCAGCCGCCTTAACACTATCTGGGAGGGAATTCCATACCCCCTGTCCCAGATGTTTCATTTGAAATTCAGTTCGACTTCCATTCCCATATTCTGCTACCGGATTATTAGCATTCCTTGTATAATAGTCATGCAAACCATTATTTTGTCGAAAAAAATCTAAAAACACCGATGGACACACTTCATGTAAACACTGGTAAGTAAAAACGGCAGCCTAGTAGACGTACTTGTCCCACATCCATCACCTTTAATTTCCTAAAACAAGCTACTGTATTATTAGTATCTTTAACGTACTCCCCTATCAATCGGACTGCCTTATTCTGTAATACCTGTACACGCCTAAAATTACCAAAAAATTGCTAGCCCATAACACACAGCCGCGCGATATATAGGAGCTAATAATCGCATGAAAAAGAAGCAACATCACCCGACCTGGAACGAAGTGCTTCAGTTGACGTATAACTCGAAGGCCTGTTGCAACTTTTGATGCCACAAGATCACTGTGACGTTTCCATGACATATTGCAGTCTAGATAAAAACCTAGATACCTTATTAAATTAACATGTTCTAGAGAATTACCAGAAAATTATATTCGCCCACCGAGATATATGGGCTTACCAATTCGACTAAAAACCATAAAACTTGTCTTTTTTACATTAACCGCCAACATACTTAAAGACATAAACACACTTAAATCATTTAATACCATATTTACATTATTAATTAACTCATCCACAGAAACACCACGAAAAGAAATAGCAGTGTTATCTGCGAAAGATGTAAGACACGAATCACAAAGGTAAAATCTCATTGTATCTACATAAACCAAATATAAAAGCGGATTCAGCACAGAAACCTGCGGAACACCACAGTTCCCAAGATATGGACTAGAAGTTACACTATCAATTACAACCTTTATTGAACTCCCCTTTAAAAAAAAATCAAACCAATTCAAACAAGCCCCTTTAACACCTAAAAGCTTTAATCTATTTAGTAAAATACTAAAATCAACCGTATCAAATGCCTTTTTAAGTCTATAAAAACAGTGAGAGTTATTTTTCACTATCAAGACACTGATTCACAAAATCACATAGGTGTTGCAATGCATGTGTAGTTGAGTGACTTTTGCGGAAGCCAAACTGAGTATCACTAAGGATACCATGATTGGTCAAGTTCTGGTAGAGTCGTTGATGAACAACTTTTTCAAGTATTTTCAAGAAAAGGGGAAGGATGGAGATTGGTCTCTAGCTCCCAATATCAGATCTTGAGCCACCTTTGTGAAGGGGAATAACCTTGGCTGTCTTGAGACCTTCAGGAAAGATTCCAGTTTCTAACGACAAATTTATTATATCAACAATACAAGGCAAAAGGTAAACTAAAACTGACTTGAAAGCTCGGAGGTTCATTCCATCTATCCCCGCTGAATTGGAGCTCATGCTTTCAACAATTTTAAGGAGTTCATCACTGGTAAACCTCTCAAACTCAAAGGCTAATCTGTCCCCTCTATCATTTTGAAACTCATACTCGCGGAAGGATACAGAATTCTGGTTATTTTCCTGTTGCACTGTTTGACCAATTTTAGAGAAATAATCTGCAAAATGCTCCGCCACTTGTAGAGGATTGTAGAGTGTAGTCTCATCTGCCTCTATTGAGAGAGGCTCACAACGGCTCTTCTTTGATATCATCTCCCCGATGATCGTCCAGGTTTCTTTCGAGTTACCTTTGGTCTCAGTAAATTTCTTTTCAAAATAATCCCTCTTTGCTCTTCTTCTAAGAGAGTTTACCTTGTTACGGGCTATCCTGAATTCTTAAAAATATTCACTTTTTTCTGTCCTAAGGTATTGTTCATAAAGATGGTTTCTGTTTTCTATTTCATGAACAATTTTAACTCCCATCCAGGGTTTCCGGGTTACATTCTTCCAATCTTTAACGATTTTTAGAGGACATGTATTTTCGTAAATGGGTTATATAATTGAACAGAATGTGTCATACGCATCATCTATATCACCCGTTATTTTGAGAACAGGATCCCAGCTAAATGTACTCAGTTTCCCTGCAAATTTGTCTAAATTAGCCTTTTTCAATTGCCTCACTTTCCTTTTCTATGCTTTGCTTCTAGTTTTTTTTGCCCATAAGTAATCCTCACGATAACAGGGAGATGGTCAGATCCGGGATAAATACCCACATTAGCATAATTGGAATTTAAGAACTAAGAGCTGACAAAAACTTTATCAATAAAAGTAGTTAAATAACTAGAAATTCTTGTAGGTACCCTTACCAACAGCTAAAGATCATAAACCACCGTGTAATTAAAAAATCTCAATTATCACCTTTTAAATCTAGCATGTACAATTGAAAATCACCTGTGCAGATATAATCTAAACCATCACGGGACATAACAGATATTAACAGATCAAAATCATCAATAAATTCGTCCAAGCGAGTGCTAGACAGCTTATACACCAGACAAATAATTATTTTATTCTTTTCAATTTCTAATTCAACACAAAAACTCTCGATCTTTCCCTCAATCCAAACAATCAAATCCTCTCTTATAGAACAATTCAAATTCATCTTTACCAAAAATCCTAGGCTGCCACGATTCAGACTTTCGATTTTTTACCTCCAACGAATAACCTGGAAAAACAAATGACGGAAGAGACTTGTCTGAACTAACAACTGTTTTACAAATAGTAATTAAATCAATATTCTGTGTACAATCTTCAATAAATTGCAGAGTATCAAGATACCCGGTAGTCAAGTGGCAATTCCACGAGCATAAACAAAGAGAGTCCTGCCGTAAAATCGTCGAGGGCACAATATAAGAGCTTTTCTGCCGCGGTTTAAAACTTAAAAAATGGTATATTCGCATCTTTCCCAATCCGGGCAGCTAAAATATCCTCAATCTGGAAAAAATTATTCATATGTCTTCAGACACGTGCCAGTAATTTTCACGCATCAAAATCAACAATTCTCAAAAAAAGAAACGAAATAGCATTAATGAAGAAACAGCTCAACAATGGAACAACAATACAGAACAACACAAAAGAGTACAATAGATAAATAGAAAGGAAAAATATGCATTATTCCCGAAACAGATGGAATCACTGAAATAAGGAAAGCCGAAATGCACGGCACACAAACAACCAAATATCCATCAGAACGTATCTGACAAAAAACAGATTTTTCCCGTAGCAGCTACACCAGGCAACCGAACAAAAATTCGATTAGGTTAGGGGCATCTGTCCGCACATTCTTAACCCCGGATTTATCTCTTGCAGCTTCCGATATTGACTTTTTTCGCTTTGTAAGAAGTTCACTAACAAAACCTCCCGAGCCGGCAAGCCTCGACTTGAGTTTATAAATCTGAAATGCTGTTTCTCTGCTTGCGAACTGTACGATCACTGGCTCTACAACTGGGGTGCTCGAGCTAGAAAGGTTAGCAAGCTTGAACCGATTGACACTCCTGATCTGGTTCACAGAAAATTAAACCCATCTGTTTATTTACAATACTTAGTATAGAAGAGTTCAGATCAACACCAGGTTTTTGTTCTAAATAAATATCGGGAAAGCATTCTAATTCATCAAATGCTGACGGAACCTTCTTTTCTTTGGACAGTTTCACCGTAGCCACATGCTGATCATAGTCCAAAAGATTTGGCTATAAAACTATCTGTAGATCGTGTGTCCCGTAACAAAATACTCTGAACTGATCCGTCTTATTCCTCTCAGCTGATTTGCTGATACTAATAATACACACACGCCATAGCAGATATCTAGCAAACTTCGCCAGGGCCAAATCTCCTACTCGGAAAGACATATTACCAGAAATATGGCATCCTCCGAATCAAAATATTCAAATAAAAACGTAAAGTCTCTAAAATAAACTATGTGTAATGGAATTCAAAATAAACTCCTTAGTACATATCACAGTTCATATAATTATCCAGTAAGCTTATCGCAGATCATTTCTGGTCTTCGTTCTCGGTGCGAACAAAAAGCTCCTCCCACTTCTTCGTGCAGTTATTAATAGCGGGTTTCCACTTGTTTCCGATTGTTTCTCGTAAAGTGCATTATTCGTAATAGCGGGTTTCCACTTGTTTACGATTGTTTCGCGTCTGACTTGTCTACCCGTGAAAAGATCTGACGCCGCTTATGTTTCTACGTTCTCTGGAGCACTCGCACCCCGGTCCGGGTTTTTATAATGGGTGAGATAGGGAATGATCATACTGGATAGTTATATGAACTGTGGTACATATGCATAAATTAATCACTTGCTCGTCGAGATTAAAAAAAAGCCTTAACAGTTTTTTCTTTTATTCCCTTTCTTTTCTTCCTTCTCTTTTCTTTTCCTTTTTTAACTAATGTCTATCTCAGTTGCGAAAGATGAATAATTTTCTAAATAATAAGACATTTATTCTCTATAAGGTTAGAATCAATATTGAAAAAACTGACTTGCCTGAAAATCTAGACGGGTCATAATAGTTATCGAGACTGTAATTGTGTATAATGTGAACGAAAAGGATTAATCACAACTTGCTTCGAATAAATATCAAAGTAATCTAACATATATGATCACGCTTGCCCCCTTCAATATTTTAGCACAAAAATAAAAGTCTGTACCAACGGTACAGTCTCCTAGAACCTCAGGCTCCAAAAACAAACTCTTCGCCAGTCTTCTGTTTTCTTATCACTTGACACTCAAATGAGATGGTTCACTTCGAAGATTAAATGAACGATTAAAGAGAATTGATAAAAACTGTCATGTGATCATTCCAGTACTTGAAGTTTGTATAATCTTTCTTTTGCAGCAGAGAGATGAAACCTTTTAGCAGATTTTTAATCACATTTTGGACAGACCAAAGTTGAAACTTTTTGGAAAATTTGCTGTATTTTAAAACTTTTTTTTAGCTTACTTAGGAAAATATAAATTTACGAGCTTTCAAGGCAAAGGTACCAGAACATCAAAACCAATTAATTATCTGAGTGCCAATGTCACTTCTTCAACTGTATTTGATACCAATACAAAGATTTTAGGGGTTTTACAACATTGGCTTGTCTACATTAGTGAAGTTAATTCTAGTTATTGAGGGTAGGAAAAAGAAAAATGATGACAGAGCCTTGCCCCAAATTTCTAACATCTATACTCTCCAAAAAACTATAAACGTTCGCCTTAAGCCCCGTTCACACGTATGCTTAGCTAAACGTCAATTTCTAACCATCATCATCAGTTTGAACCAGTCATGGCTGCTTATGAAAGAGGAAGTAAGTTATATTGGTAGATAATAGTTACACTTAAAAATCAATGTCTATCTAAGTATGCAAGTAAATTTTTTTTACATAAGTTTATGTCCACCATCAGAAGCTAATTTTGGCAAAAAATGAATAAGTCAAACTTTTTATCATCTCTGGAAGATATTTCAATTAACATCTTTTTTTAAATCTTGGTTCTGACCCTACTAAAGTCGGATTTGATAGGAAATCTTAAGTTAAAGTAGTCGGTGATTTTATTTCTATTTTCAATAAATAGGGCAATAGCCGCTTAGTATCAGTTGATTTTCAATAGATTCGAAAAAAATATCTATATAAGAAATTAGCAAATGTTTAGCTAAAGGAGCTCTCAGAGGCGTTGGTCTTATCGGCTTAGTAAGCAGAACACGCCAGCATTTCTTATTATTATTTTTGTAGCATACTTGCGACCTTGCGCCAAAAAATACCCGTGCACTCAAAAATAGTATGAGTTGAAGCGAAAAATTATAATCGGTCTTGGTTGTAGTCCTCGTGTACCCTGAATTGTTGATATGACCTACGCAAGCACCATTACTACACAAGGGAAAGTAAACTAAATATGTCCAAGATGGGCCCGAATTATTTCGAAAAATTAGGAAAAAGGGTATGGGGATTAAGGATAAGGAAAGCAGATAGTGATTCCTTAGACGGGATATTTATTTAAAAGACTTGATGATCTAGCTGAGAAAATCGACTGCTTTCAAAATTTGAATCGATACTGGAAATAAATTAATAGAAAAAAAAAAATTGAAAATTGTGACCCATGTTTAAATTCTGTTTAGCAGACGAAGGTTAATGCTATTAAATCTGCACTAAGAAGTACTATCTCATAAAACTGATGAAAATAGTAACTACGAATATTTTATTCCATTGACATATTCCCAAGTAAATAAGATTTTTTTATTTATTTATTTATTTTTCTTACTATATACCAAAGGCTGAGAGAAAAACTGCAGACAATTCATAAATTTTAGCGAACACTGATAGGGCCAATAATATTTGAAAAATATATTTTACTTTTTATTTAATTACATAGAACTATTTATTACTTTGTAAAAACAATTTTGAAAGTTATCAAATGTTTGTTTTTAAAAAATAAAGAATTGTTTAAACTCTTTTCTACTTTTGTTAATGGTCATATAAAAATTGCATAAGTTCAAGAATCTCAGTTTTAAGCAGATTCATTACGAGCAAATTGTTTCCTTTGAATATGATTTAAAAAAAAAATTCACTCAATAAAAATTCCCCGTCTTTTTCGCAAGTTAAAGTCATCCTTATACAACAAGTGGCATTTTCCATGACAATTTTTTGGCAGCGATGTCATTTCTAATACAAAAAAGTGTCTCTAATATATCAACTCAGGTCTATAGCGCAGTTGCTGCAAAACTCTCCAAGTTGTCGGTTCCAAGCTTCAACATATTTTTTTTTCTTTTCTTACAGAGACAGAACTAAGTTCAACCAAGGAATATAATATTGTATTATATAACTTTAGTAGGAGATATGAGGATATTTTTGTTGAAAAATGTAAGTCAATATTGCTATATGCATTGGCTAAAGTACCTCCAAATTTAGGGTCAATGACAATATTAATAATTTCTAGGTGTTAAGTTTTCAAGCAGGGGCGTATCGAGGATTTCTGTTCGTGGGGGGAGGGTAGTTTTTTTAGAGGGATTGTACAAATTTTTTTTTTAAATAAATAAAAAATTTGTTTGTAATGCATTTTTGTTGCGTTTTTACGAGTCGAAAAACATTTTGGGGGGTTCGCCCCCCCCCCCAGGATACACCCTTGCATTCCTGTGTCTTGAAAGTCATTTAGTTTTCTCAATTTAAAACTGAACAATTCGTTGAACACAATCGCTTTGCACGGAAACACCAGGGAGTTCTTTTGGGGAGGAGTTTGAGTTTCTAAGTATCTTAAATGAAGATTTTTATGAATTCATTTAACAGAGCAGTTTTAGCCCACTGCAGCGTTTTCAGATATGTCATCCATAAGTTTCAACTAAACAACTGTAACTTTCTATAGGATCCATTTTTAGCTAAAATAGCTACGAGATACACCTCCAAAGATAATAATAAACATTGAGGGGCACTGACTTCCCGTCACCTGGTCTACATCTCGGATCACCATGTGTGCTTCATAGTCTTGCCACGATTGGTACAGTCTCCAAAACGCATGGCAAAGTTCTGCCACACTTGACTCGCGTATTTGATTTTTTAGAGACAGTGACCCCATGGTAAACATATAGTCTGACTCACGAGCAGAAAAATATATTATCAGAGGGCTAGCTCTGCCCATAACTAGAATTACATCATCACATATTTTTTAATCTTTATGTCCAGTTATTAGACTTAAAGGGCGAAGCAATATACATTCCAGGTACAATAATGACCTCATACTTCAGTGAGACTGATATTAGAACTAAATTATATTAAAATTACCCTTTGATCTGAAGGTTCCTAATCAATTATCATAATGGCATTGCAAAGAAGAAAAAACTACACAAAATGTATAAGATGGTTCCATTGTAACTGAACCACAGTGTAACTGAACCCCAAGCAACTGAACCACTGTAACTGAACCACCGTGCAACTGAACCACCGTGCAACTGAACCACCATGCGACTGAACCACTGTGCATCTGAACCACCGTGCAACTGAACCACCGTGCAACTGAACCCCCGTGCAACTGAACTCCCGTGCATTTGAACCCTCGTGCTACTGAACCCTCATGCAACTGAACCCCCTTTAACTGAACCCTCGTACCACTCAACCCCCGTGCATCTCAACCCCATTTAACTAAAGCCCCGTGTAACTCAACCGCCAAGTAACTAAACCACCATGCAACTGAACCACTGTCTAACTAAACCACCGTGCAACTGAACCACTATGCAACTGAACCACCGGGCAACTGAACCACCGTGCAACTGAACCCCCGTGCAACTGAACCACCGTGCAACTCAACCACCGTGCAACTGAACTCTTGTGTAACTTAACCGTCGTGCAACTCAACCACCGTACTTGCATTGAGTAAAACACAAGTTAGAATCTTTACATGTTCAACCTTGTGGGAATTGTTTGCTTTTTTAAGTCTTTATATAAATTACTGTCAAGATGATTTATAAAAATGGTCTGTTTTGTTGTCACATAAAAAAAGAAAATCGGACTTCATAAACTCTAAATCCAGATTTATTTCTCTGTTTTATGTCTGTTAATGGGGGTACCCTTCACCCTGTCACTATCTAAGGGTCTAAGCGTTTACCCCTCTCCCCCGTGGGAAATTTCCCCTCTTCCACACACGGAAGCCCCTCACCTGAGAAATACCCCTCTCGCGGAAATTATGATTTTCAAAATTTTGAAATCTTCTTTGGGTCGCGTTATTTTTTAGTTTAACTGAGAGGTTTTAAGGGAAGTGAAAAAGAGGAATTTATGTGTAAATCTTGCCTCCCCCCTTCTGTGCAAATACTTTCTTCTCATGAAAAATCCTTCAGAAATCCCCCATGCAAAATATTTCCGTATGTTTCCCAATGACAAATACAATCTGTAAGCAATAGACAAATAAAAAAAGCTTAAAAAGGAGCTGAAACTTCTGCAATGGGGTTATCTGATTGTTTTGTAGCTAGGTAGAGAGGGTGATGCCTCAAAGGCTGCATTTTGAAGCCGAAACATCTCAGCTCTTATTGAGACTTCAAATAAATACAGAATTAGCTCTAAGGGAGAGACGACAGGAGAATGGAGGAAGAAATTGTTTGATAATCCCCAGGCATTTCTAGTCTTTTTTATAAGCGGAAAGTGATTGGAGACTAACCAACCGCAAGAGGTATTTTTGGGAGGGGGAGGGGGAGATTTTCCACGGGTAATTTTTTTCTGGGGGGGGGGGTATTTTCCGTGAGGTGTTATTTTCTCTAGGGCTATAATGAAATAAAGGTTGAGGTGGTTAGGGCACGTTGTGCGGATGAAGGAAGACAGATTGCCGAAGGTTGTTCTTTTCGGCCAACCATCTAAGGCTAAACGGAAAGCAGGTCGTCCCCGTCTGGGGTGGGAGGGCGTCATAAAGAAAGATTTAAAGAAAATGGGAACTTCGTGGGCGGGTGTAAAAAGGGAGGCTTTGAATAGATTCGGGTGGAGGAGGATCGTGCGTAGCTGTGTTGGCCTCAGGCGGCGTGGTGCTGCGGTGAGTTTTTAGTAGTAGTAGTAGTATTTTCCTCAAGGGATGTTTTTCACAGGGGGGGGGGGGGTAAACGGCGGCTCTCACTGTCTACATACTGTAATGTTTATTTTACCACTTTGCTTATTTTTTCGTTTTCATTTTGTGGTATTTTCTACGCTCGTAGCTGGTTATCGTTTGGTTTGAAAAAGGTTAATTACCTGCTTCGGTGGAGCCAACACAACAGCTACGTTCTCTTTGTGTTTGGAAACTTTTGGTTTGATTTTTTTTTTCTTAGATGAATCAGGCCTTTCCTGAACGTTGAGTAATAAAAATCTTTAGTGAAGATATCGGAACTTTGAAAATTTAGATAACAAAAAAGTCGCTTTTGGTTACGCTTCCTTTAAATTAATTGAAAAAATTATCTAGATAAACAAATTGTTAAAGAAAAGTAAATAGCCATATTTAAACAAAGAATAGCATAAATAAATTCCTATAATAATTAAAACCCAAAATGATCAGAAATTACTACAAAAAAAAAGAAACCCCAAACGAACAGAAGTTAAAACAAACGATCATAGAAAACATTGGGGTTTTTGGAGAAAAAAAGGCTATAGAGTTACACGTGGAACCCTGGTTCTAACAAACCCCCATTTAACTCAAGCCTCCTTTAACCCAATCCACATTTAAATCAAATCCTGAACCTAAGTCAAGGCCTAAAAATAAGTTTGAACTAAGGCTGATTAATATCCCAAAATCTATTTATCGCTTCATTTGCGGTTTCTAACTTGTATTACTCATCAATGTAGCCCTTAAACCCTCTAAATTGAATGAAACTTTCCGGATTGGGCCTATCGCCAAAAGCATGGCCCGATAAAGTGTTTATTTTGGTTTTATTGCAAACTTTGAACTTTCCATTAGTTCGAAGTCCCCTACGGCCTACCCACAACTTATCCTGAAAGGTCCAACTAATTAACGGAAGCCGTTCTTGAGATATTGCCATGTAACCCTTTTGAGAATGTGCATAAACATAGTCAATTTGATTCAGTTCAATATCCGCCGAAATACTCCTTGAGATCTTCACCTTAATACCCTTAGCTCAGTAGCGGATCCAGGATTTTAGGAAGGGGGTGGCGACTCCTTATGAAACAGTACTAGTATAAATTAACTCAAAAGTACATGACTAATATTTAGGTGAATGCCTCTTCTTGTATTTCGCATTTAGCTATCAGTTCTAGAAAGCTATCCACATAACTACATTTATAGAAACACTTTCAAAATCATAAAACAAATTATCGCCTCCTATTTCCACTATTACCAAATCTATCAATAACGCTTTCTAC
The DNA here is from genome assembly GCF_049724085.1 of Artemia sp. Qi Xiang Cuo. Lineage (NCBI taxonomy): Eukaryota > Metazoa > Arthropoda > Branchiopoda > Anostraca > Artemiidae > Artemia > Artemia sp. Qi Xiang Cuo. Next base: position 51,791,436 of record NC_142798.1, on the reverse strand, counting down.
ACTTACGACAATATCACGGTGAACATGAAGAAGAGCAAGTTCGGTGAGTCTTTCCTCCGTCATTTTATTTCTTAGCCACGTTTTCAATCTTCTCAAGGTAGAAGAACGTCGCTCAACAGACACCACACTGAGAAGGAGAGTCATGTAAATTTGACACAGCACTAAAGTACTCGGGAAAATATTAGCATCATAGTTCTGTTTCTGTACGGTTTCCCCTAGTGTTTCAGGTATTATGCTAATACGGATATATTTGTATTGCGGATGAACCTACCATACTTCTAGGATTTTCATTTCTCTAGTGACAGCAGACTCACAAAATGATTGGTAAGGGAAACCCATTACTGACCAGTATCGCTGTGACAAGTCATGAATCGTATTAGCGAATTGTTGTTTGTTCGTTTCCGTACAATTTATTAACAAGAAAATACTGAGCTTAAAAGTGTCCAGCGTTTCAACGGAAAATCAGCTTTTTGAGTCCAAAACAAGTGTGTTCAATAGGGGAATAAAACTAACGATCTATAATATTCCTCGTGTGAGCTGAATGGTATATTAATCCGACTCGTTTACTTTTTCGCTCTCTTTGGGACTGTTATTTCTAAACCTCGCTCGGTTGCCACTTTAGTTACCTCGTCAAATGTGTTTTTAAACTCGCTTTCACTCTCCCGACGCTTGACTTGCAGCTGGGTAAGAAGGTCCTTAAAATGGCTTGCTGCAGACGCGAGGTCTAAGTTCTTCTTCTGAAATAGCCGACTGAGCGGTAAAATTAGTCCAGATATGTTACTAAGAGAGTAAATGGTTACTATCAGGTCGGAGGATGGGACAGCAGTCAATAAGGATTTTGCTTTTGCTCCAGTTGTGCATTCTGCCCAGCCGCTGATGATCTCAAGAGCTTCCACTATCTTAGGGAGCTCTACCACAAACTGCATTAAGGAATCGTGCCTTTCGATCCAGCGCGTTTCACACATGCCAGTTAGCTGTGCTTTCATTACTCTGGTTAAAACATAATTGCGCTTTGCAGAAGCACCAAAAAAGCAAACATTTTTTTTATCCCTCCGATAGAGTTTCTAACACTCTGAATAGAAAAAGTTTTTGACATAGAAAGAATTAAAGTCTGGCTTAAACATGGGCAATGCAGGGTATTCTTTAGTAAATTTTCAACGTGTTTTACAGCACCACAATGTTCTGAAACCATCATAGCACATCCATCAGTGCCTATGCCCACACAATTTTCCAAGTCTAGTCCAAGAGATCGAAGAAAATCCAACACAACATTTCCAAGCGTTTCCCCTTTAATCTTCACGTCTTGTGCAATTGTAATTGTAGCAAAGGGCAATGATCAGTTGTGACTTGTGTGATACATCCGTTGTTTTATCAGCAGTCACACTATGGAACTTAGCATAATGAATTTGTGCAAGATTTCTTTAAGAACCTCTTTGGCACAACATTCAATTAATTCATTCTTTGTTGTTTTGCTGGTACAAATAGCATTTACACCTGATCTTTCCAAATGTTCTTTTAAAATAATATCGCCACTATTTACACGGTACCTTAAAAGTTCTTGAAAGTTCCCTTCGTTTGTCAATGGATCCTTTTCTGCCAATAATTCTCCATCATCTCTATGGCCACGAAGAGCAATGTTCTGTCGACCCAAGAAAACAATTGATTCTACAATTGGCTTCAATCTCGCTCTGTTTTCCTGCACTTGTTGACTACGTTGTTTGTTTACAAGGCTTAAAATGTTGGTTTCAGGTTTGTCATATTTTAGAAAGAAATGTTTGCCTACGTCAACTGAATCGCGGTGATACTGATTATTTTCATGAAACACCAAGTCATCGTCTTTTCCAGTTAGCTTAGCAAAAGTCACAAGGGGCTTCTTTACCAACTTTTGCAATTGATTAGAGCCTCCGACCCCTCGAACGTTAAACAAAACACAATATTTACAGAATAAGCCCCTCATCTTGTTTGAAAGTACTAGCCAATGAAATTCTTCCAAGCGAGTACGATTGAAAAATCTCTTTTCGTCCCTGCCTTGCTTCCTGTAGACTGAATAGAGAAAGTATTAGTTATACAGCGGAATCCACGAGTTCTGAAGCAATTGGTATCACGTACGATCCTCTAATTTCTCAATTCTGTCGATATAGCTTTTGATATCATTTTCGCAGAAAGTGCTTATATTTTCGATGTTTCTGTTAGGCTTGGGGCTACACTCTTCGATTGATGCTAACCAATCATGCACTATCTCACTATTAGTCAAAGAGCTGGAATCACTACTAACACTGTAACTCTCATTATTTCTATCTTCAGTTACGGCGTCCACTCGCCTAGCTTTAGCTTCAGAACCAAAAAAGTTGTCGAGAGTTATCTGCTTTCGCTTTGACATCATAACTGGTTAATATTATCCAAAAATTGTATACTTTTCAAACCCTTATCGCGACTAACCCTAAGGCGTATGTGTTATCGGAGTCATTTCAAGATTTTTGCTTAGTTATTGAATAAGAAACAGGTTTTGACGCGCACACTTTTTGAAGCTTCAACGATTTATGAGATGACAAGCTTCAAAATGCCTTGTAAGTTCGGGTGACACCAAACACTCTAGACAATTCCCTAAAGACTTAAGGCAGAAAGACCAAGTGTCGTCCGATCCTTTTCAAAGATGCGTTGATCCAAGCGTTGATATCACAATCAAGTCACAGAAAATATAATTATAGAAATTTTTGCCCACGCATGGGGGGCGCGATCGCCCCCCCCCCCTGGCACCGCTACTGCCTTAGCTTGCGTAGTAGCAGTAGTAGAATTAGAAGCAGTATGCACATAACGCCTTTTATTCTCTTCAACATTTTTTTCAACACGCCAAACTGTCCCTAGGATATTGCTGGTGCACCCTTTTGACAACCTGTATACAGATGACGTGATTTGATTCAGTTCACCTTCCACCCTCAATATTCCCTGAAAACTTCACCTTCATACCGTTCATTACCGTTAGGTACAGTTGTAATGGTAGTCCCAGTAATAGTATTAGTAGTTGTATTAATAGAAATAGCACTAGTGCTAGTAGCAGCAGTATTATTAACATATTGCCTTTTGATCAGCTGAAGATTCCTCTCATCAAGTTCTAGAAGCTTCAACTTAATACAATTAGCTGTTGCTATCCTATTGCCGATATATCATTTTGATAACCTATATGTTCATGTAGTCCCTTAATTTTCATCTTAATATATTTTCAAACAGTTCGTGGTAACGAACTGTAAGTAAGGAGCGACCCGGCTCAATGGTAACCGAAACTCTAGAAAGCGGTATTTCGATACAAATAGATACATCAAAAGAATCAGATTTTAATTATGAATTCAAATATATAAGTTTCATCAAATTTAATCTTACCCATCAAAAGTTACGTGCCTGAGAAAATTTGGCTGATTTTCGGAAAAAGAGGGGAAAGACCCCTTAAAAGGTATAGAACCTTAATGAAAATCACACCATCATATTCAGCGTATCAGAGAACCCTACTGTAGAGGTTTCAAACTCCTATCTACAAAAATGTGGAATTTTCCATTTTTTTCAAGAAGAAAGATCACGGATGCGTGTTTATTTGTTTTTTTTGTTTTGTTTCTTTTTTCCCAGGGGTGATCATATTGACCCAGTGGCCCTAGACTATCGCGGGAGAGATCATTCGAATGGAAATTAAAAGTTCTAGTGCTCTTTTTAAGTGACCAAAAAATAGAGGGCAACTAGGCCCCTTCCCATGCTCATTTTTTCTCAGAGTCATCCGATCAAAATTTTGAGATAATCATTTTGTTCAGCATGTTCGAAAATATTGTAAGTATGTCTTTTAGGATGACTTAATACCCCGAGGTTCCCGGGGGGGGGCTGAAAGTTATGAACTTTACCCAATATTAACATATAGTATTGGTTTTTGGGAAGTATACAGCCGTTTTCAGGGGAGATTTTTTCTGGTAGTGGGGGGGGGGGAGTTGGTGGGGGGTTAGGAGGGAGGATATATCCATGAAGGAAGTTTTCATTGGGGAAGGGACATTGCTATGAAAGGGACGCCGGACTTCCCAGCATTATTTAAAAAAAGATCAGAAATTAAATATACAAAAACAAGTTTTTCAACAGCACCAGAAGCAACATCAAAACTTTAAACGAACAGAAATATTACATATATGATTGGGTTCACCCCCTAGTCAAGACCTCGCTCTTTAAACCAAAGATTTTTTAGTACTTTCATAAGAGTTATATATTCCAAGTAACAGAAGGTGTTATTAAGCGTCCCTATTTAAAGAATTAGTACATAATCCAAACCTTCGCTGAAATAGCAAGGTACTGAATAGTGGCCGAATCCCCTAATATACACAATGAGAATCTATGAATATATAAGTTCGATTCGCAAGTTGATTAGTAAGCTACGTATATTTGTTACTAATAAAAACGTTCGTAAATAAAATTAAATAAGTTTCGAGAAAGCCATTTAACCAAATAAAAGTAAATTAATATGCAAACTTTGTTTTAATTATTCATGTACGGTGAGCCAAGATCAAAACCTGCATATATTCAAAAACGTTCAAAAATTAAATAAAAAAAAACAGTTTTTTTAACTGAAAGTAAGGAACGACGTTAAAACTCAAAACTAACAGAAATTATTCCTTATATGAAAGGGGCTGTCCCCTCCTTAACGCCTCACTCTTTACGCTAAAGTTTGACTTTCTCACAACTCTATTTTTTTATACAATGAAAAACTTTAGCGTAAAGAGCGAGGCGTTAAGGAGGGGACAGCACCTTTTTTATAAGGAATAATTTCTGTTCGTTTTAAGTTTTAATGTCTTTCCTTACTTTCATTTATAAAACTTGTTTTTTTATTTAATAGCTTACAAGTGGTTGCAATAGAAGTAGCAGTCGAACTAGTAGTAGTAGTAGTTGTTGTAGTAGTAATAGTAGTAAATGTAATTAAAATAGTAATATCAGTAGCGTGCACAGGGCCGGATTTTCGGGGTTATTCCCAAAAATTCGGGCTAATGGAAGAACACAAACACACAACAGAACACAACTGATGAGCGAAAAGGGCTAATGGAAGCAATTAACAGAACACAACTTATGAGCGAAAAGTGATGAAAGAGAGGGGTAATACCAAACTCTCAGCTACCATTCTTGGGAGACACCTGACAGTTTATAAGTGACCATAGAGTTCCTGTGTTGTTTTAAAGTCACTTTTCTGTGAATAGGCAGCGTGGCGGCAGAGTGCACCTGGCGATGATAAATCATATCAGTCCAGTTTTTGTCAAGAAAAAAATTACTCAGTGACAATTTATTGCTCCCCCTGGCATTATGTGTCCCTAGGTCAGGGCCTAGGGACCTAGTGGTAAATCCAGGCCTGAGCGTGCACTATTACTTTTGGTGAATTGACTTTCCCTTTAAGCACTCTCTGAAAGTTCCAACTTAATACGCAAATTCCTTTTTGAGATACGCCATTTTGAAAATCTGCATGCACATAGTTTCTTTTGATTTAGTTCAAGTTCCGCCTCAAACACCCCACTCTGTCAAATTTTCAACTTGATATGCATAGCCTTCATAATGCTAGTTTAATAGTGTAGAGTTCATAGTAGAAGCAGTGGTAGTGATAATAGTGTTGAATAAGTAGTAGTAGCAACAGTAGTAGCAGCAGTATTAATAGCAGTAGTAGCAGGTAGATGCCCCAGAAGTTTCATCTTGATACGCTAAGCCATTCCAAAAAAAATTGCTGATACACCTGTACGAGCGATCTGTATGTTATTGCTAGTTACCAATAGTTAAAATTTAAGGTTTTTATAGAAGGGATGGTCGTAACAACGTTGAAGGAGGCTCATTCGATTGGAAATTGAAAGTTCAAGTTCAATTTTGAAGAATCAAGGGTAATCAGAGGACAATCAGGCTTTCCCTCTTAACCGACATCTGCCCCCCCCCCCAAATACATCCGATCAAAATAAAAATAAATATTTTGTTCAAAATAGTCTAAGGGTCAAATAACCATGCCTTTGGGGTTAACAACCCCAGCAGCAGCATCTGTAAGTTGTTATTTGCTCATTGCTAACACATAAGGTTTTTGTAGAAAACAATTTGAGCATTAAATTTTGGGGGGAGGGGGATCATTCGATTGGAAATAAAAATTTCCAGTGCACTTTTTCAGAGTTAGAAGTGATCGAAGGGTTTTCATCCCACCCTATTTTTTCCCAAAATACATCCGATCTAAATTTTGAGACGGCCATTTTATTTAAAACACTTGAAAGGTTAACTAACTATGCCATCGTTAAATAACTATGGTTCACAACCTTCAGTCTCTAGTGCAAGGGCTGTAATTTAAACAAGTTGCCAGTTGTTAATATAGAAGTTTTTTTTTATCAAGGAAAGGGGGCATGTTTGATCCTATAAATAAAAAAAAAACATGCAGCATTAAGGTCAAACATTAGAGAAATGTCAAGAAGAATGCCAAACACAATCAAAAAGCATTTATTCCTTTATTGGATGTGAAAAGGAAATACCAGGAACATTTTCAATGGCTGATGGTATCAGCCGTCACATTTTTCGGAAAATATTTAGGAGCATCTTCAGCTAAATCAAAAGGCACTATGTGCATCCAGTTGTAAGATACGTTGTATCTGCAAAGAATTGAGAACAGCTGAAGTTGTAATCCCGACAGTAGGAAGATTAAGCCTTCTTAGCATGTTGAATAAATATTGAAAAAAAGGCTGGAGTAAAACCTGTTCACCTCCCAAATCATTTTTATATGCAATCTTCTCAAGGACATCTGATCAAAATTCGCTACTTATATTCACAGATGTCCGATGTATTCAACACACATGTATATTGTTTAATGTCCAGAAAGGTCTTATTTATCTGAAAAAAGAGAAATAAATCTGCCTTAATGGTTTGTGACATCGGATCTTCTTTTTCTTTTCCAAAAATAAAACAAAGCTTTTTTATGAATACTTTTGGCAGGGGTTTTTATCATGAACTTAAGAAACAAACAATTTCAACAAGGTTGAAGATGTAAAAATTCTAACTTGTGTTTTACCCAATGATATTGCCTAATATTTTTAAAGAACTGAAAATCTTAGTTCAGTGGTTCAGTTGTACGATGGTTCAGTTGCACGGTGGTTCAGTTGCACAATGGTTCAATTACACGGTGGTTCAGTTGTACGGGGATTCAGTTGCACGGTGGTTCAGTTGCACGGTGGTTTAGTTACACGGCGGTTCAGTTGTACGGTTGTTCAGTTGCACGGGGGTTCAGTTACACGGGGGTTTAGTTAAATTGGGGCTCAGTTAAATGGGGTTGAGATGCACGGGGGTTTAGTTACACGAGGTTTTAGTTAACTGGGGGTCAGTTACCCGGGGGTTCAGTTACACGAGGGTTCAGTAGCAGGGTGGTTCAGTTACACGGTGGTTCAGTTGTACAGTGGTTCAGTTGCACGGTGGTTCAGTTACACGGTGGTTCAGCTACAGGGGTTTAGTTGCTTGTGGTTCAGTTACACGGTGGTTCAGTTACACGCACACCGTATAAGACAGTGTGAGATGAAGCTTTGCTGAATCGGTACTCGTAACTTCTATTGTGTAATCACTGATTAAACTTAACATTTGACTTTTCATCAGACTTCTAAAGATTGAACTTTATTCATTATTATTATTCTTGTTGTGCCTCCATAAAATAATGTTTGGAACCACTATATCCGCAAGAAAGCGGACGGCCCATATTTGTAAAAAAAAAAAGAAGATAAAACGTCCGTTGCATTGAAATCAAAGTAATTTTTGGAGTTGATTTTTGAATTTTGGGGGGTCAGGTCTCGAGACCCCCTCTGTGAGTTTTTGAATAATGTTGCTGTCCTGGAATTAGGTTAATTAGCATATAGCATTGACAGAATGACTTTTGCTTTTGCTGAGTCACAGCAATCACTGAAAGAGTGTGACAGCTAAGATCGCATTAAAGACATAAGTTTCACTTAATTAAAAACATTATGAATAAGAAAAATATATCTTATTTACAACAAAATTATAAAACTTGAAAATTTTCTTACCAAACAAAGATATTCTAAAGAACCTTATGAAAAATATCTTTGAATTGATTGGACTTCCTGACACAAAACTTTCAGTAATTGTTGAATGATGGAAAGCTAAACTAAATCCATTGATCATTTTAGATTTGTACCTTCAATCGTGGTTGGAGCACCAGCTGCTACAACCTAAAGGACGAAACACAGCCCATAGGAACAAAAAATGAAAACAAATGTGTTAAAAAACAACCAACTAGCAAGTGAGAAATGGTTACCACTTCTAGCTGATTCAGGAATAGTAAAATGTTATTTTGCAAAAGGGTCTTTTTGAAAACAAATTTAAGGGATGTTCAAAAATAGCCTGAAACCATAAGCGCCCTTAAGGGGGTTGGGGCGGGTTCCACTCCTCCCCCCCCCTGGCTGAATGATGCCACCTTATACTTGTAATAATTTTAAAAAAAATCCACACAATAGGTTTTTCAAAGAAAATTAAAGAGCTTCATTAAGCCAAAAATGGGCAGAAGAAAGTGAAATAACCTTCCAAGCGTAAAACTAATACAAATCACTATCGACAGATAAATAAAACTCAAAACAAACAGAAATTAGAATAACTAGCCAAGTCAAACTCAAAACGAGAAAAAATTAGCATTACTAGGGGTGACAAGCCCCGTGCCTTCTCAACGCCAGAACATAATTTAGGCTTTACTGAAAAAAAAAATGACCATAAATTGTCAGTTTAATATAACTATACTGACATTTACTCCTTAAAGTCTTAAATTATTTAAGTAAAAATAAGTGAAAACATTTAAACGTATTTTTTTTCAGTTGAGCACAAATTATGTTCTGATCTTGAGAAGGCATGGGGGTTATCGGCTCTACTAATATTAATTTTTGATCGTTTCGAGTTTGACTCAGCTTTTTATTCTAATTTCTGTTTGTTTTAAGTTTTATTTATTTATTGATAGTGATTTGCGGTAGTTTTATGCTTGGACGATTACTTGACTTCATTTCTGCCCATTTTTGGCTTGATGGAGCTCTTTACTTTTCTTTGAAAAACTTGTTTTGGGGGAAGAGTATTTTTAAATTAATTTCTGTTTGTTTTTTACTCACATTGTCGTTTTCATGAAAAAAAACAAATTTTTTTATCTTTTCGGTTTATTTTCTATAAGAATCCATAGTTTGGCTTGCTATTTGTACGTTGGGAGAAACTTTTTCAACAGTTTTTAATCTTGACACATATAGTATTTTTTAATTTAATTTTATACCTCATCATCTTGGCCTGAAAAAATAAAACCTATTATCATTCCCAAAAGATTCTATCTATGCTCTTTGACAACCTGGATATCTCTATTTATACTCCTTACATTTATAACCTTACACTCTATTTATTTGTTTAAATTGTAAGAGCAAATGTAGCAACAGTAGTAGCCCCAAAAGCTTCAACTTAATACCCCCAGTTGTTCTCGATACATTGCTGAAGTGTCTTATTGGCAACCGCAAACACAATGCTTTTTTGATTTAGTTTTAAAGTAGCATTTAGTTATGTAGCATAAAGGGCCAATTGTATAATTGTGGACGGTTGACATGCCCAATATCCCTATAGTAAAGTTGTTTGGACCGGTCTACTATGCTGAGCAAGATAGTTGTCTCAAAATTTTGACTAGACGTGTTAGGGAAATAAATTGGCTTGAGAGACGGGCTGATTGACCTCCAATCTCTTTTTACTCTTAGAAAGGAAACTAGAACTTTTAATTTAGAATGGAATAAGCTTCTTTAAATTTTTCAATGATATTTCTAGCTATTATACAGTGGTGCTGCCTATGATATTGCTCATATGCCTTTTTGAAAACCTTCAAGTACACAGTTTTTTCGTTTAATTGGAACTCCCCCTAAACGCTTCCTAAAAGTTTTACCTTAATACTCTTAGCGTCATTAGTTACAGTAATTGTAGTGGTAGTATTAAAAGTATACACATATTGCCTTCTGGCTAGTTCAAAATCCCCCACAGCTTACTCTTACAGGTCTAACTTAACAATATATGTTGTTCTTGAGATATTGGTTTGCCACCTTTTTGAAAGTCCACATGCTCATAGTTTGTTTTGATTTAGTTCAACGTCCGCCTAAATATTTCTTCTATCAAACTTTTTGTGGTAACTAACTATAAGTAAGGAGTGACTCGGCTCAAAAACAACGAAAACTCTAAAAACAGAATTTTGATACCATTAGATGCACCAAAGGAATCGGAATAGTATTTTGATTTTAAATATATCAATACCATGATGTTTAGTCTACCCATCAAAAGTTATGCGCCTGAGAAAATTTGCCTTATTTTCGTCAAAAGGGGAAAACAGCCCCTAAAAGTCATAGAACTTTAATGAAAATCAAACCGTCAGATTCAGAGTGTCAGAAAACCCTACTGTAGAGTTTTCAAGCTCCTATCTGCAAAAATGTGGAATTTTTTATTTTTTACCAGAAGAAAGATCACGGGTGCGTGTTTATTTGTTGTTTTTTTCCCAGGGGTGATCGTATCGATCTAGTAGCTAGAATATCGTGATAGGGCTCATTTGAACTGAAATTAAAAGTTCTAGTGCCCTTTTCAAGTGACCAAAAAAATTGGAGGGCAAATTGGCCCCCTCTCACGCTCATATTTTTCCCGAAGTCACCCAATAAAAATTTTCAGATAGCCATTTTGTTCAGCATTGTCGAAAATCTAATAAATACGTCTTTGAAGATGACTTAATCCCCAACAGTTCCCGGAGGAAGGGCTGCAAGTTATGAACTTTGACAATTTTTTACATACAGTATTGGTTAATGGGAAGTATACAGACGTTTCAGGAGGGATTTTTTTCTGGTGGGGGGGGGGTCGGGGGAGGATCTTTCCATGGAGGATGTTTGCATGGGGAAGGGAAATTTTTATGAAGGTGGGCGCCGGATTTCCCAGCATTATTTAAAAAAAGATTAGAAATTAAATAAAAAACCAACCAAATTCTGCAACTGCAAGTGAGGATCAGCGCTAAAACTTAAAACAAACATAAATTATTACGTATATAAAGGGGTTTGCCCCCTAGTCAATACCTCGCCCTTTACGCTAAAGTTTTTTTTATTACTTTTAAAAGAGCTGTCGATTCTAATTAACCGACCTTTTTGACTCAGGGGTTTGTGATTCGAAGAAAATTCGAACTTTAGCGTAAAGAGCGAGGTATTGACCCTGGGTGTAAACTCCCTTATATACGTAATAAAAACATACAAATATAGAAGTTCGTTACGTAAGTTAATTCGTAAGTTACGTCATAACAAAATTTCGAGAAAGCCATTTAGCCAAAACAATTAAATTAATATGCGAATTTTATTCTAATTATTCATGTACGGTGAGCCAAAATCAAAGCTGCATTAATTCAAAAACGTTCAGAACTTAAATAAAAAAACAAAGATTTTTTAACTGAAAGTAAGGAGCGACATTAAAACTTAAAACGAACAGAAATTATTCCGTATTTGAAAGGGGCTGTCCCCTCCTCAACGCCTCGCTCTTTACGCTAAATTTTAACTCTGTCACACAACTTTATTTTTTAAAACAATAAAGAACTTTAGCGTAAAGAGCGAGGCGTTGAGGAGGGGACAGCCTCTTTCATATACACAGCCCCTTTTCATATTCACAATTTCGATCGAATGTGTTTGGGGAAAAGAGGATATCGGAGAGGGGGGGGGAGGCTATTTTCTCTCCATTACGCTTGACTCTTAAAATAGAATTAGAACTATACATTTCTAATCAAATGAACCTCCTTTAAAGTTCACAAGACCACCCCTTCATAAAAACATTACAAGCCCCCGGGTTTTACATATCGATCCGTATTTTTTATGGTTATCGGAGAGGAACGCTATAAACATTGAAAAATGAATAAAACATTGTGAGTTTTTTTTGCTCTTCTGAAAATCTACAATTATGGAGATACGACCTTTTTATACCCGACCAAAGTCGTACCCAGGGGGTTTGGCCCCCCCCCCCCAAAAGAATGTTTGTCCGACTCGTAAAAACATAACAAAAATGAATACAAACCAATTTTTTATGCGTTTTTTAAGGTTTATATTTGCCAAGCCCATCCCCAAATAAATCCTTTTGTCAAACCACCCACCGAAAAAAAAATCCTGGATACACCCTGTACCCGACGAACGATATCCAAATGTAAGCAGAAGGTGGAATATCCACAAATAATCGCTGTAGTCAATTGCTCCGGGGGTGTTATTTATGCCTATAGAGGTAACTTCATTCAAAAATTTTGCAAGTAATTACAAAGTATATCCGAAAAATATTTACATAGGATAGCCAACCACTTCCCGAATAAAGATCGTTTAATATTGAAGAATAAAGTACTTGATCTAGGTGAATAAGGGCTCGGAATTCCAGGAGTTTATATTTGAGCTAATTTCTAAAGAAAAAATGCCCTTTTTAGTTCTATCCTACAAACGAGAGCCGGTGCTTACCCCCCTGAAAATATCCCCCTGCCAAAAATACCCCTCAGCGGAAAACACCTCCCCCCTCACTGCGGCATGGTGGTCTCCAATCCCTTTTGATTTATGAAAAAGGACTAGAACTCCCAATTTCTGATCGAATAAGCACACTTCGAAGTTTCCGTGACCATGAGGTGGAGCTGGGCATGGGGAATTGGAAATCCCCTTTTAATACGGGAAAAGTTCTGCTCATTTTGGGGTTAAATGTTACTCTTTACTTTCATAATAACAGCGTAGACCAGAAATATTTCCAGAAATCAAGAGGGATTAATTATAAATTTCACATTTTTGATCTTTTTTTAACTTTTGTTTGTACCCCCCCCCCCCTTAAAAATAACCCCCAACAAAAGTCTTGGATACAGCCCTGGGGAATAAATATTAATTTCTACCTCCACCCTCCCCTCGTCTCTTCCTTAGAACTAATTCTGTATTTATCTAAAGATTAAATGAGCGCTGGGATGTTTTTATGTCAAAATGTACCTTTTAGACATCTCCCTCCCTCCCTAACAACAAAATAGTCCTAAAGCTCCATTGTAGAGGCTTAATGCTTTTATATGCAATTTTTTGAAAATGAAAAACAACATAAAATTTTTCTAAGACTGTGAAATTTGTTTAGACGTTAAAAATATTTAGGCTTTAGGGAGGGAGGGAGATGTCTCAAAGGGTACATTTTATTGCCAAAACTTTCCAACTCTCATTGAGCCTTTAGATAAATACAGAATTTGTTCTAAGAAAGAGACAAGGGGAGTGTGTGATTTATAGTCACCAGGGCCGAATTCAGGACTTTTGTTTGGGTGGTTACTTTCTTCAGGGGGACAAAAGAAACTTTAAAAAACGCATAAAAAAGGTGAAATTGACATTTAATCCCTCTTGATTTCTGTTAATATTTCTGGTCTACGCCGTTATTGTGAAAGTAAAGAGTAACATTAAACCCCAAAATTAGCAGAATCTATTCCGTATAGGAGAAGGGCTGCCCCTTCCTCATCCCCACTTCCAGCTCATGATTGTAGAAACTTTGGAGGATGCTTATTCAATTAGAAATTGAGAGTTCTATTCCTTTTTTATAAGTCAAAAGTGATTGGAAACCAACGAGCCGTAGAGGGGGGGGGGTATTTTCTGCGCGGGGGTATTTACAGGGGGTATTTTCCAAGTTTTGTTTGGGAGGGGGGCTACGCGGGGCGGGGTGTCGGGGTAAACGCCTATACCCGATTCAAACAAAGCTAATGTTCCAGCTCTGTTATTATTTCTTTTTATCTTTTTGTTTTACTGATTTATCATCAGCAGTTGGTTCAGAATGGCAAAAGAAGTCAAATAATAAAGGTAAAAAAAACTTTTTACAGATAGTCGATATTTGGCTTATTAATCTCGCTCGCTTCCCTCCTAATGAGCCATATATCCGCAAAAGTTTTTTTTTTAATTAAGTCTATTTGACATTATGAACCAAACATTGATGAGAAATCAGCATTAGGGGGGACAATTTTTTGTTTTTCAATAAAAATACGAAAAAGGACACTCTTTTCTTTTAGCAAAAATGTATCCCAAAAAAGGTATTTTTTTTAAATTTAGTGGAGGGAGAAAATGCCCTACACCAATTTTGAATAACATCTACTAAGGCAAACTAAACAGTATTGTCAACCACAACATAACTAGAGCCTTTGTTATAATTACCGGAAATTTACTAGACTCAGTATCCACCCAAAAGAAAAACATAAGGCTTCCTCTACCCTGTAATGGGTACTGAGTTTGCAATGGTTCTTACGTTTGAGGAAGTTGATTTTTCTTCCGGCTAAAGATGGACAGGGCCGGATACATTCAAAGTAAATCTGGCTTTCGTCCGCTTAAAGAGACCATCCGTATTTCCTGTGCCAAGGAAAAGTTCTGATTCAGTAATAATGATACTTTTCAAGTGTTTTGATATCTAGGATATTATGATTTCCAAAGGTTGTAATTTGAACTTTTGACATTCCTGGTTAAAAATCTTTTTAATGTGCTAGTTTATTAATTTTTAATAAAAATGGTATAATCTCTCTGTTTATTTCTAAGGAGTCCTCTCCTTAGAAATGCTCCTCTTTATTTCTTAAATTGACCACCAGCTCAAGAAACTAAGAGAAATAGATCCATAACGTTGCTATTATGTCGATTTGGTAGAGGGTCTAAGTCTTTGGGGGAATCTAAATAGTACATAATTGAATACACCTTACATAATAGAAGTTATATAGTGTACCTATATATGGATTTTTTTTTTATTTCCTGGAGATCCAATAGTAGTATAGGGAAGCTCGTATGGAATCTAGACCTTGGTGACACGTCGATTTATCAGCAGTGCGCCACCGATGAAAGACACGCCAGCGTAGAGGAAAATTTTGGCGGCACGCCGGTGTGCTGTTGCCATCGGCGCGGCGGGGCGCTACCGGTTTATCTCTATTTAGCCTTTTGTTTTTGCAGTGATTTGTTGATTTCGGTTGATTATGCCAGTGTGGACCCCCAAAAATTTCATAAAAATTTCTTAAAGAGACTATTCTCTGGCTTGTGGCAGTTCTATTGATTTACTGCGACACAGTTTGATAATTTATTTGAAGTGACTCACAGCATTAAAAATTTTCCCCTTTGCAAATCTTGTTTTGCTTTTATAAAAGTTTTTATAGAAGTTTTTGTCGTAAAAACTTCAAAAAGGGCTCATTTGATTGGGAATTGAGAGGGTTATTGCCCTTTAATAGTCGAAAGTAATCGGAGGGAGAATCATCCTCCCGCCCGCACGCCCATAATTTCCCCAAAAATTTCCGATCAACGTTTTGATATGACCATCTTATTCAACGTAATTAAAAGGTCGGGAAATCATGTCTTTGAGAATGACAGCCCCCTTCCCCATAGCCCACAGGACAAGGATTGTAAGTTATGCCCTTGGGGCATATAAAGTTTTTGTAGGAAGTGTTGTCATAGAAGCTTCAAAAAGGGCTCATTCGATTGGAAATTCAAAGGAGTAGTGCCTTTTTTTATTAATTGAAAGTGATCAGAGGGCAAATGACCCCCCATGCCCCTCATTTTCTTAAACACTTCCAATAAAAATTTTGAGATAGCCATTTCGTTCAAGGTATTTAAAAGGTCCGGAAATTATGTCTTTGAGGATAAAAAATCCCCCCAGCCCTCAGGACAAGGGTTGTAAGTTATGCCCTGGTGGCACATAAAGTTTCTATAGAACATGTGGTCATATAAACTTCGGAGGGGCCTCATTGGATTGGTAATCAGACGCTCTAGAACTCTTTTTAAGAGTCAAAGTAATCGGAGGGCAGCTATCCCTCCCCCCTGCCTCCACACACACACGAGTCCTGAAGAGCATCTAATATAAATTTTGGGATAGCCATTCTATTCAACATAGTCTAAATATCACATAACAAGGCTTTTGGAGTTAAAACAAACCCCAGAGATTAGGGGCAAAAGTTTTAAGTTACATCCTGGGGATATTTAAGGTTTTTATGGAAGGGATTGTTATTTAACTTTGAAAGAGGCTCATTTGGTTGAAAATTGGAAGTTATAGTCCCTTTTTAAGTGTCAAAAGTGATGGAGGGTATTTACCCCTCCTCCTCCCCTAAAACCCCTCCTTTCACCAAACGCATCTGATGGAAATTATGAGATATTAGTTTTTTTTCAAAGTAGTCCGAAGAAAATATAATAATATCTCTAGGGATGACAAAACCCCCCGACGCCTTGGGGTTAGGGTCGTAAGTTATTTTATGAGGGTAAATAAGGTTTTTATGGATGGACGGTCGTATAAACATCAGATGGGGGTTTTTGATTTGAAATTGGAAGTTATAGTGCCATTATTAAGAGTAAAAGTGATTTGAGAGCAAACAGCCACCCCTCCACGCTCCTCATTTGCCTTAACACCCCTAGTCAAAATTTGGAGATAATAATTTTATTCATCGCAGTTGAAGGTTTTTGAAATTATGTCTGTAAGGAAGACAGCCCCCCCCCCCTACAGATCTTAGGGAAAAAGGTGTAACTTATGCCCTTGGGGCATATAAGGTTCTTACAAAAAGGGTAGTCGTATATACTTTGAACGGGACTCATTGGATTGGTAATCGTAAGTTCTTGTGCCCTTTTTAAGAGTCAAAGTGATCAGAGCGCAGCTATCCTCCCCCCCCCCGACACACACAAACACGTCATGTTTTCCTGAGATTCATCCAATAGATATTGTGAGACATTCCTTTTATTCAAAATAGTCCAAATATCATATAACAAGGCCTTTGAGGTTGATACAAACCACCACAGCCTGAGGGCGAAGGTTGTTAGTTATGCCCCTGAGGCAATTAAGGTTCTTATGAATAGGGATAGTTATAAAAGCTTTAGAGGTGGCTCATTTGGTTGAAGTTGAAAGTTCTAGTTCCCTTTTAAGAGTCAATAGTGATGAAGGTCAAGAAGCACCCTCCCCCCTCCAACTACCCCTATTTTCACTAAATGCATCTGATTGAAGTTGTGTGATTATAATTTTGTTTAGAATAGTCCAAAAAACATATAACAATGCCTCCAGGGTTGGCTCAACCCCCCAGAGCCCTGGGGCAAGGGCTTTAAGTGATGCTCTGATGGCATATTAAGTTTTTATGGAATGGGTGGTCGGTATTAAATTCAGATGGGTCTCATTTGATTTTAAATTGAAAGTTATAGTGCCCTTTTTAAGAGTCAAAGTGATTTGAGAGAAACCTCCCCCTCTCCATGCCCATTATTTCCCTCAACAAATATCCAAACAAAATTTTGAGGCATCAATTTTTTCAGCATTGTTGAAAGGTTCGGTAACTATGCCGAGCAATAGTTGTAGTAGCAGCAGTAGCATTAGTAGCAGTATGCAAATAGCAACTTTTTTTCGAAACACGATGAAATTTTTAACTTAACACCATCAACTGGTCCTGAAGCATTGCTGATACGTCCTCTTGACAATCTATATGGGCATAGTGTGTTTCGATTTTTTGCAATACAGTTACAATATTGGCGAAAATTTTCGCCTCAATACCCTTAGGTTTATTAGTTGTAATGATAGGACCAGTAAATATAGCAGTAGCAGTAGGAGTATAGTTAATAGTAGTAGTCTTAGATTTAGTAGCAGTAGTAGTACTAGAAGTAATAGTAATAGTAGCATTAGTTGTAGGAGTACAAGCATTAGTACTATGATGCAAATTTTGTCTTTTGGTTAGTTCAACATCCCCTACAACAAGCGTTGTAAATTTTAATTTCACACACAAAACTGTTTCTAAGATATGGCTGATATGCCCTTTTGACAACCTGCATACGGATGCCAGGAAAGTTTATAGAAAGTCTAAAAACTTTCTATAAAAACCTTATATACCCCCAGGGCATAACTTACAACTTAGCCCTGAGGGCCGTGGGGGTTGTCATATTCAAAGACACAATTTCTGGACCCTACAACTACGTTAAAAAAAATGGCTATCTCAAAATTATGATCGAAAGTGTTTGGGGATATGATGGGCGTGGGGGGGCATTTGCCCTACGATCGCTTTTGACTATTAATAAGGGCACTAGCCCGCTCAGTTCCCAATTCAATGAAATCTTTTGAAGTTTCTACGACAACGCTTTCTATGAAAAACTTATATGCCCCCAGGGTATAACTTACAACTTTTGCCCTTTGTGCTTTGGGGGGTTTGTCATCCTCAAAAACACAATTTCCCGACCTTTCAACTACGTTGAACAAAATGGCTATCTCAAAATTTTCATTGGATGTGTTAGGGGAAATGGTGGGCGTGAGAGGGGGGTTAGTTGCCTACCAATCACTTTCGACTTTTAAAAAAGAGCACTAGCTCTTTTAGTTTCTAATTGAATGAGCCCTTTTGGAAGTTTCTACTACACCGCTTTCTATAAAAACCTCATATGCCCCCAGGGCATAACTTACAACCCTTGTCCTGAGGGCTGTGGGCGGGGGGGGGTGTCATCCTCAAAGACCTAATTTCCAGAAATTTTAATTACGTTGAACAAAATGGCTATCTCAATATTTTGATAGGATATGTTTGGGGAAATGGTGGGCTTGAGAGGGGGTTAGTTGCCCTCCAATCATTTTCGACTAGGTAAAAGGGCACTAGCCCTCTCAATTTCAATTGAATGAGACCTTTTCGAAGTTTCTACGATCACCCTTTCTATATAAGCCTTATATGCCCTCCGGGCATAACTTACAACCCTCGTATGAGAGCTCTGCAGGGTCATCCTCAAACAACATAATTTTCGGATCTTTTAACTACGCTGCACAAAATGGCTATCTCAAAATGTTGATTGGGCGTGTATGGGGAAATGGTGGGCGTGGAAGGGGTGTTAGTTGCTTTCTAACAACTTTCGGCTATTAAAAAGGACACAAGCCATTCCAATTTGCTATCACATGAGCTGTTTTCGAAATTTGTACGACAACTCCTTCGATACGAAGTGCCCTGGTCCAAAAGAAAAAAAAAATAATAATACGTTGTGCCAACATCGTTCTTTACTTAGGCAGTGCTATTGCGCTGCCTATTATTAAGTAAAAAAAGTTTTTTCAAATGAAAGTAAGGAGCAACATTAAAACTCAAAACGAATAGAAATTATTCCGTATCTGAAGGCGTTGCCCCCTTCTCAACACCTTGCACTTCACCCTAAAGTTTTTAGCACTTTTAAAAAAGCTTCCTGTTATAATTAAACGGCCCTTTTGTTTCAGGAATATTTCTAAAAAAGTTGCAACAAACAGTCAAACTTTAGCGTGTTAGAGCAATTTATTGAGGAGGGGGGTGCAACCCCTTCATATACGAAACATTTTTTATTCATTTGAGTTTTAATGTTGCTCCTTACTTTCATAAAAAAAACTGTATCTTTTTATTTAATTTTTGATCGTTTTTCAAAAAATGACGATAAATTTGGCTCACCCACCATGAAAAATTCCCTCCCCTCACGGAAAACACCTCCGTGGAAAGTTCCTCCCACATAAAATATACTCCCCTCGTAAAATACATCTCCCAAACAATTCCATCCTCGCTAAAAGTCCCCCCCCCCCATTGAAAAAATTTTTGCGGACAATTCAGCCTGAAAAATTATCCTTAGCATGCTTTCACTTGAAAAAGAATTTAATTTCTAATCATTTTTTCGACCATTCCGTCAATCCATCTTCCGCGGAGATATTTTTTTTCTCGGAGATCAGAACCCACTGAAAATTTCCCCCAGATAATTCCTCCGGAACATCTCCAGATACTAAATTAAGCTGGCAAAGAAAAAGAAAGACAAATCAAAAGAATTTTGTATAGGAATTCTGTCAAATCTTTCCAGTGCAAAATTTTCCCTGGAAAGTTCCTCCAACCCCAAAAATTTTCCTCCCCACGGAGAATTTTCCCGATGGAAAACCACCTAAAGCACAAAATCCCCCCAAAAGCAATGTCTGTAAATTTCCCAACAGCAAATGCTATGCGCAAAACAATGGGCGAATTTCATAACTTACCAGCCTTTCCCCACGGACTGTAGGGGGTCATGTTACCCCTGAAGGCATAGTTATTGGATCTTTCAACTAGGCTGAACAAAATGGTGATCTCAAACTTTGATCGGACGGCGTAAGGGAAAAGAGCGTGGGATGGGGGTTAGTTGCCCTCCAATGTTTTTGGTCACTTAAAAAGGGTACTAGAAATTTTAATTTCCGTTCGAACGCGCCCTCTCCAGATTTTCTAGGACCATTAGTTCGGTGCGATTACCCATGGGGGAAAAAAAATAAAATAAACTACAGTAAAATAAAACACAAAGTAAAGTAAAGTAAAATAGAACACACATCCGTGATTTTTCTTCTGGCAAAGAATGCAAAATTACACGTTTTTATATATAGGAGCTTGAAACTGCGACATAGGGGTTCGCTGATACGCTGAATATGATTATTTGACTTTTTAAGATTCTTTGACTTTTTGGGGGTGTTTTCCCCCTTTCTGAAAATTAGGCAAATTTTCACAGGCTCGTAGCTTTTAATGACTAACACTAAACGTAATGAGTCTTATAAATTTGGAGTAATGTAATAATAAGCCAATATATAATAAGCGAATTGGCATATAATAAGCCAATTCTTTTGATGTATCTATTGATATCAAAATTCCGTTTTTTTAGAGATTCGGTTATTGTTGAGCCGAGTCGCTGCTTAATTACAGTTCGTTACCACGTGATGGTGAATAGAATAATTATGAAGCAATATGAACAAGTTTAAAAATACCGAATGTTGACTGTTTGCTGCTTTTTATTCATTTTTGTTTTTTCGTTTGTAATTGCCGTTCATCCCTAATTCCATGAGCACATTCTAGTTGTCGCAAACGAAACTGAAGATAACGAGCTATGAATAAATACAAAGTCTTTGAACTTCCAGGAAAGTGATGACAAAGCCGCAATTCCAACCATTTTACGGAAAATATAAATTGCAGGATTTGATTCGGCTATAGAAATGTATTGAGTTAAGATGTTAAATGAAGAGTTCAATAATTCTATCTCAAAAATGTTTTCTTGATCTATTTCCTTGGATATCCATCATTTCTTCCGCGTCACAAGAAATATTTCTATGAATATTTAGATTTGCAAGTCCACTCAGCCAAGTCTCCGCCATGGAATTTTGTAGGTGTTTTTCGGTGTTCTTAAAGTAGAAAAAAGTCTTATCAGTCGTACTGAAACAAACCGGAAACGCTTTCACAAAGCTGAACTAGCTCTACAAGGCTCTTCAAATCTTCTGAAGAAAAGAATTTACGAGTAGGCAAAAGGCTCCAATTAATGCAGAGCGTATGTTAGTCTTGTAAATCAATTTTTGAGTCTTTTGGCTAAGCAGTCTGTAAAGTATCAAATAGGAAACATTAATAACTATTGGTTTAGGTTATACAGCAATTTTTGAGGAGGCTGACAAAAGCGCAAATCCGTAAAATAAAACAGACAGTGAAAATACAGATAACTCATGTGACGAATTCTCAAATTTTACATCTTAAAAAGTTTGCGTGCCTGCGTGCCTATATTAATTTTGTGTGAGGGGTCTGCTGGGTAATAAATGCTAACCTTAGGGCATCAATTTGCATCCACAATGAAGCAGTAGTCAACAGGGTAATCCCGAGGCTCATTCTATTGGGGGGCGATCTTCGTAAATTTTACCGAATCGCTACCTGATTTATGCCGAATTTTCTGCAGAAATCAAGAATTTTGCTAAATTTCTACCAAAATGTTCACCTTTGGCGAAAACTTTTACTGAAATCCAAAAAAGTTAGGGGGAGGGGGGAACGCCCCGCCCCCCTCGGGACGCCCCTGGTAGTCAATATATAGGATTTGAGATTAGAAAACATTCTAATTTGGGTGAAAAGAGTTGAAGGAACAAAAGCATTAAAAGAACAAAAGTAAGGATACAAAAGATAAGGAAAAGAACAAAAGCATTTATTTGACGAAAAAAAAAACAAAAAACAAGCAATATGACTTGGAGTCACTTGCCTTGAAATTGAAATTTTTTTTTATTTTTGTTTGCTTTGATGGGAGAAGTCAGAAGATTTTTCTAAGGGGAATAGGCAATGGATATCCGGAAGTGTCTTGATCCTCTATTCTGCCCATTATGAAGTAAACAATGTTAATATCAGACGCAATTTCAAAAGCAATCCTCATTTTTTGAGAAGGGGAGTTCATTGATTTCTGACAAACTTGTTAAGAAAGGAAACCGATTTATATCACAAAAATTAATCAGGTACGTAGTTCAGAGTAGCAAATCGGTGATAACACTTAACTTACTTTATTATTTGCTTGACCACAACACACATCAATATGAAATGCATGGGTGGACTAAAGCAATATATAAAAGTAATAAAATTTGTAGAGGTAAAAAATTCTTAAAATGTCGAATTGCCCCAACTTCTTGTGCGTCTTTCAATGCAACAAAATCACTATGTCGTTTCCACGAAAGATTGTAATCCGGGTAGAAACCAAGGTATCGCGTTTGTTGCATTTGTTTCACTGGCTCCGTCGCAAAAAAATTTCCATTAATGTCCTGGGGCTCATCTACTCTTGAAGATAAGATAAAATTAATTTTCGCAATATTAAAAGAGAGTAAGCTTAAACTAGTAAAAATATGGAAACTTTTCAAAACATAATTAACCTTCAAAATCAAACTATGTAAACACCGATTAAAAATGTTAATGCAGTGTCATGAGCAAACGAAGTGAGACAAGAACCTGGCAGATAAAACCTCATCGTATCAACATATACCAAATATAGAAGAGGTCCAAGGACCGATCCCTGTGGGACTCCACAAGCCACAGGAAATAGGGCAGAGGTGACACCATCAATCACAACATTAATAAACCTACCATCCAAATAATTTTTAAACCATTTTAAGCATGACCCTTTTATGCCTATACATTCCAATCTCCGAATAAAACACTAAAATTTACTATATCAAAAGCTTTTTCAGAGGAAACGCTATAGCGATGCCTATAGTAAAGGCCATACAGCTCCAATGTTTTATTGTTTATTTTTTTTCCAGAGGCACTTCATATGGAACGGGTCGTCGTAAAAACTTCAAAGGGGGCTCATTCGATTGTAAATCGAGAGTTCTAGTGCCCTTTTTAAATGTCAAAAGGGATTGGAAGGCAACAAACACCCCTTCCACGCCCACCATTTCCCCAAACACACCCAATCAAAATTTTGAGATAGTCATTTTGTTCTACGTAGTTGATTTCCACATAGAAATTTTGTTTTTGAGGAGGAAACTCCACCCCCCCCCCAGCCCTCAGGGAACGGGTTGTTAGTTATGCCCGGGGGGCATTTAAGATTTTTATAGAAAGCATTATCTTAGAAACTTCAAAACGGGCTCACTCGATTGGAAATCCAAAGGGGTAGTGCCCATTTTAAGAGTCGAAAATGATTGGAAGGCAACTAACAATCCTTTCACGCCCACCATTTCCCCAAACACATCCAATCAAAATTTTGAGATAGCCATTTTGTTCAACGTAGTTAAAAGTTCTGGAAATTATATCTTTGAGCATGACATTCCCCCCAAGGTCTTCAGGACAAGGGTTATAAGTTATACCCTGGGGGCATATATGGTTCTTATGGTAGGAATGCTCGTATAAACTTCAGAGAGGGCTAATTTGATTGAAAATTGAAAGTTATAGTCCATTTTTTAAGCGTAAATAGATATTGGAGGGTAAACAGCCCCCACCCACGCCCTTTTTCCCAAATACATCCGATAAAAATTTTGAGATAGCTGTTTTGTTAAAAATAGTTCAAAGATCATATAACAAGAAATCTGGTGTCGCCACAACTCCCCAGGGCCCGGGGGCAGGCGTTGCCAGTTATGCCCTGGGGGCAAAAATGGCTCTCATGGAAGCGATGCTCGTGTAAACTTCAAAGGAGGCTCATTTGATTGAAAATTGAAAGTTCTAGTTCACTTTTTAAGAGTCAAAAGAGATTGGAGGGCACCTAGCTCCCCCCCCACGCCCTTTTTTTCTCAAATCCATCTGATAAAAATTTTAGGATAGCAATTTTTTTTTAAAAAAATAGTTCAAAAACCATATAAAGAAAACTTTAGTGCAAACACACAGCCCTCCAGGGCACGAGGACAGACGTTGTAAGTTATGCCCTGGGGGGCTATATCATTCTTATGGAAGGGATGCTTATAAAAACTTCAGAGAGGAATAATTTATTTGGAAATTGAAAGTTCAAGTTCAGTTTTTGAGAGTCAAAAGAAATTGGAGGGCAAATAGCCCCCCCCAAGCCCCTTTTTTTCCAAATGCATCCGATAAAAATTTTGAGATAGCTATTAAGTTAAAAATTATTCAAAAGTTAGATAACAAAAACTCAGGTGTCGACACAACCCCCCAGGGCCCGGAAGCAGGCGTTGTAAGGTATGCCCTGGGGAATATATGGTTCTTATGAAAGGAAAACTCGTAAAAACTTCAGAATTTGATTGGAAATTGAAAGCTCGAGTTCACTTCTTAATAGTCAAAAGAGATCCCAGGGCAACTAGCCCCCCCCCAAGCCTTCTTTTTTCAAACCCATCTGATAAAATTTTGGGATGGACCTTTTGTTTAAAAAGAAATAGTTCAAAGGTAAGATAAGAAAAACTCCGGTCTCAATACAACCCCCCCCCCCGGGCCCAAGAGAAGGCGTTCAAATTTATGCCCTAAGGGCATGTATGGCTCTTATGAAAGGGATGCTCTTATAAACATCACAGAGGGCTCATTTGATCGGAAATTGAAAGTTATAGTTCACTTTTTAAGAGTCAAGAGATTTAAGGGCAACTAGCCCCCCCCCACCCCATGCCCTTTTTTCCCCAAACCCATCCGCTTCAAATTTTGAGATAACCAGTTTTTAAAAAAATTTTCAAAAAATAGATAACAAAAAATACGGTGTCAACACAACCCCCCCAGGGCCCAGTTATATAAATACCTGTTAAAATTCAAACTCAAAACGACCAGAAATTACTATTAAAGAATAAATGAAACCCAAAACGAACAGAAATTAAATAAACAATCATAGCAAAAAAAACATACAACAAGTAATAATATAAATGAATAAATAGATCTTAAAGCGAGTATTGCTTAGATTGAATATGAAAATCAAGGTTAAGACGAAAAAAATATTTTGCTATTTGAGTATAAATGAAACTTAAAACGAGCAGAAATTAAATAAACAATCAATGCAAACAAACATACAATAGATATCAATGTAAATGAATAAAAAAATCTTAAAAGGAGTGGAACTTAAATTGAATATGCAAATCAAGCTTGAAACGAACAAAAATCACTACAAACAAGTGTTTGGGTATCGCCTCCTTCTCTCACTGTAAAAGTCTAATACTGCGTCATTGGCGCTTTACTAACAACTATATGCGTCTTGAACAGTCTTGGAGAGTCTAAAACCAAAAGTCTAAAACCAATTACGTCATTGGCGCTTTACTGAAAACTATATGCGTCTTGAACAGTCTTGGAAGAATAAACAACATCAAATTGAATATCAGATATATAATGATAATAGTTATTGAAAGGTCCATCAGTTCAAGAATTTATTTGACTATAATTTATTTTTATTTTCAATGCTGCAAGAACTGGAAAAGAAAATATTTATAATATAATTCGTTTTCAGTGAAGCGCCAATGACACAGTAGACTTTTGGTTTATATTAACAGTTAAGGAAGCGGGCAGTATCCAAACTCTTGTTTGTAGTCCAACTATATGCATCTTGAACAACTTTAGAAAGAACTAATAAATTAAATTGAGTATTTGATGTATAATGATATTAATTTCCGAAAGCTCATCAGTTCAAAATTTCACTATAATTTTAATATGTTCAATATTAAGTACAAAAGAAAATATTTTTAATAAGATTGGTTTTAAACAGTTTGTGGTAACAAACTGTAAGTAAGGAGCGACAGTAGTAACCTATCTAGTACTTTCAATTACACATAAAAATATACATTGAAATTGCTGTTGTTTTCAATTACACATGAAAATATACATTGGAATTGCGCAAGAAAAACCCATGCCTTTGACATTGTATTTACACGTGTCAAGCTTTTTGTTTTGATAAGAATTGCATAAAGAATTCATTATTTGACGTCGGCATTTTTTATGAGCCAATCAGAGGATGTTCAACATACGATAATTTGATTTGGGATTGGAGTCTGAATAAATGGAATGGTTTGCACTACAATTCATAATAGTAAGAGAATTGAATTCAGAGAATAGTTTATTTGAGGGGATATTAGTGGAGAAAAAATGAGTGGTGCATTTACATTATTGGAGATTAATGATGGAACCGACAGCAGCAGCAGCAACGATATACGAGTACCCAATATAGCTGTGGAAATAACCGCTGGCTGAAGACTATGCCTTGAATGGGACAGTATGTATGCTAGATACGTGATGTCATTAAGCAAGTTTAAGCAGGAGGAGCAACTATGTTTTGCTGGAAATGTGAATATTCTCCATATAAATAAACTTCGGTCAGCATTAGATGTTCTATCAAAATATATTGATGAGAACAAAATGTATCAGTGAATACTATTATTATTGTAATTATGTTCAATAAAATTGTTTCTAAATCAAAGGTTTTTTTCTTTCTATAGTAGACTAGCGCATATTTTGTAGATTAAAAAAAAAAATTCTGGTTAGTCTGAAGATGGTTGTGAGAGAGTTAGGACTCTAAAAAATGAATAAATTCGAGAAAGAGCGAATCTTGTGGAATCTAGTGTTTATAGAAAAACATTTTACCCTAGATAATGATTTTCTAGAGCTGTTGATTCAAAGGAAGATATTTTCTCGGGGAATTCTTTTCGATACAATGAAAAACAGATTCTCCATCATTAGACTATTGTATGAAGCTTCTACATCTTGTTCCAATTGCATTTACACAATTTACTGATATATTGATCACGACACGGCAAAATGATATTGTGGATATGCTTTTAAACATTAGTTTAGAAATTTAGGACTTTTTTCATGAGAAAGAGGGTGCTCAAGAATGATTTACTCCTCTCTCTATCTCAGAAAATTTTTGTTTTTGCTAGCTCAGTTTCATTGTGGCAGTGAGAGTGTCAACACATGAAAAAATGTTCCATACATGTCCCCTATGTATGTACACACTGGGCAGCTGGTCATCATGTGAGAATTGCACAATGATTGATGAGTATGATGAAAAGTGTAGATTATGCAACCCGTGTAAATTGCATAAAGAATATGCTGTACAAATTAAAGGTTGTAATTCCTGTCTTGAAGAGGTGTGTGACTCTCATCCTAGAGGACACCTATGCTCTAATTGCCATTATGATAAATGTAATCAGTGGGAGAATACATATCCGGGTATGATTGGAATGAATCCTAACCGTGATTTTAGTTTATTGCTACGAGATTGGTATCGTCGTGGTTTTAGATTGTTCTGGGAGGAGGAGCCGGGTCAACGATTCAACTGTTGGAACAGCAAAAGAATATGGTTTCTACCTCATCGTTGTGAAGACAATGGGTCTTATGATTATAAGCCCACTGATTTTTATTTGGCTGTGACGGAATGTGATTCGCTCCGTGAGGACACTGTTTGTGAAATTACTTCAAATAAACAAATTGAAACATGTGAATTCTATAGAATGAATAAGAATAGTAGCATTGACTATGCAAAGAGATATGACAAGAGTGAAGTCACACTCTGCTGTAGAAAATATGACCCTGACATTGCAGTACATCAGGATCAGTACACTGTGAATTAAGATAACCTACCTGCACTAGTTGTTGTCGAAAAGTACCTATACCAAGTAGATGAAGAAATCTAAAGAGTAGAGAAGTAATTATATTATGTACATAAAATTCTAACAACAGACAATTTCACATACATTTTTAGAACATTTTATTCGTATGGCAATAAAATCAATATTAAATACGTTTTTAAGTACATTTTCCACTAGAAAGTCATTCAATTGAGGTAAGTCAACGTAGATGTTGAGAAACTGCTTGTAGGTGTACCCACGACATCTGAACATGAAAAAGAGTAGTGCATGAAAGCCACATGTCTTAGTCGTTAAATCCTGTACTCTTCGTTTATTTTGAATAATTGTTTTTCCACTGCTTTCAATAAAGTTGCTGATGTATGGCGTGTAGAATTTATACGATAGGCCAAGAGGATAAAAATTTCAATATTCTTCGCTGTTTGAAAGATGCATAGCCAATGGCCGGTCTTCAAAATCGATGGGCTGCTATTAACAATGATTATGGCATTGTTAACACTTGAATTTTTTTCAATGAAGTCCGAAGGTATGCAATAGGACTTGTACTGGGACATGTATGGGTCCATACTAAATACGTGGATTATTTGGTTTGTGTTCATGGTGCTAGGTCTAGTAGAACACTGCCGTCGGGTGTGATTTTCCAATAGGTTTCAAATTGACTCTATGATATTAGAGTGATACTTTCATTCAGATCATTGGCAAATGTACACTCTAAACGTACATTCCCCCTTCGTACTATGCTCAAATCCTGAGTCCCCGACAAGTTCAAAACAATTACCCCATCATTTTTTGAAAATATTGAATTGGTTATTCCATTTTTAAATAGTTGAGAGTCATGATTTATGGATTGCATGGTCAACTCGTACAGTGCTCTATAGGTTTTTTTGTCAAATGATAGGGAGTACAGTGAAATACCATTCACTTTACACACAAGGCTAAATAGACCAAAAAAACTAAAATCGTGGTGGGATTTAGTCCAGGATCTAACAGCAATACTACTGTTTGCAAAAGTCAAAGCCACTTTTGATGGGATTTCTCAATTGATAAATGATGAATCGCTATAGCTACGAGAACCGGTGGCAATATGACGTTGATTGGTGATCGTATGGGGGACAAGGAATTTAATGTTATTGCCATTGGCTCTTAGCTTTTCCACTGACAATGCAACAGAGCTCATAACCTGTTGTTTTTGAAGGTGGAGAAATGCCGATGTGATAGTAAAATTTTCATCAGGTACTTCAACAGGTTTTTTTCTCAAAATAAAATTTAATGGTGCCATCTGTGGCTTTATGTCCATCCTGATATTGGGGGTTTGTCATTGGGATAATTTAATTTATTATGATTTAATTTTCAATCCAGATGATTCTCTTGGGTTACTGTAGTAGTCGAATCGCCGTCGGGATCAACACCTGATCGGTATTCATAGCCCAATGATTGTCCTCTCAACTCCTTGTATGCCTTTGGTGTCATCATCATAAATTGTATGTAGCTTGCATAGTTGGATAAATTATTGCTAGTGCTCACCAAAGTACCATTAATAAATACATTAATTTGTTTGAATAGGTTGTGTAGAATACAGTTCTCGTAGGAGAGACCATCGCCAGCATTTGGAGTTGTATTATCTGACTTTTTCTTCACCACAACATTTAAGTAAATAGATGTTGATGACAAATCAATGAAATAGTCTTCATTGGAAAATATTTGAAAGTGTATATTTTCCGAGAGGGGTTGTTGGGGGTGAAATTGTTCATAATAGCCGTACTTGACCTGACATCAACATTTTCAGCACTGAATAGATTCAATGAGGAACTGATTGATGGATATGATTCCTTGTGGGGGAGATAAGTCATCTTAAGAGAACAAGTTCTTCTTTGATCTAACAATATTTTTCTTTTTTTTCTTCTTCTGCTTATTGGTCTTCCTTGTTTTATTCCTCAAAGTACTTGTTGATGTCCTTCGCTTCCCGCCTGGGTGGAGACTGATGAGTGAATGACCCGCACGCATCCTTTTCAATCCCTCCCCATTTTGTCGAGATTTTAGTTGCTCACCAACGGCTCTTGCTGGAGATCTAGGATTTTTTTTAAGAGTCTCCTTGAAATTTTTGCCACCCCCAGTCCTGTAGTTTGGTGGCAGCAAAATTCGATGCAGCAGGTTCAAGATATGTTCTGGCAAGGGGCAGGGCAGAACGAAATAGACTAGCAAACCAGCTACCAAGATCAAAGCCAGATATTATTGTAAGCCCCTTCTAGTAGTCCAATCCATTGCCTAATTGACGAGGACTCAAAGCACCAACAGAGCAATCGATATCGGGACAGACAAACGGAATTCTCCTATTGTTCATTTTAGGTGATTGTGCTATCGCCAGCAATGGGTCGAAAATGACATGTAATCACTGCTAAGCCTTTTGTTATTGCTAAAGGATAGCCCAATTCTCTTCTTAGTGTTAACTGACAGGGTTCCAAATACAAAGTGTTTACAGGAACGTACTGAAAATGATCTATATTATAGTGATGAATAAGTTCATAAGATGTTTTTCGTTCAAGAACACGTAGGAGGGGGACATTTGAATTACAGACTCTCGATGTTTCCACAAAGGATGCATATAGAAATATGCAAGAGTCCGAGGCAAAACCAGGCGGATAATCAGCGAAAAACTTGATTCATCCCTTAAACAGTGCCATCATTTTCACCATTGATCATATTCTGTTTAAAACCAAGAACATCTCTCAGATTATCATCGAGAATAGTAATTTCAGTGTCAAAAGGCGAGGTAATGTAAATCCTATCATGTTCCAATGAGTAATTAAAATGGAATTTACCATTCCTACGATGTGAGATTTTTCTATTGATTTTACAACACAAATCCGTCATATTGTCGTATTCAATATATTTCAATTTGCCATGTGGATAGTCACTAAATTTAAGTGCTTCAACCCATTCATAGTCGATATAACCCAATCCATTCATAGTCCAATCGAGTGGTATAACTTTTATATCATACACAAGAACCTTTCTCAGGATGTCATAGGTATTTTTGAGAATACAGTCGACTAGAGCCACTTCATATGCACCGTCAAATTTGATGGCGGGGGAGAGTTTTGTCCAAAAATCACTTGTCGTATTCAAGTCGTTGTAGAGAGGATCGGAAACATTGGACATGAAAGTTACATAGAAATCATTGTGCATTGTCAATATCTTCAACACCGATCCAAGAATAAAAATCAGAGTTGTATCCTAGCCACCGAACAAATAACTGTTTCTTACCCCTGCGAGTACGAGTCTTTAATATCTTTTCAATTTGATAGATTTCACTATTATTTTTAACTTTTTGTAGTTCATAGTCATAAAGGCCGCCGAGAATCTCTTCATCTTTGGTATCACGCAAACGATAAGTTATGGGTTTAGTGTCTAGGATTTTTGCCACTTTCAAAAGTTCTGTGGACCACAAGTAATTTCCCTTTTCAAAAACATTAGTTGTTCTATCAATTCGAACAGTATCACTAAAGTTGAATTTATTTTTCTTCTTCTTGACAATCATTTCATTGGAATATTGTTTAAGAAAGGCGTCAATTTTATCATGTCCAGAATGATGAACTTCCGTTGGTGTTGAGTTGGACAATGACCGATGAGATCATTGATTATAAATCAACATGATTTTATCTAAATCATCAATCAAAGGCGGTGTATTTTTCAATGTACAATTTCCTGAAATTAAAAGTCTAATAGTTCTTATCAATCGTTCGGCCAATACAGCCTTTATAGGACTATGACTATGATAGAGCAGTGTACTCTATTTCTCTAGTACTTTGGCAACATGAGAATTAACCAATTCTCTACCACGATCTGTTTGAATTTTTTTTATATAAACCCTGTTCAAAAATGCTTTCAATGGTCTTAGCAGCTTCAAAACTTTTCTTTGATCGTAATGGACTCGCATGTGCATAACGACTAAAAAAACTGATTGCAAGTCGGATATAATTGTGTAGTATATTATGACGTCGTTGAACCTCATCTAGAGCCAGGAGAACTACATACACTATATACAATGGGTAAAAGGTTTTAGATTTATGATATTAATCGGCACAAAGTATTGGATTTATATGCAGAATGTAACTTGATTCATTTTGTAGATAGTCTTGTACACTTTTAGTGTGAACACCAGTGACTTTGGAAAGAGTGGTGGGGGAACTTAAACTCCCCGCCTCCCCAATATTTTCATAAACACCTTTCAGAACATCAGCCATTTTGAACGTAAACACGTTGTGTAACGTCCGCTACCCTTTTGTAGACTGGCCGTTGATGTTGTTGATGATTAAGGTGGTGACTTTTACAGGATGCGTTTCCGCTTCCGTTGATCCATGAGCGATGTGTTCGTATTTTCAGAAATTTATTTTAAATCTTCTTCTTCTCCATTTTCATGATCATTTTTTATTTGTTCTGATTTTGTTGATGATGATGATGATGATGCACATGCATTTAATTTTTTAGAATTTGTCTATTGCCAATAAGACTTTTGGGGAAGTTTAATGTATTTAGAAAGTTGTATAGATGAGTGTCAAATTAAAATAGTCCTATACGATTTTTAACCATGTCATAGATTAAATCAGGTTGATTATAGCTCTTGCCCCGAATTATAATCCCTTCCCCATTACTCTCAACTTAAATGTGATTTCGACCACTTTCCAAGAGATAGACTAGGAGTTATTTACTTTGTTCAAAATATGAGCGAGGTATTAGATTTCCAATTTTCAATACACTTGAATCAGATTTCCCCTTCTTTAGTTCTGCTTCAGCAGCAGCAGCAGACTCCTAAGGAGATGATTCTTTTTTGGGATAAATACCAGCAGAAGTGGGCTTCGACCGATAGGACTTGTGTTTGTCCATTCGGTGAAGTGCATCTTGAAGTAAAAGCAGTTTTTTATCATCCTCAATATTTTCATTGTCAAGGAAGTTACTCAGATTGTTCTCAAAGTGTTCCACGGGTGAGAGAGCGAGATCTATTGGAGTCAACTTTTAGGGTTTTGCCATTCTCACTAGAGAAAACTGTTTACAAGTCCTGCAATTATTGGCAGTAAAAGTGTGAAAAAGCTACCGCCAGCCTGAAGAAGTCGTTTCCTTTTAAAATTCTTTCCTTTCTTTTTAGAGGCCATTGCACGTACAATGGAACGATGTTGCTTTGCCTGTTGCTTAACTACTTCTGGCAGTTGAACATTACCCTCGATAAAATTGAAGTAAAGTTCGGATGTTAGGTTAATGAAATCATTGTCAATACCACGTTTGAGTATTGTTTCCCTAAGCTAAAGCTCGCAAGTGCTTATACCAAAAAACAAATACACCTTTTCACGTATTTTTTTCAAGGTCATAATTCTTACTAATAGGTCTTTTTAGTGTTCACGGGGAGATATACTGTAATTTCATTATCGAAAATATCTGTGATTACACGCAGATCCTCGGGTGTATTTTGATTAAGATCCAATAGGATATAAACGTAGGGTTTATTAGTTGCCTTATTGTATGCTGATAGCATAAATTTAGGGGCACCTGAATAGATTTTTTTTTTGAGGTTTATTAGCGAACGAGAATCATAAACAACTCTGTATATTAGAAAGCACTTGCAACTCAATGCAAGTTTTCGAATACATTTGCTCTGAGGAAAGAGGTTGTGTAGAACCAGAGTAACGGAAATCTCTTCATGATGAGAGTGAACAGTGAACGATTGAAGCGTTTGCTGGGACCACTGTTCAATAGATTCAGCCAGATCGTCAATCATCAGCCAAGAGTTTGGTTCAATAATGTTGAAAACATCAAGTCCCTGTATGAATTGTATCTGCACCAAACCCGTGGTGGCAGCAATTGCTTTTATTTTATCGTATGACTCCTGCCAAATACTGTAACAATAGTAGATTTTTTTTGGCTTTTCTAAAAAAATTTTACCGCAATTTTTAATTATTTTAGTTAAGAGAGTTGTTTTGCGCGACATTGACAGTCCACACAGCAACGATCTGAATGGTGTTTTAAATTGATATATGTTCCCTTCAACACTTCACCTAGGCAAC
This sequence comes from Artemia sp. Qi Xiang Cuo, assembly GCF_049724085.1. Taxonomy (NCBI): domain Eukaryota; kingdom Metazoa; phylum Arthropoda; class Branchiopoda; order Anostraca; family Artemiidae; genus Artemia; species Artemia sp. Qi Xiang Cuo. Next base: position 51,757,633 of record NC_142798.1, on the reverse strand, counting down.
TAACTTTAGACTATGGCTGTCTAATGACTAAATAATTTCCCTATTACTACTCCGTTCAAGAATAATAATAATAAGAAGAAGACGAATATGAATAAAGAATCATATTTTCTTTTATTGTATACATAAAAAACTAACAATACTTTAAAAAAATACTACATTGAAAGCACATTAAACGTGATAAAATATACTTTTTAATTTATTTACGATAAAAAATACAACATTTACATAGGTACATAGAAAAAACACCTAAATAAATACACATTTTTTTTTAATTTATTTATAATAAAAAATACAACATTTACATAGGCACTTGAAAAAATATCACTTTTTTTGTTTATTTATTTATAGAAAAAATACAACATTTATTAGAATAAAGCACTTGAAATAATAATATCAAACACTTTTATTTACAGTATTTTAAATTTTGGGGTCCCCCCTCCCCCTGGGGGGCGGCCGCTGCGGTGGCCAGGGGCGGGCCGGGAAGCGCTGGGCGCCGGGAAGCAGGGGCGCGCGGTGGCGGGCTTGGGCCGGGGGGAATAAAAATTGGAAAATTATCTGCCGTTGACACACACCCACATAAAAACCCACACACACACACACACACACACACACACACACACACACACACACACACACATTGAAAATTTTGTGTGATAAAAAAAAAAAAAATTAAAAACACCCAATTACCCAAAAAACCCTCCCATCCAATTTATACTTTTGTTTAAATGAATTTAAGTTAATTTTTCTAGACCGAGTTGTTTTCTGTACTCTATACATTCAACTCGGTCTGAAATTAAATAATGACCGTGTGGTAGTACCTTAACACCATCCTTAAGTACATAGACTTTTTACGATATGGCAGACATGGCGTTTTTCTCAACTCTAACTGTGTAGTTTTTAAATTGTAAAGAGCGAATCGCCATGACTTTCGCACTTGGCACTAAACTACGTTCTACACAGTTTCTATACACACTCATGTCAAAATTATTTTTTAAAAAGTGTGTAGGTACCCCCTTGGAAACTTGTTTGATATCCTTGCTGTGCGTTTCCTCAAAGCAAGCCTTAGGTCCAGAAAACACACCACTTGATAACAGATCACTACCTGTTTCAGATTTTAAAATTAACAATTGATTTGGGGCCTGACGTTTCACTAATTCTGGGTAGAGGGATTCGTCCCAATTAGTGTAGTCCATTCGTGAGCTAATGTACTCGCCATTTTCCAAATCATTCAATAGATTTTCAGTTTTGACTTTTAACAGGAGTGAATCAGTGTCCCTGTAATACACTTGAACTTGTCCCTCAATCGGCCACTGTACCTTGCATACATTATAATAAAATGACAACATGAGTTTCTTGGATATTTCAGTTATTGCACTCCCGCCTGCAATATTTTTATTTAATACAATGTTTCTTTTCTTACGGTGTAGGAGCACCATATCAGAGTCTATGATTGTGAACGATGTGAAGTTATGATCCGCAATGATTAGAGCACAATCTTTGGGATTGGTTACAATGTCAAATTGACTTCTGTTTCGTACGCTCTCGCACAGTTTACTGAAAGCTGAGTTCAAAATGAGTTTATAGACTTCTTTTTCAACTTTCGTTTTCGCTTGTGAACGCTTACTGACAAAGGTGTCAATAAACGTTTTCATGTGAAGCTTTTGATAAAATTGGAGTGCTTTATGAATCTTTGTGACCTTGAAACCATTGGACACCATCCTTTTCAATAGCACTTGCTGAACAACGATATTCTGTTTCGGGTCGAGGTCGGCAAGTAATTTTTGTTTTGAAGGTACCCAGTGCATACTCCCGTCCTCTACTAAAGATAAATTTTAGGGACTTAGAGATTCCCTACCCACTGACCAATGTATACACGAAAAAACAAAGTCTTCTAACGGGTCTTGTACGGACATGGGTACTTCATCGTCAATTTAAAAAGAACCATCCCTAGTTCCCATTCTTATAGACACTAGAAATGTCAGAAAAATTCTAGGTAAACAGATTTTCAATCCATTTATAATTAACACACAGAAAACAGTAGTGAGATATTGCCGATGGGTAAAGAGAATTCATATCCAAAAGAACTGCGTCCGACTTTTCATCGGTGCGCTGTCCACTCGGATCAGTTTTCATGATACGATCCCCGTGAAAAACATACCCACCCCTCATTGATCTCTCTACAAACAGATGCTGATCCGAGTGGCAATTAAAAATGCACACTTGAAACACTGTAGCCTCGTATCGAAACAGATTCGTTGTATCCCCCTACACCCCTCTAAATCTGAATGATATTTCAAAAATATAGCCCTCTCCCTATGACCCCATCTTACGATAAACTCCTTTTTAAACCTACATATGTTAACACTTAGAATTTCAATAAATAAAGCCACAGATATACTACCCCCCTCGATATAATTTTACTCCGTAATTTGTATGCTCTTAGCCTCCTTAATAAAATATTACCCATAATTTTATAAATTGAGGCGAATTGCCGACATCTCTGTGTGCAAGTACTTAGAATACATCTCACCCGCATTCTCATTTTAAAACAATATTTTTAGTGCTATTGATGCTTTTAAACTGACCCCCACTCCCCACACCTCCATTTGTTGTTCAAGAATGGCTCGAATCTTATTATTATATGAATGTGTAATGGCCGAGGGATCTGTTATTATATCCCCCGACACTAGACAGTTGAAGGGGTCACCGGATTTGGTGCTGTAGACCATTGTGTGGTACACCGCAGAGTTGGAGAGAAGAAATTCTGGAAGAGGGGATACTGGTGTTGTTGTTGTTGTTGTTGTATTACTACTAGTACTAGCTATATCATTAGGCGGAATGGGGGGGGGGGGTGACACAGAATTGTCAATAACACCACCACTCCCAGTCTGTTCAATTACATTGGTTGGAGATGGCATGAGGGCCCCTAAGCCCGATAGCACATATTCCATGGTGTTTGGGGACAATTGATCGAGCCAGCCTGTATTGTCCAGTGTTAGAGTTTCATTATGAGACCCGGTTCAGATGCACTAGTAACATCCCCTGAATGCTCACGCATAAAACTATCTGCCCACTCCGGATCCTCAATCATATCAATATCACAATTTAAGTCGTCTAGGCTAGCCATTTCCCCAAAAACATCATTAAGGAAACCCCCTTGCCATTCCATATTATCTACAACTAATGTAGGTTCGTCTCTGAACTCCATTGGCGGTGATAGAATTGGTCCAGTAAATGCTGATGTCTCATCACTCAATGGTGGTGGTGCTATTTCATTAATCTGTAGAAAAAAGGTTTTATTTTCTATGTGAAATAACCATTATTTTTATAAAGTTAATAAACTATGTCAATTTTTCATAGTCATTGTCACACTACCTGAACAATTAAAAGAAGAAAGAAAAGTTACATTGCCATATTTCTTTCATAATGACAACTGAACATGTTAAAAATATATATTGTTTTAGTTAGGAAAATGAATTCTTATTCTTAGAGGATAAGTTAGAACAAGAGAATGATATATAAAACTAATGGTTTTATTCAAAAAAAAAAATTTCAGAATAAAAATGCAAAATAGGGATCCAGCTCTAGTGCTTGTCCTTCTTGATTGTAATTTTCAATAAAACCCGACCATCGTTCAACCGAGGCAGTATATTATATGAAGCAATGATCTTCAGCCTCGGTTAATGGGCATGAATCCCATATATTGGTTGCTGGTGTTGTTGTAACTTTCTCGACAATCCGAATTTTCCTATGTCGCTTGGCAACGGATTTGATTGAAGTGCTGGACGCAGTTAACCTGGACTAGATTAATCATTCTAAGCGAAGAACTTTTTTTCTCCTTCAATATCAACAATTAAAGTGCAATTAAAATGCTGGATGAACCTTTGGGTATCTGGAGTTTTGTTTGGAATTGTTTTATAATATCCCTTCCGAGTTGGGGTTGAGTACAACGAGCCTCAGAACCAACATAACTGGTTTATTATCGTACTAGATGGGCTAAAGCCTCAAATCCCTTTCGGAAATAACTTCTCACATGTCTAACTGTTTTATCAAAATAATTCCCTAAAATGTCCAAGACGGTTTCGTGCGAATGATGTTTTTGATATCAATGTGATGTCACATTTGAAATTGTTAAGAATCTTTTTCTCGTGTTAATGTCTCTTCATCTACGATAAAAACATCCTTTAATTTGAAACCTACTTTGTAACGAGCGATTAACATTAAAATTAAACTTGTCGGATTAATATTCAACCTTCTCGATGGCTTATTTTGATAAAAGATTAAATATGCGCAAAGCTAAGTGCAAAAACATATCCCAGTTTAAGAACAGTTGTTCAATTGTCAACTGTGAAATAGTGATTTGTTTATATATATATATATAGAGTTTGTTTGAAGAAATAATGGTTTTTTGCATTAGAAAACATCTTGCTTAAAAGAAAAATTACATGTAAAGTTTTATAAAAATCTATGGAAAATTAGGACAAGCTATTTGCTACTTCTGCGGTATAACCAGTCTCTTATATACTGCTAATTTGGTTAATGGTAATGAAAGAAAATGAAATAGAATAGTTTAGAAACAAATTTAAGTTTTACTCATCAAAAAATACGCGCTTGAGAAAATTTGCCTTATTTTTGAAAATACGGAGAGAAAAAAAATGTATATTTACAAATTCAGACTGCACTTGTACTTACTTACAGTTCATTACCACGAACTGTTTGACGTCGTTGAAGTTTTAATGCTTAGTGTTGTTTTAAAAGCTAAAAAATAGTCTTAAATTTTGCATTTTAGTATAATTTTTCTTTTATATTTTTGGTTGTTACGTTGATTGCAGGCCTTGGGCCGTACTCAGGCATAGGGGGGAAATATTCATTTAAAGTTTTGAATTCCATTGTCTTCAGAAAAAATTTTCCTATTGTTTTGATTGTAATCAGTTGTTTATGATGGAAAGGCAGCGTTGTCTTCTTCATTATTTACGTGTAGTTTTTATCGAGGATGTGTTCCCGTCTCCTCACGAAATAAAATCTTAGGTAAGTCTTTATTGGGAGCAATGTCATGTTTAAAAAATTTTTATCGTGACAATGTGTTCACTTTTGCTACTTTCATGTCAGTTCTCAGGGACAAGGACAGAGAGAGAGAGAGAGAGAAGAGAGAGAGAGAGAGAGACAGTAAGGGGAGAGAGAATGAGAGAGATGGGGGAGGAATAGCATTATTCATTGCAAGCATATAAGAAGTCGATTTACTAGATTATTAAAATATTTTTAGAATATCAGTTTAAAAGTTACTTCGATAAACACAGCTAGCTCGGCAGATTCCTTCTTTCCTTTGGAATGGGGCGCGAGACAAATTACAGTTGATCTGATTGCATTCAATGATTCAATTAATCCCGTCTCAGTGCTATCCTGAGTTTCATCCATTTTTGCGCGCTTTTGCTGCGATGGTTGATCAACAACATTCTAAAAAATAAAAATCATTTTCAGTTTTCAAACTATTTAGCTTATGAGAGGGCACTGGCCCCCCTCAATATCACAGTACCAAACCCCCAAAAGTTGAAAAAATGACACAAGCAGTTAACCTGGACTAAATAAATCATTGTAAGCGAAGAACTTTTTCTCCTTCCATATCAACAATTAAATTTTTCTATTGAAAGGAAAAGCTTATAAAAATGTACAAACGATTTAAGAATCAAAGCTTAGGTAAATAGCTCCCAAGACCTTCCTTGTCTTTCAAACGTCGTTCATAAAAGCTATAAAATTGTAACACCCAGGAGGTTTCTGTATCTCATTACCCTAAATATATACGTGCTAATTTAGTTATATTGCGCCGCTAATTTTTGCATGTCAGTCGCGATGAAATAAAAACACGCATCCGTGATCTTTCTTCTGCGTGGCAAAAAATAGAAAATTCCACATTTTTACAGATAGGAGCTTGAAACCTTATCATTTGGGCTCCCTAATACGCTAAATCTATTGGTGTGATTTTTATTAAGATCACTTGACTTTTAAGGGGTGTCTATCCCTTTTTTTCAAAAATCAGGAAAATGTTCTCAGCCTCGTAACCTCTGATAGGTAAGACTAAACCTAATGAAATTTATATATTTGAAATCAGCATAAAAAGTTGACTCTTTTTTATATATCTGTAGGTATCAAAAATTCTGTTTTTTAGAATTTTGGTTACTTTTGAGGACGGGTGCTCCTTACTTACAGTTCATTATCACGAACTGTTTGACGTCGTTGAAGTTTTAATGCTTAGGGTTGTTTTAAAAGCTAAAAAATAGTCTTAAATTCTGCATTTTAGTATAATTTTTCTTTTATATTTTTGGTTGTTAAGTTGAGTGCGGCCCTTGGACCGTACTCAGGCATAGTTCGTAAGTTAATTCATAACTCAATTTTGAGAAAGCCATTTAACCAACAAATTTGTAAACATGCTAAACTTGATCAGATAGTGAGAAATCTGATTGGCCCTGTTTTTTAATATTTACCGAAATTTGAAGAAAAAAAAAGGGACTTTTTAATTAGAATAGGAAGCTTTTTGAAAGTGCTAACAGCTTTAGCGTAAAGAGCATGATATCGAGGAGGGGGCAACCCTTCATATCCGGATTAAATCTGCCGAAACTAATATGCAAATTCTATTTTAATTTTTCATGTACGATATAAGAAAATTTTACTCACCAGAAGTCGCTTAGAAGATTCCATATCTCTATCAATGTAAATGATTGTAAACTATAGGTATTGTCAGAACAAATGAACTATTCAATCTGTATAAAATTATAATTTGAAACTTGAATATATACAAAAAAATGACTGAATATATTAACATCTAAACAGGACATACTGGTTTTCTGACCCCGGATTTACCCTAAAAGACATGTATATCATATATATTACAAAGTAGAAATTATATAAGAAATTTGTCCTTCATAACATATTGCGCAATTCAATGTATATTTTCATGTGTAATTGAAAACAACAGCAATTTCAATGTATATTTTTATGTGTAATTGAAAGTACTAGATAGGTTACTACTAGCGACCCAGCTCAATAGTAACCAAAACTCTAAAAAACGGAATTTTGATACCAGTAGATACATTAGAAGAATCAAATTTTTATGCTGACTTCAACTAAATAAGTTTCATCAAGTTTAATCTTCCTCATCAAAATTTACGCGCCTGAGAAAATTTGCCTTATTTTCGTAAAAAGGGGGAAACAACCCCTAAAAGTCATAGAACTTTAACGAAAATTACGCCGTCAGATTCAGCGTATCAGAGAACCCTATTATAGAGGTTTCAAGCTCCTATATGCAAAAATGTGGAATTTTGTATTTTTTGCCAGTAGAAAGATCACGGATCTTTCTACTGGCGTGTTTATTTGTTTTGTTTTTTTTTATTTCCCAAGGGCGATCGTATCGATCCAGTAGTCCTAGAATATCGTGAGAGGGCTCATTTGAACGGAAATTCTAGTGCCCTTTTTAAGTGACAAAAACATTGTAGGGTAACTTCGCCCCCTCCAACGCTAACTTTTTTTCCCGAAATCACCCAATCAAAATTTTGAGATAGCTATTTTGTTCAGCATAGTCAAAAATCTAATTAATATGTCTTTGAGGATGACTTAATCCCCCATAGTTCCCGGGGGAAGGGCTGCAAGTTATAAACTTTTCCCATTGTTTAAATATAGTTTTGGTTTTTGGGAAGTATACTGGCGTTTTCAGGTGTAATTTTTTTCTAGTGGAGGGGTCGGGGTCAGAGTAGGGGTTACGGGGGAGGATCTTTCCATGGAGGATGTTTCCTTGGGGAAAGGGACATTTCTATGAAGGGGGCGCTAGACTTCCCAGCAGTATTTACAAAACGATCAGAAATTAAATAAAAAAAACAAGTTTTTTCAACTGAAAGTAAGTAAGCAACATTGAAACTTAAAACAAACAAAAATTATTATGCATATGAGGGGGTTCGCCCCCTAGTCAGTACCTCATTCTTTATGCTAATTTTTTTTAGTACTTTCAAAAGAGCTATCTATTTTAATTAACCGGCCTTTGTGATTCAGGGGTTTGAGATTCGAATAAAATTCGAACTTTAGCGTAAAAAGCGAAGTATTGACTAGGGAGCGAACTCCCTAATATACGTAATAAAGACACACGAATATAGAAATTCGTTACGTAAGTTAATTCGTAAGTTACGTCAGAACAAAATTTCGAGAAACCAATTAGCAAAAAAAAAGAAAATTAGTATGCGAATTTCGTTTTATTTATTCATGTACAGTGAGCCAAAATCAAAGATGCATTAATTCAAAAACGTTCAGAAATTAACTGAAAAAAAAACAAGTTTATTTAACTGAAAGTAAAGAGCGACATTAAAACTTAAAACGAACAGAAATTATTCCGTATACGAAAGGGGCTGTCCCCTCCTCAACACCTCGCTCTTTACGCTAAAGTTTGACTCTTTCTCACAACTTTATTTTTTAAAACAATAAAAAACTTTAGCGTTAAGAGCGAGGCGTTGAGGAGGGGACGGCCCCTTTCATATACGGAATAATTTCTGTTCGTTATAAGTTTTAATGTCGCTCCTTACTTTCAGTTAAAAAAAAACTAGTTTTTTTCAGTTAATTCAGTAAAGCGCCAATGACGCAGTAGGTTTTAGACTTTTACAGTGAAAGAAAGAGGCGATACCCAAACTCTTGTTTGTAGTAATTTCTGTTCCTTTCAAGCTTGATTTGCATATTTAATATAGGTTTTACTTGTTTTAAGATTAATTTTTTCATTATTATTAGTATTAGTTGTACGTATGTTTATTCGCAGTGACTGCTTGTCTAATTCAAGTTCGATTTGAGATTTATTTTTGTTCCAATAACAAAATATTTTTTTCTTTTTAAGCTTAATTTTCATGTTCAATCTAAGCATTAATCGCTATAAGATCTATTTATTGATTTATATTATTATTTGTTGTATGTTTTTTCCTAGGACTGTTTATTTAATTTCTGTTCGTTTTGGGTTTCATTTATTCTTTAATAGTAATTTCTGGTCGTTTTTAGTTTGAATTTTAACATGTATTTGTATATGTTGAGCTTAAGTTTAAAATTGCCTTTACTTTTCTTTTAAAAAAATATTTTTCTGAAATTTTTTTTTTAATTAATTAAAATCAAAGAATACTGTTAGAGGAATTTCGCCCCTTTCTAGACAATTAAATAAAAAAACAAGTTTTTTAAACTGAAAGTAAGGAGCGACATTAAAACTTAAAACGAACAGAAATTATTCCGTATATGAAAGGGGTTGTCCCCTCCTCAACGCCGCGCTCTTTACGCTGAAGTTTTTTATTGTTTTATAAAAAAAAGTTTTTTGAAAGAGTCAAACTTTAGCGTAAAGAGCGTCGCGTTGAGGAGGGGACAGCCCCTTTCATATACGGAATAATTTCTGTTCGTTTTAAGTTTTGATGTCGCTCCTTACTTTCAGTTTAAAAAACTTGTTTTTTTTATTTAATTTCTGATCGTTTTTTAGTTAATGCAGCTTTTATTTTGGCTCACCGTCATTGAATAAGTAAACAAAATTTGCATAAAAATTTTACTTTTCTTTTGCTAAATGGCAGTATCTAAATTTGGTTCTGACGTAATTTACAAATTAACTTACGTAACGAACTTCTAAATTCGTATATTTTTCTTCTGGCAAAAAATACAAAGTTGCAGATTTTTGCAGATATGAGCTTGAAACCTATGTTATATGGTTTTCTGATACGCTGAATCTGACAGTGTGATTTTCATTAAAATTTTTTCACTTTTAGGGGATGTTTCCCCCCCCTCTTTAAAAAATAAGGTCAATTTTCTCAGGCTCGTAGCCTTTGATGAGTAACACTAAACTTAAAAAAATTTATATATTTACAATCAGCATTATAAGCCCATTCTTTTGATACATTTATTGACATCAAAGTTCCGTTTTTAAAAGTTTCGATTACTATTGAGCCGTATCGCTTGTTTTTTTTATTGTTTTTTTTATTACGTATATGTTATTACGCATATGATGGGGTTCTTCCCTTAGTCAATCCCACTCTCTTTACGTTAAAAGTTAAAAAAAATTTTAATTCACAAACCTCTGAATCACAAAGGCCGTTTAATTAGAATAGATAGCTCTTTTGAAAGCACAAAAAAAAACTGTAGCGTAAAGAGCGAGGTATTGATTTGGGGGAGAACCCCCGCATATACGTAATAATTTCTGTTCATTTTAAGTTTTAATGCTGCTCCTTACTTTCAGTTGAAAAAACTTGTTTTTTTAATTTAATTTCTGATCGTTTTTTAAATAATGCTTGGCAATTCGGCGCCCCCTTCATAGAAGTGTCCCTTACCCCAAAGAAACATCCTCCACGGAAAGATTCTCCCGAGTAACCCCCTCCTCCAGCTCCCCCCCCACCAGAAAAAAAATCTTCCGGAAAAGGTCGGTATACGTTCAACTCAACAATACAATATGTAAGCAATGGGCAAAGTTCATAATTTGCAGTCCTTTCCCCGAGGAGCTGTGGGGGATTAAGTCATCGTAAAAGACATATTTATTAGATTTTCGACTATGCTGAACAAAATGGCTATCTTAAAATTTTGATTGGGTGACTTTCGGAAAAAATGAGCATGGGAGGGGGCCAAGTTGCCCTCCAATTTTTTTGGTCACTTAAAAAGGGCACTAGAACTTTTAATTTCCGTTCCAATGAGCCCTCTTACGATATTCTATGACCACTGGGTCAATACGATTACCCCTGGGAAAAAAAACAACAAACAAATAAACACGCACCCGTGACCTTTCTTCTAGCAAAAATTACCATATTCCTCATTTTGTAGATAGGAGCTTGAAACCTCTACAGTAGGGTTCTCTGATACGCTGAATATGATGGTGTGAATTTCATTAATGTTCTATAATTTTAGGGGGTCTTTCCCCGTTTTTTCGAAAATCTGCCAAATTTTCTGAGACACGTAACTTTTGATGGGTAAAATTAAACTTGATGAAACTTATATATTTGGAATCAGAATTAAAATCTAATTCTTTTAATGTATCTATTGGTACCAAAATTCCGTTTTTTAGAGTTTCGGTTACCATTGAGCCGAGTCGCTCCTTACTTACAGTTCGTTACCACGAACTATTTGATTATTTACGAAATCAACGAGGTGAATAGCAGCATGAATAGTAGGGTTGCCTCTCCGTAAACCAAACTGCGTCTCACTTAATAGGCCATGCTTCGTAAGATGACCATAAAGGTTTATTTATTTATTTATTTATTTAAACGAAAAATAATAGTTCTACTTCGCCTAACCATCTAACCGTCAGGAGCACTATGTCATTTCGTCTACAAAATCCGTCATAACATCTACGAAAAACTTCGTCAGAACCACCAATCGTCATAACATCCAAAATTTTAAAACTTTAGTTTTTTGGGGTTTAGGGGGGAAAAGGTACCTAGGTTAGGTTAGGTTACGTATTTAGTAAATGCTATGCTTTGACCACTTTCTCAAGTATCTTGGAGAACAACGGTAATATTGAGATTGGTCTCCTATTACCCATATCTGACTTCAAACCTCCTATGAACAGAGGTATTAGTTTAGCTTGTTTCAAGGCATCTGGAAAGGTGCCTGTTGTCAGGGATGTGTTAATAATGTGAAGCAAAGAAGGAAGTAGATACATCATTATAGCTTTAAATGTCCTTAGATTTACACCATCAATCCCAGCAGAATTTGATTTAATATTCTTAAGAATTTATAACCTCATCACATCAAAACTATAGCAGATAATAGAAAAAATACATATGTTGCTGAAAAAAGCTACAAAAATGTATCTATTTGTTGAGAAGTAAGTAAGATGGATACTGATCAATTGGTTTTGAAATTTTAAATTTGTGATCTTTAATTAACTGTTGTGAGAAAAATTAAAAAGTTTTTCAAGGGGGTATATGGGCAATTGATTTTCAGGAATGATCTTGACCCTCTATCTCATCTATGACTAAGTCAAGAATTGTTAATGCCATAAATAAATTAAAAGTAAAAATCGTGAATTTAACTATTTCTTGAGCAGGGAGGGGTTTAATAATTATTATACAAATCTATCAAGAGATAAAAAGAAAGAAAAATTTTTGAAGTTGCGGTAATTACGGTGATAATTTTACGTTTATCATACCAAAAATTTCGAATAGACAAATGAATATATCAAACTACCATTTTTGTAATATTTATGTTATATCTATTCAACATAGAACCTTTGAGGGGGCTTCAGCTCCCTAAAAATTCTATATTTTTATCTCACAAAAGTAATTACTTCTTTTGTTCAATTATTGCCAGAATATCCAGCATTTCCTCTTGTTCACATGGAATATCTATGTGAATTTTTAGATTTGCTACTCTGTTCAGCCGAGTCTCTGACACGGAATTTTCTAAGTATTTTTCAGTCTTTCTAAGGTCTCACGTCGAGCTCTCCACCTATCCTGTCTAAGGAAGATATTAACAACCTGGTGACTAACAGCAAAAATATCATATATGATGTCGCTCATTCCACACGGGTACCCAAAAAAACAATCAGAAACCTTGGATAACAGACGAGATCATCTCCCGCTGCAACGAAAAGCGCCAACTCACGAACAAGCAAGATAAATAAAGTAGGGACCGATACAAGTAACTCAGACGAGCTGTAGAGAAAACCATCAGACGTGCTCATCGTGCTTTTATTAAAGAAACGTGTGATCAATGTGAGTCGGCCTTCAAGAAAGGAGACCTCCACTACATGTTTATAAGAGTGCGGAAATTGGCCGATAAGAAGGACATCAAAGCGTGTTCCCTTTTCGACGAACATGGAAACCAAATACAATCCAAAGACGGAATCCGCTCTCGATGGAAAAGCCATTTAAAAAAAACTGAATCTGGACATCCACCCAGACCCAACAATTCTCGACACTTTCCCCAACACCTCTACAGATCCAAGTCCCCTCCCCCTCTTCACTCTGAAATAGAAGCAGCTATCAGAGACTTGAGCACCAACAAACAAAGCTGCCGGCCCCGATGGAATCCAGCCCGAACTACTGAAAGTAAACTGCAAACCACTCCTTGACCTTTACCACAAAATTACCATAGCTGCTTGGGAAAATTGTCACTTCCCCTCACCCTGGTGCGAAGCCACGATAATCCCCCTGCATAAGAAAGGCTCTAAAGCTGTCTGCGACAGCTACATCCCAATCAGTCTTACCAGCCATGCAGCAAAAATCTTCAAAAGAGTCATGCTTGGGCGTATACGAGCCATTTCCTCAATGGTCATTCTGGAATACCAAGCCGGCTTCCGACCTAATAGATCAACAATTGATCATATATTCACTGTTCGTCAGATCATGGAAAAGTATAGCGAACATGGCCGCAGCATCTACCACCTTTTCATATAATCTAAACAAGCTATCGCTCTGATATGGAGAGAATATCTGTGGCACATGCTTCTTCACATTGGCATCCCATCTAATCTGATCTCGCAGATCAAAGACACGTATGATTAGTTCAGTAGTCGCGCCATGACCAGGGAAGGACTTACCGAGAGCTTCAAAACCTCTACCGGAGTGCTTCAAGGTTGCCTAATATCACCGGAGCTGTTCAATTTCTTCCTAACTGCAGCCCTTTCACTCACAGACAACCCACCCGGAGCCCTTGTCGGAGGAGTGGTGATAGACAAACTAGCATATGCTGATGACATAGACCTAATAGCCGAGTCCCTTCAAGATCTATAATCTCAGGATAACAGCGTTCACTCGTCCACCAACCTCTTCAAGATGGCCATCAACACCTCAAAAACAAAAGCCATGCGCTGCTCACGCAAGCTCGATTCACAGGTAAATCTCAGCCTTCAGCTTGGTGGATATACCATTGAGTGGGTGGAAGGCTTCACCTACCTTGGGAGCTTACTTACTTCTGATAACAACCAACTCAAAGACATCAAGAGACGCCTGACACTTGCGAACTCCAGTTTTAAAGCTCGGATGCCCATCAGGAGGAATAAAAACTTAAAAACAACTCTTAAAATGAGACTTTTCTTCTCCCTCATTATTCCGATTTTCATTTTTACCTGTGAATGTCGAACACTAAAAACAAACAATAAATGTCTCCTAGCTTCGTTTGAAACCAAATCACTACGACACATGACTGTTATCACCTACCACGACAGAATCTCCAACTCCAAGCTTCTCCATAATCTGAAAGTCAAATTTACAATACTGGACAAAAAAAACTACAACAACTCAAATGGCTTGGACATACCCAACGCATGGCTAGCACTCGTCTCTGAAGATAACCTTCGATGGAAGATTACACGGTTCTCGCCCCAGAGACCGCCCTCCAAAGAGATGGAAAGAAAACTTCTCATCCTACAACCTGACACAACTCTGCCACCTGGCCGACAACAGAAGCACCTACAGTAGGCATATCAATGAACTGGTTAAAGAAGAGGCCCAAAACCGGCCTTCAAGGACGGATGGGACATAAGTCAAGTAAAGTAAGTCAAAGTAAGGTAGAAAAATTCCGTTCGGCCGTTCTGGTGAAACTGGCAATGCAGAACAAAGAGGAATTTAGGATAGAACATAGGGGAAGAAACTACTATCATAAGCATTTAGGGCACGTTTTCCATTTTTGGTAAAGTTACATTCTGTGGACGGGGTTCTGTAATATCCCAGTCTAATCTGAATCTAGTCTGGGAGATCTTATACCAAATTGTCAAGGCTCCAATTCTGCTTTTAACTCGCTTTTGTGTAAATCACTTCCATAACAGTGGCGGATCCAGGGGGCGAGGGGGCACGCCCCCTAACGTAGTCTAAAGTAATTTACTTAATTAACGCAAGTTTGCGTCAACTAAACTTGCTCCTAGCGCAGGTTTATCGGATCAACCTGTTTTGCATCCCCCCCCCCCCTAAGAAAATCATGGATCCGCCCCAGTTCCATAAGGCCATATAATGATTAAAACTATCCTTATAACGATTGAAACAGTCTTTACAACTATTACGACAAGCCTTATAACAATTTCCAAATCTTCTGAAGAAAGGAGTTTACCAGCAGGGAATAGCCTCCCAATACTGCTGAAAATATATTTATGTTTTGTAAACCTATTTCGGAGTCTATTGGCTAGGCAATCTGTAAGATTTTAATGAGAGTACAATCAACAGAATAACAATAGGTTTTGTTAAGACTTTCGTAAAAATTAACATGAATCCTGGATGTCCGTAGAAATAAACAATGAAAACACAGACGCGTTTTTACGTTTCATATCTTAAAATCTGAAATATTCTGGATTATTACCGCTTTCTAGAACCTAGTACTTCTTTCTGGTTTTTTCCTTTTTTTTATTTTACGTAAGGGTTTGGATAATAACTGTAACTTTAGGGGATCAAGTTGCATTTAAAGTAATCTATATACAGGATTTCTATTGGTAACATGCATTATCTTTAACGTGTAAATTTGGGTAAAAGAAGTAGGAAGAACAAACGATGTATTTATTTGATGAAAAAACAAACAACATTATTCAAAATTTATTGCCTTTGAAAGTGAGAAATTTTATGGCGGGGGAGGGGGGTAGGCGAGGAGATTTTTAAAGGGGAAACGCTCAATGGACTTCTAGGAAGGACCTCGACCATGGACTCTGCTTATGACGAAGTGAAAAGTGCCAATACGTCACATAAATTAAAATATGAATAATAATTATTGTTTTTGAGGAAGAGGGTTTATTGATTTTACAAAAGCTTGTCCAAGAAACACTTTAAAGTCGCAGTAAAACGCAGTTTAAAGCAGCACATTGGTGAATTTTTCAACACTTATCTTGACAAAAAGATATATAAAATAGACGAGTAAATTTATTATAATACCTAATTCTCTTTTATATTTAGTAAGTGTTTTTTCGTCACAAGACTTCTGGGGGGGGGGGCTTCAGACCCCTAGCCTTCACACCCTTCATTTATATATATATATATATATAAATCACCCTAGATTTATATATATATATATATATATATATATATATATATATATATATATATATATATATATATATATATATATATATATATATGTGTGTGTGTGTGTGTGTGTGTGCGTGAGTGTGTCTGTGTATATATATAAAGTTATGCAAGTTATTTTCTGTATTTTGTGACCATCCTATCTAACAGCTCTTTTTTCAAAAAGAAGAATATTTAATCTGATAGAGTAAATTTAGCTCTTTCTGCCACTTTGATACCATAACACGAAAGTTATGCAAAAATTTAGAGCGATTGATGTTTTTGCAAAACTTGCTGAGGTGAGCAGAAAATTATCAAACACTAGCTAGTTTTGACTCTCCCTATTTCATGATCTTGAATGCGTGATGTTTAATGATATTGTGTAGTATTTTGTTAAGGGTTTTGTAATTTTTTATTCTCCCACACTTTTTCTGTAATATTTTTCTTATACTTTTGCATAATGCTTTGTCATTTTTTTTTGTACTCTGCAATTATAGCATGCTGAAAATTATAGTATGTGATGTATATATTGTTATTATTTGATTTTCAAATGATAAAAAAGCAATGTCAAAGCTTAAAAACAGACATAAATAATCTTATACATCAGAAGGGTTGATCGCCCCCTCATATATAGCGCAATTTTCAATATTATAGTCAGGGATTTTCATTGACATACGGGAAGTTACTGTCATCCTCAGTTACTGCACTATGTATCAATGTTGCATAAAACTGCTTGGAGAATAAGAGACTATTTAGATTATTTTATACACTCTAATAGCGTTTCCATTTTTCAATGTTAAACTAGGACAAATAAACCGATTAACTGGTTTTTCATGTATTTGTATGGCTAGGGCAGATGGACACTTTAATAAAAACCTACTACAGCATACAGTTCTCCGTACATAATAAGCAAGCCTATCAATACAACTTTTAACGGAATAAAAATTAAGCATTTCTGGATGGTTGCTTTATTTTAATTTCGTTTAATTCGATATCACTTCTGCACAATTGCTCAGTCCAATGACTGGATTTAGTTTTTGCTCTGAAAAGGTCAATCCTGAACTATCCTTAAGACATGTTCCAAGTTTAGCTACATGGATAGTGTTAGGGCTATAAGCTAGCTTTATAATTTCTACCTTAGCTTGAAGTTCACTAGTGTGTAGAGAGAAATAATCGGATTTCCAGAGTTCATATTATATCTTATATTTCAAGTAATACTTAAGCATATTTATTACAATTTAAGATTGTACATTACTCACTATTTTTATTATAGCTGATGAGACCAAAATGCTACCTGATAAATCAATCCAATATTTCTGTATAATGAAAGTTACTGATGTCACAATTGGTGCAAGACTATAAATAGCTTTAAAGATTAGTCTGTTGCGGTCAGGCTAAAAGCTCACTTTTGACTCCCAAATCAATATTCCTGTTTTTTATACTTGACTTTAATGTTTTCAGTAAAGCACTAGTTTTCTATAATCCTAGAAACATAGGGAAACATAATTAGTTGGTTTATTTGTACTAGTTTTATTGATATATGTTAGATAGGCTGTGAAGTAATAATTTTTGTTCGTTTTAAGTTTCAACTTCGCTCTTTAATTCCCTCGGAAACAAATTGTTTTTTAAAAATTAATCTTTGTTCGTTTTTTATTAAAATTTAATGTAGAAACAACGTTGCCATGATCTTTTTATTTATACGGAATAACATATGTTCGTTTTAAATTTCAATGTCACTCCTTAGTTTCAGCTGAAAATTATTTTTAATAGAATTTCTAATTATCACCGATCTAGGGGAGATAAGACACTTCTAGAAAATACTGCAAACAACCTTGACAGCTACGAAAATCTTTCAGTCTGTAACATAAAGTTCATTATCCATACTTCCCCAAAAAATACACGTTTTTCAGGAACGTTATTCTTTTCGATGAGAAAAGCTGTTTTTACTCTGCCGATTTCGCCAGAAAAAGCCATAATGAAGACAGGGCTTTATAAATCACCCAATGACTAGCAGAAACTAGAAGGCTACTGTAACAAAAGAGAGCTGTTTAAGGACTAATATGAAAGCTTATATTTATGCCTAATCACTTTTTATAAAATTGACTTTAAAGCACATTCCCACAAAGTGCACTTTCGGTTGTTTCTTTCATTTTTTTTAAATAAAAATAACTACTTTTTCTAATGAAATGACCAAAAAAGAGTGTTTTTTTCAAAACCTAGGCAGGAGCAAAAAAGTAAAGGGGCAAGAACTTCCTTAAAAAAAAAGTAAGGCCGCTAGAACTAGCACACAGGCTTCATCGCAGAGTGAAGTTTAAAGCTTCAGTTCAAAACTGTTGATAATTCAAGTTTAATTTTTGGTAGATTGTTAGTTGAAAAGTTTTTAGTTTTAGCTTTTTTTCGCAATAATCTTTTACTTTTAAGATGAGTAGGCGATTTATTAAACTTACTAAGAGGGTCTGGAGGGGGAGTATATGTGAGGAGTACAATAAACCTCCAGTTAAGGGCTTCGGACCATAATCATTGCAATGGTACCGCTTTATGCTTTCAAACTCTTCCACTTAAGAAGGGGTACCAAAAGTGCCGTTTTAGTGCTATATGGCACTTTTGGATGGTAAAATTGATAAACATCACGTAGATATGAGTAATAGGTTTAAAATGAGCCTTCCCGGGATATGCTTTTAAAAATGAGTGCATCATATTTGCAAAAATAGTGGATCAGCTGGAAAGTAATCGTAATTTTTTTTTTTTTAAACAAGATATAGATCTGTAATTATTTGTTTCAATATCGAGATATATTTCCTTTGTTTAAAAAAAAATTAATTTATTAGCAATTAAGAATCAATAAAACAATAGATATTGGATCTTTTAAATATGTTCAACAAAATGGCTATCTCAAAATTTTGATTGGATGACTTTGGGAGGAGGAGGCCAGTAGGGACGGGGTCTAGTTGCCCTCCAATCTCTTTGGTCACTTAAAAAGGGCACTTACAAATGTAATTCCCTTTCAATTGAGCTATTTCACGTCTTTCTATGATGCTCTGATCACCCCCTAGCCCTGCTAGAAAAAAAAGAAAAAAGAAAAAATGGGAGACAGATCAGTGCAATCGATGCAAAAAAGCGACTTTCTTTGTTGTTCAATGAGGGGGACAGTAATTTCCATCTAATAGGTTTTCGACCATGCTGATTCCGATGGTACATTTTTCATTTTGATCTGACGCCATTTTGGGGGGGGGGGGTTTCAAGTTTTTTCGAAATCACCATAAATTTCTTTTCGCAATAAACATGTACTTCTAAGACAAACCGAAATAATAGTCATCGTTCCTCAATCAGTGTCAGATGGCAATTTTTTTCACTAGATAGCTTTTTTCTCAACGCGGTTTTTAACTTTTGGTTACTATGGGCTGTGGTTCGCTCTTTAAATGGTTGCAGCTGCCGCTGTAACCATGATATTTAGTTTCTCCAAAAATGTGGTCAAAACTAAGATAAGCCTATATGATTTAAGCATCTACTGAAACAGGTCAGTTCTTTTAGTAAACCTAAACCTTTTTCATTACGATATGGCGCGTTTTTCAGTTTTCTCTATCATTTGCACTTTATTTGGGAAAATTGGCTCCAGCTTTAACCCCCCCCCCCCCGTGCAGAAAATCCTTCCTTAAAAAATGTCTAAACACTTCCCAATAACAAATAGGCAACTATATGTAAACAATGGAGGAATTTCATAACTTGCAGCCCTTTCCCCGGAAGCTTTGGGAGGTCAAGTCATCCCTAAAGGCATATTTATTGAATCTTTCAACTATGCTAAACAAAATCCCTATCTCGAAATTTTGATTAAACGACTATGCGGAAAAAGGGCGTAGGAGGAGGGTTAGTTATTCTCCTATGTTTTAGGTCGCCTAACAACAACACTAAAATATTTAATTTTCATTCAAATGAGCCCTCTCCTGATGTTCTAGGACCATTGGTTCAATACAATCACCCCTGGAAAGAACAAAAAACAAAAAAACAAACAAATAAACACACATCCGTGATCTTTCTTCTCGCAAAAAAAATAGAAAAAATTTACAACTGGGAGTTTGAAGCCCATATAGTATATTCTCTGATACGCTGAATCTGATTGTGCAATTTTCAATACAATTTTTTGGCTTTTAGGGGATGTTTCCCCCTTTTCAAAAAATCAGGCAAATTTTCTCAGGCAAATTTTCTCGTAGCTTTTGAAGGGTAGCATTAAACTTAATGAATCTCATACATTTGGAATTAGCACAAAAAGGCGCTTCTTTTGGTTTATATTTTATTATCAAAATTCTGTTTTTTTACAGCTTCGGTTACTATTGGGTCGAGTCGCTCCTTACTTACAGATATTGCACCACGGAAAATTGGTTATTTCTGCTAATTTATTCTGGAAAAAAACAAAACAATTGCGACCCAAAGAGAGCCAAAATTCTATCGAGTGGATACTATAAGATAGCTAAACCATTTGAAATTATAAAGAAGACTCCGTATGTATTGAGTTCCTCAGTTTCAGAAGCCACAATGCGACGCTGCGGCTCACTAAAGATCGACGAAGTCCATACAAAATAAACGGACAGATCGATAATTATATTAAAAATGGCAAAATTGTGGTATTTTGCCTCACAGAAGTTTAGCCCACACAGGGTCGAAATGGTACAGAGCGAAAAATCTCATAATTATTGAAAGTATATTTATATCCCTTCCCAGAACATGCATGCGGTCCATAAGAAATGAACCGCTATTATAGATCGTCTATAGACTAAAACTAATGGCTATAGTGTCTCACATAGTTGTACGCCATCTATTAGGGTATTGGCCAGTGGATTCTTTTATGGCTAAGGGAGCATATAAAGCATCAATGAAACGCTTTGGGTCCACATTTTAAAACTTTCCACGAAAAATCACTCGGATCCCTACGGAATAAGCCTCTGACCTTGCTTTATTAGGAAGACTACATATATGGAGGAATATAGGAAGCAGCACAAATTATGGGTGCTGAGAGGGAAAAAGATCCCCTTGCATTTCGATGATGATAGTTTATTCTGGAAAATTGTACTTTATTTCAAAAAGCAAATCAACTAAAGAAGCTTTTTTCTTGAAGTACTGGTCTGCAAAGCTGAATTTTAATTTCAAAACCGGGTTATCGGGGATGGTAGCACTTCTCATATTTAGGGTAACCTTGGGCATGACATTAAAAACAGATAAAAATTTTAAAAAAACTTTTTTTTTCAAATCTAGTCTAATTTCATGCTAAATTAGATAAGTAAAAATTAATACTGTCGGACAATGTTACCATTAAATGACGGGTTGGCTAGCTAAGGTCCGCCAGAGCATACTATACGGCCCGTAAGGGATTTTCTGTTATATGTTATAATTTTGCGTCAATATTTTTTATATCGATTGGATGATATTTCTTGGTATATTTTTTATAATTGTTTCTGATAATTTTCCTTTTTTGAATTTTTTTTAGATTTCTTTGATAATTTTTGATAATTTCCCGTCGTAGCTGCAACTCTAATCAACTCAAAGGCAAGAGTGACATTAAAACCTGATTACGAACAGAAATGATTGGGGTACTGTCCCCCTCTTCAACTCCAGCTATTTACGCTAAGATTTGATTTCTGCCAACGGACTGAATGGGACATTACAAGTACAATTGAACTATATGTACATTTAGAGTAACAAAAAACGTTCATTTAAGACTGCTAAATTTGAAAATACGTATGTTAAGAATATGTATTTTTGCAGCAAATGTTGCGACATGGGCTGTCTAGCCAGTAAGATGCACGCGGACAAAAATGACAGACTGGCCAATATATATGAAGTAAGTTTTTTTTTAATCTTCATAATTTTATTTTAGTAAGTGTTATTTAGTTATGAAACTATCCTTGAACTCCAATTTTTTTTTTTTTTTATATTTGATCCCACTAATCAAATTGAGTATTACAGTTTACCGATTGGCAGTGACAGCTAAACTGATTAGATAATTTCGGAGACCACACTGCCTTTCCATGACGATAAAATAAAAGTCCAAAATAGGGCTAAAATCCTTTTTAATAGACAGTGTAGAGAAAATTCACAAAAAATACCATAGATTTCGGTTACATATACAGTGACCATCATCAGTAGACGGTCACTGTATATGTGACCGAAATATCTGGTATTTTTTGTGAATTTTCTATACACTGTCTATTAAAAAGGATTTTATTCCTATTTTGGACTTTTATTTCATAAACTGATTAGAGAAGGGAGTTCTGATAACGTTTAGAACTATTTTTTTCCTAAGCACATTGTTTCCTTTTTTAGATAAATATAAATTAAAAAGCATTAGCCCCGAATTATCATAAATAGTTGATAATGATAGCCTTGTCTTCTCCAAGGGGTAAATGTTCACTCACTCAAATAATTGCAAGGCCTAAAACAAACAGTAGTAGAATGCGATAGCAGAAAACGAAAATAAATATCGAAATAGTTCACCAGCTTGAGTAATGGGGATATTATTGAAATTCAGGTTAAATCATGTAGGGATAATAATAGACTGGTAAATAGCGCAGAAAATTTTTTTCATAGGAGGAACGCAATGATACAAAAAATTAACTCATTTGATAATTTGAATAAGATTTTTCTGGCACCCTAATTCCGAGTTTTTTTTCTTTTTTTCCCTTTTTCTAAATAAAATTGCCAATTTGGTCAATTATAGGCACCCTTGTCAGATTGCCCCCCCCCCCAATATTTTGCTCTAGATCCGCCTTTGTAACAGATGTTTATGTAAAAAATTAGAATAAACCCCGTAATAAATTGTGACAATTATGAGAGCCTGAGTAAGGTTGCAGTCCCTGCATATATGTTGGAGTTCACGTGAACTGCGACATATATGCAGGGACTGCAACATATATGCAGGGACGGCTTTGTGCAATCCTGGGCCCTTCTTGGTCACAACATGGTTTTCAACACTTGGCGATGCTCTTCTATCAACAAGAGTCGAAATCCTGCACAGACAATCTCAAGCCTATTACCTCCGACTCATTATATATTCATGCCTGCAAATATTATGCTACTACGGGGAGGCAGCCCATAATAGATAAATTAGCTAGGAGGCGGTTTTTCAGCCTGCAGACGCCCGTCAAAACATATCAAGCCCAGAAGAATTGTCCATTAGTCAGAATCCCGTGCGAATGCTGTGTCGTTTACTAAGCTATAACTTCCTCGAGGGCGCCACTCCTCATGTGGGAATAGATTTGACCGCAAGGTCCCCAGTCTTGCAGGTACGAATCCTCTCAATACTAGTCATACATAAATAAAATTTCAAAAAGGGATAAAAATCCTCCCAATAGACAGTGATGATGATAACAGCGATAGAAACCCACAAAAATACCGGACACTCCGGTCAAATATGCAGTGACCGCCACCAGTAGCAAAACTGACTTTTACCACTGATGACGGTCACCGCATATGTGACCGAAATATCTGGTACTCCCGTAAACCTCCATCACTGTTATCATCACCATCGCCCACCAAAAGATTCCATCACTATTTGAACTTTTATTTATCGTCATGGAAAGACAGTGTGGTCTCCGAAATTATCTAGTCATACATGTTTAGGAAAGGATAGACGCTGAAATCTAATTCTTTCCCAACTCGGTTTATTGTGATCATATAGTGGATGTCTCATTTTATTTTTAGGCATGGTGATTTCAAAAGAAAAGGCTTAAAATATTACAGGAACCTTATTGAAATCGGATTAATGCACTCTTAATTTTCTTTTATTGTTACTAATGCTGGTGGTTACAAGGCAAAAGTTTTGGGCCTAGTCCTAAAATAAATCAGTTTATTATAAGTATCAAGTACTTGATCAAAATTGGATCTTTTATAATCATTGGTAATCCTGGTATTTTACAAGCAAAGTTTGTATTTCATAAACGGTAGACATATCGCATCTTCTCAAAGTTACAGTTACGCAAAGATTTTCAATCCGCATGATCGGAAGGCCCTAGTAAGGCTCGGCGATTCTTTCCCCCTTGAACACCCTTCCTTTCCCACTTTTGCCCCCTCATTTAAAATACATGGACTTATTATAACTCTTAGGTTTTTAAAAAAGCTTTCCGAAAAAGAAGTTTTTCAAAGAAAAGTGAAGAGTCATATTAAAACTTAAGACAAGCTGAAATAGAGTCATGTTATAATTCAAACTTAAAACGACCAAAAATGAAAATTTGAAAGTCACCGAGAGGAGAGGAGGTGGGAATTTTATTTAAAAAAAAAAAAAAAAAAAAAAAAAAAAAAAAAAAACGACCAAGAATTACTATCAAAGAATAAACAAAACTCAAAATGAACAGAAACTAAAATGAATAACCACGTCAAATATAAACATAACAAGTACTGATACAGATGATTAAATAAGTCTTAAAACGAGTAAAAATAAACTGAATGTTCAAGTCAAACTTAAAACAAACAGAAATTAGTAGTATAGTAGTAGTAGTATAATCTACGAAGCTTTTTACTAGAAAAGTTGAGGGTGGGAAGTGAGATGTTGGGAGTGAGAGCCTAGAAAAAAATTTTTATCTAAAAACATAGCCAATAAAATATACCACTATCGTTGGATATTGTTGCACTTTTAACTATCACATGCCTACAGATTTTAAATTCGTACTTTAAAGTAAAAATATTTGACACCATACATTATTAGCATAAGAAAACAACACTCGTATCGAACAGTTCGTAGTAACGAACTGTTCCAAAAGTGACAGAAAGTCTAAAAAACAAGTTTTCGTAATAATATACTTATCAAGTTCTAAACATACAAATTCATTAAGTTTAAAGTTACGAATATTCGCCTGATCTGCAAAAGGTGTAAAAAAAAATCTTCAAAAAGGGAAGTGATCTTGATAAAAATGTAGTATCATATTCAACGGATCAGACAGCACTACTGCAGACATTTCACGGCCCTTTATGTATGATGCGGTTTTTTTTTTAATTTTTTTCTGAGAAGGATATTCACGGATACGTGTTTATTTATTTGTTTGTTTTTTCCAACATCGAGCCAATGATCCCAGAAGGTCAGGGGAATGAAACTTCAGTGCCTTTTTAAATTATAAAGCAATTGGGTCACAACAAAGTGACATTTTTTGAAATTTCGCAGTGCAAAATAATAACTCCGGTCCAACAAAAGAAGGCCAAAACTCTGTCAATCGAAAAGTTTAGACCACTTATTTATTTATTATTATCAAAATTTATATATATTGAGCTTCCCAGTTTCAGAAACCGTGATGGCCCACGGTGTCGCTTTCGTCCTGAAGATGCCCATGGTTCATTCAGAGTAAACTTTTACTATGGGCAATAAATTTGAAGATTCATTATAACTGAGTTGATTACTTTTAGGCATGGTAAAATTAGTCCTTGGTTGAAAGTAGGATTGGTCCATAAGTTATTACAGAGAAGGGTCAGCGGATCTTGGCCCAGGGGAGAGGTTCCCGAAGCCTCAAAAAGCACACTTTTCAGTTCAAATTTTCTAATCTTCAGTGAGCCTTCAGGTAAACACAGAATAAGTTTTTTGAGGGTGTGGGGGTAAAAATTGACCACTAATCTCACTTCAAACCCTGAAATATTTGTGTACCGAGCTTGTTATAAGGGTGCTGCAGGCTAATAGCTACTGCACCCATAGCTGCACCCTATTTCAGTACAGAAACATTTTTCTGTGTAACATAAATTGATATGTTTACCGATACAAAAGAGGAAGAGATGAAAAACACTCTAGCAGCCAGAAAATTTCCCAAAGGACAAGTACCACCAGGAGCTTTGTTTTCATTATGATTTTAATAAAAATATTTCTCATTTCCTTGACAAAACATTTTTTTGAACAGCCAACTTGAAAACCTGGGAAATGATTTTGACATTTTGACATTTCAGATCCGCCATCTCCTGAGAAATATTTGAAAAGGTGCACTTGAACGTAAAAACCGGGTTTGGAGGAGGCAGTGAACGTCTCCCTTATCTCTAAGAGCTTCTTGGATCAATGAGTTCATAGTGATACACTGGAAGTAAAAAGAGAGTTTTGACTATAGAAACCGAGAATCTCTAAAAAGATAGTTTTGATTAAAAAATATGCAATAAAAAAATCTATTGTTTACGCTGATCCTAGATATGTAAAATTTATTAATATTGAAGTTGTCCGTCAACAGCTATAAGGAAATAAAATTTTGCATAGTTCAAACAAAGGCATTAAACTCACCCTAAAAGGGGCACCATCTTGACGAAAATTATACAATGAAATTCAACATGTATGGAAACCCAAAAGCCATTGTCTGCAAAGTATGAAATTCCTTACTGTTTCAGGAAAAGATGGTAACTCATGGGTGTCTGCATTTTCCCAGAAGTGATCATATCGAGCCAGTCGCCGTAGATTATTGAAAGAGCGTTCATTCAAATGTAAATTTAAATATATAATGCCTTGGCACTTGTATGACAAACCCCCTACCGCTCAAGTTGTTTATTCATTGACGCATTGCAGCACCAGTTTTTTTGTTAGTTTCTTTCAGCTTAGCGCAAGACAAGACAAAGAGAAGTGACAGAATAGATTGAAAATATACAATTTGGGCTACATATTTGCACACTAGGGGAGGGGGGAGGGGTTAAGTATTGGACAGTGTGAAGTTAGAAAGCAATTTTTACAACATAATATGCAGAATAATTGTACCTAATACATTAGGCATGCAGACCCGCTATACTTTAACCCCACTCCCTAATGTGCAAAAATATATAGCCCAAATTTGTTTCTAAGGTATTATATTTTTATCATACTTAGGTATATTTCATTAGGAATGAGCGTCAGAAATATATATTATAAGAATATTAGGTAGGGGGTATATCATACCTGTTCCAATGCCTTTTTTAAATAACAAAAGAAATCACGCCACAGTAAAGTGCCACATTCTTGCATTTTGGCCCGTAAATAACATAAACCTTAAATCGTGAGAACTATTGAAAGGGTATCTATTTCTATATAGCCTTCCAGTTTCAGAGGCCTTAGTTGCATGCAATAAATCGTTCGTCCTTGAATATACACAGAGATTATTAAACAAAATCATGCGTCGTTACATACCGTTTATCCAGTTAAAATAGCAAGTATACAGTATTGCATAGTTTCACACAATGCACTAGGCTGTGGTCCGATGGATTCTCCTCTGGGGAATATTACAAGAAGAAAATACACAAGTTCTTTTCTCGAAGCAATTTTCTGCAAAAGCCAAACTTTGATGTAAAGAGTGAAGTTTGGAATGACGGTAGCCCTCGTCATATTTAGAGTGACCCTGAGTGTGATGTTAAAAACAAATTGAAATTAAAAAGAAAAAGTTTTTTAAAATAAAAGTAAAGAGCTACGTTAAAAATTAAAACGAACAGAAATTATTCCGTATATGAGGTTTTATTCCGCTGCCCCTCCGCATCGTAACTAGATAAATGTATTATGCACAATGCCTCAAGAATGAAACAGAGTATTGATGCACATTTTGATTTAAATAATAAGGATTCCAGTCCAAATTCTTTGAAGGACAATCAGGAATTGTAAAACTTATAATTAGCCATTGACTATGTTTGTTGCCCTCATAAATACATTTAGTAAAGCACAATCAAACTTTAGCGTAAAGAGCGGGGTATTTAGGAAGGGGTAGCCCCTCACATATGCCATACTTTCTGTTCGTTTCAAGTTTTGTTATCGGTCTTTACATTCATTAAATAATCGTTTTTTTTTTGTGTTTATTCTCCCAAAGAGTTACGTCCTTTCCATAATTTTTGTAATTGGAGTTCAATCAAGGACGTGCAATGCGAGTTCAAGCAAGCAACACAAAAATAGGCGAGTTATACGGAGAAATCGTGATATTAATAGATTCTTATGAGGACACGGAACTCGACCCCCACCCTCCTACATATATGCCTAAGCTTCAAATTCAAAGGTAGTGAATTCTCATTCCATTTTACGTTGGTTACAAGTTTAATGTCAGTTGGGTAAGAAGAGCTACGTTCGATTTTTATCTTTAAAAAGTTAATTTCGATTGCAAATTCAGATGCAAAAACCTTTGAGTGAGACTGCCTTAAAAAAAAAGTTTAATTGGCTACTTTTGAGAACAGTAAAGTGCTGTGACCGCAATGTGCAGTCGTTACACTATACGTATTCCCAAGAGGCCTACTAAATACCAGATAACTAAGAAAAGTTTGGTTATGACTTAGATATATCTATTTCTAGGCAACTTAGCGTGCATTTGTCAGAATTTTCTTAGGGGCCATCGAGAAGTTCTGGAAGGACTTTCTTTCTAGTCATTTTGTCTCCCAATATTCTTTTGAGTATCCTGAACATTGGAAATTGAACGCACACATTTTCCTGTCAATACTGTTATAATGAATAGGCTCGATAGACATTGTTTCCATGTTGAAGAGAAATAATGCGTTCAACATTCTTAAGAAATACTTACAATTAAAGAATTTTTTCAAGGAGACTTAGACTTGGTTCCCTGGTTAGTTGGATGCATTTCCTGGAATCCAACGATCGATAATTTCTCCAGAGCAAACTTAGCCGAAAGTTTCGAGCTGGTTTCTTCCAAAGAGGTAGAAAAGAAAGGTTAATCCCACATGAGCTTAAAGTAATAATAAAATGAATAAAACAAAAATGGTCACGTTGTTTAGAATGTTTATCAATTTGTGTGAGGGTCTGTTGTTGAATAAAACTCCATGTATTAATAAAATAAAATAGCAGTTTAAAAATATCTTTCCGCACTCAAAATTACTCCATAGAAGAATTACGTGATAATCTGCCCCCCCCCCCAAAATGAACCTCCACCTGTGGGGGCCTATTTTTTGATCAATATTATATTCTCGAATTTTTCCTAATTGAAATGGCAGTGAGCAAAGTCAAACAAAAGCTAGAAGAGCTCAAACTTTTAACGTAAGCAGTAATGACAATTTAGCGTGGACAACCGCAGACTTTTTCTAACCCCCTCTCCGAGAACACAGTTTTCATAAGGAAAAAGGCTGGGGATAAGGATAGGAATTTGTTTTTTCGCTCCAAAGGTGTTGTATTTTTCCAATATTGTGAAACATAAGATTTCTTTTGCACTTTGTCTTCCGATGGGAGGAAGCTTGCAAAATTTACTTTTCTTACCAACAAAATTTAAAAATGGATGTCTATAGCTTTTTATAGTATAATTTTTAATAAAATTTTACATTCTTATTGACATAGTTGACTGTAGAGATAGGCGCAAAATGTCCCACTTTGATATTTTCTTAAAAGTTGAAGAAAGTTGCGGGTATTGGAACCAATGAAGTTCCTCTTGAGAATCCGTATGATTCGTACCTCCTGTGAAATAAGGCTTAATACAGTTTTTCCTTTTTTTCAACCCTCTGATACCATATACCAAATAAGTATTTTACCGTATCTTAGAGGTCCGAAAGGACCAGAAAAAAAATTAGCTATCAGGCGTAGCTCGTTTTTCCGTTTCTTCAGTCTCGTGCAAAACTTGTATTGAGTGTCTTGACGCCTTTTGAATTACTACAGTCTAATTTGCTCTCCTTTCATGAGGAAAGTCATTAACGCCAAAGATTACTTCTCTACAAGTGTATTTTTCTTATTCATTTTATCCAAGCGACACTTTATTTACTGAGTTTTCTTTACAGGTAATGAATGTGGATGACGCAGGACGTCGTCTCTACTCTGGGAAGCTGGAAGTGACAGATAATGAACTTATACTTTTCCAGAGAAATAAAGGCCCTATTCGGTGGCCTCTAAAATGCCTTCGAAGATACGGTTACGATGCTCAGTTATTCAGTTTTGAATCTGGTAGAAGGTGTCCTACTGGACCGGGAATTTATGCTTTTCATTGTGCTAGGGCAGAACACTTGTTCTATAACGTGCAGGTAATAGCATATTGTATCTAAGGCTTTACACATACATTTTATGGAAAATATAGGACGAATAGCTAACTTCTGGTATTGAAATTTTGAGCGATAGCTTAACATTTTGGTAGTGCTAAGCAAAATAACGTTGAATTCAAATTCGAATTCGAAATAAATATCTATGTAAGCAACTTTTTGAATTTCAGGACCATAGCTTGAAATTCAAATGCAAATCGTTTTTTTGAATCAAGAGGAAGTCTGGCTCACTGATAATGTTATAAATATACATAACCAGCATATTTTTTTGCTTATCAACAATATTATTACTCTCTAAGCCCGGAGTTTTCAACTACGGTACAAATGCCACTGGTGGTACAAAAGAATATTTATAGCTGCACAATTCCAGAAAAAAATATAGACGGATGTTCAAAATGAGTACAAACTATGTCTTTAATTGAATGAGTACAAACTACGTCTTTAATTGATTCCTAATGGTAACATGGTGTTATGGTAGTGCCTGAATTTTTGGATTAAATTTACTCAGCAGAAAATTTTAAAGTTTGAGAACCCCTGCTCTCAAGGATTATACAGAATATAAGAATTTAAAGCGCAGTTATTTATTCAAACAACTTCTCAAATAATGGACTCATTTTTTGCTATGTGCCTTACATAAGACCCCAAATTGCTGATAATTGTTTTTTGTACATGCCTTAGTTATCCAACGTGAATAAAAACACCCAAAGTTAGCTTTAGTTTCGCAATCGCTTTCGAAATATATTAGGTCCAATCAATGGGAGAGGATAGTTTAAATAATTCCTTAGATCGCAAGCCTTTTCATTTATAATTAAATCTAAATTAAAACATTAAAAAAGAGTAATATCTTTAATATGACAGATGGTGGATTTCTTTCTAAATTGAAAAATGTTAACGCAGAATCTTACTTGGTTTTCAGTATTTTTATTTCGCGTTTAATTGAGAGCAGAGTGGCAACGACTTTAATGATCATCGGCTAAGTTTTTATTCTCAAGCCTGAGAATAATGAAGTCTGGGGAAAACGAAAATCACCCGAAAACTTGCACAGCTTAAAAATATTTTGTTTATTGAAATTTTTCCTTTAATAGTAAAAATAAAGAATTTTATATAATAAAGATTAAATGAATAAAGGATTAAAATACACCTTCTTAAAATCAGAAATTTTAACAGCTTCATTTTTTCAAATAAATATCCCACTAGCCTCTGTATATAATTAAATAAAAAAAAAACAAGTTTTTTTAACTGAAAGTAAGGAGCGATATTAAAACTTTCAACGAACAGAAATTATTCCGTATATGAAAGGGTCCGTCCCCTTCTCAACGCCTCGCTCTTCACGCTAAAGTTTTTTATTGTTTCAAAAAATAGAGTTGTGAGAAAGAGTCAAACTTTAGCGTAAAGAGCAAATCGTTGAGGAGGGGACAGCCCTTATCATATACGGAATAATTTCTGGTCGTTTTGAGTTTTAATGTCGCTCCTTACTTTCAGTTAAAAAAGCTTTTTTTTTATTCATATGTATATATATATATATATATATATATATATATATATATATATATATATATATATATATATATATATATATATATATATATATATATATATATATATATATATATATATATATATATATATATATATATATATATATATATATATTTGTTTGATTTTATTTACGAATGTTTTTATTAGTAATAATTATACGTAACTTACGAATTAACTTACGTAACGATCTTTTATATTCGTATATTTCTATTACATATATTAGGGGCTTTGCCCCCTAATCAGTACCTCGCTCTTTACGCTAAAGTTCGAATTTTGTTCCAATTCTTTAAGAAATAACTCTTATGAAATTACTAAAAAAAACTTTAGCGTAAAGAGCGAGGTATTGACTAGGGGGGTGAACCCAATCCTATGAGTAATAATTTCTTTTCGTTTTAGGTTGTGATGTTACTCCTTATTTTCAGTTGAAAAACTAGTTTTTTTTTATTTAATTTCTGATCGTTTGTTTAAATAATGCTGGGAAATCCGGTGCCCCCTTCATAGCAATGTCCCTTCCCCCATGAAAACTTACTGCATGGAAAGATCTTCCCACGTAACCCCCAACCTACATCCCCCACTACCAGAAAAAATCCCCCCGAAAACGTCTGTATACTTCCAAATAACCAATACTAATAACCAAATAACCAATACATTGGGATAAGTTCATAACTTGCAGCCCTTCCCCCAGGGACTGTGGGGGATTAAGTCATCCTAAAAGACATAAATAGTATATTTTCGATCATGCTGAACAAAATGGCTATCTCAAAATTTTGATCGGGTGACTTTGGGAAAAAATGAGCGTAGGAGGGGGCCTAGTTGCCCTCCATTTTTCTGTCACTTAAAAACGGCACTAGAACTCTTACTTTCCGTTCAAATGAGCTCTCCTGCAACATCCTAAAACCACTGAGTCGATACGATCACCCCTGGAAAAAAACAAAAACAAAAAAAAACAAATACACACGCATCCGTGTTCTTTCTTCTGGCAAAAAATACAAAATTCCACATTTTTGCAGATGGGAGCATCTACAGTAGGATTCTGTGATACGCTGAATCTGATGGTGTGATTTTCATTAAGGTTCTATGAATTTTAGGGGGTATTTCCCCCTTTTTTCGAAAATAAGGCGAATTTTCTCATGCGCGTTACTTTTAACGTGTAAGACTAAACTTGATGAAACTTATATATTTCAAATCAGCATAAAAATATGTATCTATTGGTATCAAAATCCCGTTTTTTAGAGTTTCGGTTACTATTGAGCCGGGTCGCTCAATCAATCGCTACTTACAGTTCGTTACTACGAACTGGTTGATTAAAACATGCTGAGTTCTAAATTGACTTTTTTTTTCCTACTCAGAAAGCCCAAGTCAATTTAAGGAGTCTTTTGTTTAATGAGCTAATTCTTAGAGAAACTTAGAAAAGAAGTACTCGAGACTTTTCCCTATTGTTTACCCAAGGAAACTAACAGGAAATGAAACTTAGTATTTGCTTTCCCTTCCCCTAAAAACTCTTCAATATAGTATCATGAAATTGTACTTAACGTAGCATTGGAAAGCCAGAGGCATTAAAAGTTGGATCCAGGGGATACAACTTTTTCCAAATGAATAGTTTTAGTACCACCAAAATTATCCTGTAATTTGGATAGAAACTTAGTAGGAAGCATCTTCTGATAGATAATTCATGTTCCATTTTTGTAACCAGAACAGGAAATAGATTCACCGGTTTTTAAACTAGCCTGACAGGATCAATAGTATTATTTGTTTGCATTATATCGGACATAACATTTACATGTTATGTCCGATATAGAAATACATGCGTTTTTATAAAATTCCAGTCGCCTGTTTACCTGGTGCTCAATTGATTCTTACACTAGCCTTACTATTGCCGATAATACTGCTCAACAATAACACTTGTATGCTCAGTTTTTTGGCCCACCAAAGTTTCTTAGCCCTTTCAATGCGACTCTGCATAGTGAATTCGAAGACGCAAGTATAATTTTTCAATCCCCAGAGTTTGTTTTTTCGTAAACTTGGACGTTTATGTTTTTTCTAAAAAGAAATATTTACTGCTTAGTAAAGTGTTCGAGTGCAGTCGTAAGTCGAATTCCAAAATATAGTTAGGTTCTTTTCTAATATCGGCAGTTTTGGGAATTTTTTTTGTTTGTTCAGGTGTTTGTGAATCTGACCAAACCAACTTAAATAATCAAACAGTTCGTGGTATGAACTGTAAGTAAGGAGCGACCCGGCTCAATGGTAACCGAAAGTCTAGAAAACGGTATTTTGATACAAATAGATACATCAAAAGAATTAAATTTTAATTCTGATTTCAAATATATAAGTTTCATCAAGCTTAGTCCTACCCATCAAAAGTTACGCGCCTGAGAAAATTTGGCTGATTTTCGAAAAGAGGGGGAAAGACCCCCTTAAAGTTATAGAACTTTAATGAAAATAACACCATCATATTCAGCGTATCAGAGAACCCTACTGTAGAGGTTTCAAGCTCTTATCTACAAAAATGTGGAATTTTGTATTTTTTGCCTGAAGAAAGATCACGGGTGCGTGTTATATTTTTTTTTTTCCCCCAGTGGTGATCGTATCGACCCAGTGGTCCTAGAATATCGTGGGAGGGCTCATTAGAATGAAAATTAAAAGTTCTAGTGCCCTTTTTGAGTGACCAACAAAATGGAGGGCAACCAGGCCCCCTCCCACGCTCCTTTTTTCCCAAAGTCACCCGATCAAAATTTTGAGATAGCCATTTTGTTTAGCATGTTTGAAAATATTATAAGTATGTCTTTTAGGATGACTTAATACCCCGAAGTTCCCGGGGGGGGGGGGTTGAAAGTTATTAACTTTACCCAATCTTAACATATAGTATTGGTCATTGGGAAGTATACAGACGTTTTCAGGGGAGATTTTTTCTGGTAGTGGGGGGGGGGGGGTTTGGTCGGTGGTTATGTGGGAGGATCTTTCCATGGAGGAAGTTTTCATAGGGGAAGGGACATTGCTATGAAGGGGACGCCGGACTTCCGAGCATTATTTAAAAAAAGATCAGAAATTAAATATAAAAAAATAAGTTTTTCAGCTGCAACAGCAGCAACATCAAAACTTTAAACGAACAGAATATATTACATATATGATTGTGTTCACCCCCTAGTCAATACCTTGCTCTTTAAGCCAAATATTTTTTAGTACTTTCATAAGAGCTATTTATTCTAATTAACGGCCTTTGTGATTAAGCGGTCATTTTTAAAGAATTGGAACAAAATTCGAACTTTAGCTTAAAGAGCAAGGTATTGACTAGGGCGCAAACCCCCTAATATACGTATTAAAAATATATGAATATAGAAGTTCGTTACGTAAGTTAATTCTTAAGTTACGTATATTTATTACTAATAAAAACGTTCGTTAAAAAAAATTAAACAACTATCGAGTAAACGATTTAACCAAATAAAAGTAAAATTAATATGCAAATTTTGTTTTAATTATTTATGTACGGTGAGCCAAAATCAAAACCTGTATTAATTGAAAAATGTTCAAAAATTAAATATAAAAACAAGTTTTTTTAACTGAAAGTAGGGAACAACGTCAACACTTAAACTGAATAGAAAGTATTCCGTATATGAACGGGGATGTACCCTCCTTAACGCCTCGCTCTTTGTGCTAAAGTTGTACTTTCTCATAGCTCTATTTTTTTAAACAATAAAAAACTTTATCACAAAGAGCGAGGCGTTAAGGAGGGGACAGCCCCTTTCATATAAGGAATAATTTCTGTTCGTTTTAAGTTTTAACTTCGTTCCTTACTTTTAGTTAAAAAAAACTTGTTTTTTCATTTAATTAGCTACAAAGGTTCTATTACCATCAGGAGTTTTAATTTTTGAGAAAAATAAGGGTACGCTTATTCACCATTGCTTTCACTGCGGATAACAAGAAAATTAAAAAAACAAACAGAAAGCTCAAATTTGATTGCTTAAGGTTTAATTTTTAGAGCACCCTTAGTCATTAAATTTTTGGTATTTCCGACAAAAAAAAACTCAAGAAAATGATTATTTAAAACACGTGATAGGAAAATGGGATTACCTTCTTGAATCCAGCACATGAAACTGCTTTGGAAAATGTTCGAAGCTGCTAAAGTGTTTTTTTTTTTTTTTTTTTAATTAAACCTTAAACCATCAAATCAGACAAGAGATTAGAATAGAAAAATAGCTCTAAGAAGCATTTACAAAAGAAATATGGTTCTTGAATTTCGTGTTTGATGCGTTTATGTAAGTTTTGGGTTTTGGACAAAAAAAAAAAAATAAAAAAAAATTATAAAAAAGTGGTTTTGTTCCTCGTTGGAATACACCCGTCAGCATGTTGACGCCAAGTTAAAAAGTACATCTTTTTTTTTTACGAAAAATCGAAGGACTAGCATCGATTTCTTGTTTATTCTAGTGCTCTAGCAGATACCCTGTGATACTGCAGGCGCTGGAAGTTACTTCAATATACCAACTGAAAGACTACTGAGTACTAATTGAAGTTAAAAAATGAAGCAAAATGAAGTTTACATAAAATTCTAATACTATTAGAAAATAATATGTATGCAAAGACTTTCGATTATTATATGCGACTAATATCTTTCTTCTTTTTCCCACTAAAAATTAGGCGGTATTTATACTGAATGTCAATAGAACATCTCATTGCATTTATGAATTCAGTATAAATAGCTGCATAGGGGAATCTACCTAAAAGAGAAATCAAGTTTTTAAAATAATTATTCTATTATCCACAATAGAAAAACTGAAATTCAGCACAAAACACATAGGCAATGGAACAATTCTGAATGTGAAACAAATTCAGAGTAATGTCCTTTTTTTTTAATATTATACCTCAGAGGTTTTTATCTAAATTTCCATTTTATTTTAGGCAAAAATAGCAGCCAGAAACGACAGAAACGAAGAAAACCGTCCGCTTTCCCTGTCTTGGCATCCTCCAGTTACAAGTCGAAATTCTTTGCAGGCAGTGCGTGCCAGTTCAACTCGAAGCAGCATTTCAAGCATTCCCGGAATCAGACCACAGATGACTTCAAGTAGGACACTGGATCTCACGCCCTCAATAGCCTTAGCCTCTTACGAGGACGAAGTATCTGAAAATCCCTATTTAGAACCAATCAGAGTATCAAGCCAAGCCTCAACAAGACCTCAAAGTCAAGCTTCCCTAGACAGAGAGAGCTTTAGAATTACATCTAGCCCTGACCTACAAGAGCGTACGAATTTATATGTAAATACACCCGTTTCTGAAAAAGCTTCCCCCAAATGGAATAAAATGCCAGTTGTCCCGGAGCATTATATTGGTTTAGAGGATAAAGAAAATAATCGTAAACAGTGTTATATTAACGTTAGCCCAATAAAACAGCCCAATATGAGCCCAATGATAATGTCTCCGGAAGAGAGTCATCTTTATATAAATGTTATTCCGGATCAAACATTAAAATCACAAACAAGTGACTACCCTTCAAGTGGAAGTGAGCTAACTTTGAGACCGGAAATTACTCCTGTTAACTACGTACTTTTAGACCTTGATCGAGGCTCGGATTCCACTAATTCCCAAAACCAGCCTTTGTCACCCCAAGGCTCAGAAAGTTCTTATTATCCGGAGTCTCCAACCAAGAAAACACCTGAGGGAAACGTTCCTCAATCAGGCTATGCCACGATCGACTTTGATAAGACAGCAGCTTTATCCAAATCAATAAGTGAGAATAGCGAGAAAGACGCAGAGGGACTAAGACGAACAAGGCATAGTATTGTGCAGAATAGAACATTTGTTAGAAATAATTCTTCTGTGAGTGATTAATCGTGACATGGTGCATAAGAAAAAAAGAACAAAATACAAGTAGCCATTTCATCACAAGTGCCCGTAAAAGAAGAAAACATTATGAGTAAACTAAAGGTTTTACTTAGAATTTGTGAAAATCATCTTTAGGCAGGAATAGCCCTTATACTAATTAATTAAAAGAAAGAAAAATGGAAAAAATCAAAAATATACTTATTTTCAGATTTTATGTCCTACATCAGGTCCAAACGAAAAACATTATTTAAAGGTGCCGAACTTATCAAATTTTGCTGACTGACCGTAATTCAAAAAATAGGCTATAAACAAAATATGGTTCAATACCGCTCTCTAGGGCTAGAATAAAAGAAAGTTGAGGTGGGTAGGCCACGTTGTGTGGATGAAGAACGACAGATTTTTCTTTCCGGCCAACCGTCTAGGGTTAAACAAAAAACAGGTCGTCCCCGTCTGGGGTGGGAGGACGTCATAAAGAAAGATTTAAAGGAAATGGGAACTTCGTGGGAGGGTGTAAAAAGGGAGGCTTTGAATAGATTGGGGTGGAGGAGGAGCGTGGGTAGCTGTGTTGGCCTCAGGCGGCTTGGTGCTGCGGTGAGTTGTTA
This sequence comes from Artemia sp. Qi Xiang Cuo, assembly GCF_049724085.1. Taxonomy (NCBI): domain Eukaryota; kingdom Metazoa; phylum Arthropoda; class Branchiopoda; order Anostraca; family Artemiidae; genus Artemia; species Artemia sp. Qi Xiang Cuo. The sequence goes on along the minus strand of NC_142798.1, from coordinate 51,719,787 downwards.
GTAGTAATATCGAAATTAGCAAATTACGTGTTCCTTTGCACTTAGCGAAGTAAAATTCTACGTGAAGTGCCGTTTAAGGGGCTTTCTCAAAGTCACCTAATAGTGGCTTAAAGTTCCTAAGAGCATATCTCTGAGCGAAAAATTGATAAGTAATCCTATCCTCATTTCGAATCAAATACTTAAAAAAGTAGTTGATATTTTGAAGTAACTGATATAGCAAAGACGAATAGTAAGAGGAATTATGGCAAAAATAGTGTAAAAACAAAGCTTAGCGATGAAAAGTTTAATTGTCCAGGTATATTACATTTTCTTTTGAAAAAGACTGACAAATTGCTACTTCTTTTTATTTTTTTTGTAAGGGGTTGAAAAAAAATACACAGAAAGAATGGCAAACTGGCTTATTTTAGGAACTTATGCAGATTGAAAGGCGATTACCATTCTTACTGTACTGAATGCGGCTCAAGTTTTATACAGTTAATCTGTAAAGGCTTCCTATTTGGGAAGGGGAATGGTTTTAGATAAAAGGAGGGGCGGATCCAGGAGGGACGAGGGGGGCGCGCGCCCCCCTAACGTGTTCTAGAGTAGTGTAATTTACTTAATTAACGCAAGCTTGCGTTAATTAAACTTGCTCCTAACGCAAGTTTATCGGACCAACCTATTTTGCCCTCCCCTTAAAAAAAGTCCTGGATCCGCCCTTGGATAAAAGGGGCGTAGGAAAAATAGCTAGAAGGTGTTCAACAATGCAAAATTTAGCTGATCTTTCGCGAGAGCAGAAATTTTCGGCCAGTTTTTTTTTTTTACTCCGAGTGAACGATTGAAATATCTCAACATAGATTTATATCAAAATTAATCAAAAACATATTCTGCTTTTTAAATAAGTTACACATTTGAGTTCAAACACGATAATACTCGCTGATGTAAGTTGTCAAGTAATATAGAGTGGGTTAAGAATTGGTGCTAGTTGTATTTCTATGTAGTGGGCAATAGTGTAAATAATCGTCAATGAAGTTTTTTTTTCACAGAAGTGCTCAAGCGATTACAGCTTCAAGCTCAGTGGTAGAAAAACGTCTCATGGTATATTCGAGCGTTAATTAGTCTCTTTTCTTGATATTTTCAGATTGTTTTTTGTTGTATTTTCAGAGGGTACAAATTATTCAAATCGTATTTAAATTTATAGAATGTTTAAAAATATTTTGAAATATTAGATCGGGATAATTTTAATGATTCAAAATAGCATGAATTAGAAGTAAACGATTCATTAAAACAGTTTTGTAGGATTTGAAATTTACTGTTATTGGACACAAAAACCAGCAAATCAAGGCTTTTTTTCTAAATGTTAGTAATTTATAAGAGAAAGCGTAGTAATTTCCAAGATAAAAAGTAGTTAATATTTAGTGTTTTTCATATCACCTTCACAAATAATTGCCACTTTAATACTATACTGAACAGACTTTGTGAGATTCGAAAAATTTAATCGAATAATGAATAACGATAAACAAAATTAACTGAGATTAATAAGATAATAGTCCTATTAGACCTAGTCAACTACCTACTCCTCCCTACGAATATACCCTTGGGAGGGACAGATAGAACTATCTTTCCCGGTAAATATTACTTATGAATCCAAGAAAAAAGACAATTAGTCAAGAGCAGTAGCTATTTTTTTTTTAAGAATAAAGTTTCAGTGCGAGTGTCTTACGAAAAACAAAGAACCGTAATATTAGAAATATATTGCTGTATAATATAAAGTGGCTTCTTCTATTTATCTTAATTGTTATACTGTTGAAACAATATAATAAAGTTATCGAAAGATCAAATCGTGTTCTGTGTTAAACTACTCGTTCTTGAAAAACAGTACAACAAGAACGAAACAAAAAGGAAACCAAAATCAGAGCTATCTGAAACTAAAATACACCAAACTGATGCCAGCAAGAACAATCAATCCCAGTCCACCGACGGGGCATTTATCAACGAGTATTATCACTAATTGTACCAATAGCGACACCCATATTCGGGAGCTTTGTGCCTCTTTGCCCTCTGAGTCTGGGTTATTTTAGCAAATATATGGAATGTAGCTCTGTAGGTAAACGACAAAACCCCTTCCACCATAGGTAACATCATTTCGAGGTTTTCCGATCTCAACTGAGAAATGGGTTTCCACGTGTGGTAACCTCGCTATTCCACATGTCATGGTTGAGATTAATATTGGTAATACACATTATGGAGGGCTTGACCGTGTTTACCAACTGAAGGTACTGATCAAACTTTGACCTAAGACCTCGTGCATTACAAAGGCCTACCGTAAACAGGTTCATCTTCCAGATCCAAGGACAAGCAGAGTCTTTTACGATAAGTCCGTCTGATCCGATGCTTATTTATTTTTGATTTTGGAAACAGGTGAAAAAAACCTATGCAGGGTTGTTAGCCCAGCAAAAGCTATTGACAGGGTACTCCAAGGGCCATTGTATTTCTCGAATGGAGAATAGAACCAAATCCCCTACGATTGCGGTGGTGCCCCGGAATAGATTGTACCTATGCTGGGTTCAAGTTTGACTTATTTAATTCCTTGAACAAAGACGTATCTTTTTCCATCAATACATTAACAGAATCTTCTAGGTTCTGTTGTCACTATTAGTGAGTTGAAATAAATGCACATTTAGGTCATTTATAAAAAAAATATGTTGTGACTGTTTTCAATCAAAGTAAATTTTATGCCTTCTCAGAAATAGTTAGTTTTTATGCGTGCCTTTTTTCAGTATAATATTTAATGTATCTCAACAAGTAATTATTTTTGCTCAAGGTATGATAAGTGATTGTTTGGTTAATAGCCAAAATGGACTTTTCGTAGACCTTATGGCTAGCAAAAAACCAGCTGGACCAGTTTTATCACCTCCTTAAACTCACTTTTGCTTTTGGCCCTTATACATATGGCCTTGCTTCACTCATATTTTCGGCCCTTGCGCAATCGTAATCATGAAATCATATGTCCTTCGCTCGGCCCTTCAGCTCTCGCGAGCTAGTCATTTTCTTTCAGCTTCATCTTCTGCTTTTAACCTTGTTGTTTGTGGCATTATTTTTTTTTTTAACTTGGAAGATTTCCTAGTCCCACAGTCCGTTTTGGAGTGTGGGGCTCCCAAACTATTTAAGTAAAAAAAAGATAGTGAATAAAATTAAAATTAATAATCGTATCAAACACAATGATAATAAACACGGATAGAGATAAATAATGAATCCTAAAACAGGTAGAATTTAAAATGAATACTCGAATCAAACTTAAAACAAACAAAAATTACTACAAACAGGACTTTGGCTACCACCTAACACCCCTACACATAAACATAACGTTCTAATGTTTACTGCCTCATTTGCGTTTAATTTAAAACTATACTTATTTTGAACAGTGTGCTTTAATTTTTCAAAACATCAACGAAAAATAAAAAAAGACAAAATCACTAATAATCCAGATAACTGGAAAGAAATAATAAAATAACAGTGTTTAATATGCAACATATAATAATTTTAATTCCCAAAAATCACGGGAATTCAGGATTCATGATTTTATTTAACACATTTTTAAAATTTGTTCAATGTTATAATTGAAAAATAATTAAAATATGTTGGTTTTTAGCAAAACGCAAATGATGCTATAGACCTTATAAGGTCTACGGTTATGGGGGGGGGGGGGGAGGGCAGTTGCCAAGGTCCTATTTATAGTAAATTATGTTCGTTTAAAGTCTGACTTGAGTATATATTTCATTTCTACTTTTTTAATTAGAATAAGAAGTTTTTTAAAAGTTCTAAAAACTTTAGTGTAAAGAGCGAAGTATTGAGGAGGGACAAAAGTAGTAAGGCAATGCACAGTCCTGACTCTGATTGCGTAATATGCCTTACCAGGGGCCAGTGACCTATTACAATGAGCCCTACATGGCTTGGCAGACATGTTTTCTATTGTGACATTCATTTTTTGGAGGTCAAACTCATGGATACATGTTTATTTTTTATTTTTTTTTTAAACTGGTATTTTTTCAATGAAGCCCATAGCACTTTGCAGAAACCCGTGAATGTAGGACTGAAAGTTCAATTACTAATCAAGTTAGTGTGACCGCCATTTTTTGATCTGGTTAAGTGGGTATAATCTGGTTTGGTTTGTTATTGCGAGAGGATTACTCAATTTACATCTTAGTGATAACTGGGCAATGACTAAAGGAACATTTGAAGGTGGAGAAAAAAAAGGGGTAATTACCGATTGGATAATTTTAACAAGAAATGACCGAAAAGTGTTTTGGAGGAAATGGAATGAATGTGTACTGTATAATACACAAGTGATGATTTGCACAGTGTTGTCAATTTTAAATAGTTTAGAAATAAAAAAAATTAACATGAAATGGCTGAAAAGTGTTTTGAGGGAGTTGAGTTGCACGAGGGTTGACTTGCACGATGGTTCAGTTACATGCGGATTCAGTTACCCGGGGATTAGTTAAATGGGGTCGAGTAGCACGGCGGGTCAGTTGTCCGGGGTTTCGGTTATACAGGGGTTCAGTTACATGGGGGGTTCGGTTGCACGGGGGGTATCTGCTATAAAAAACACTTCATTCTAGACAAATACGAACATTTTGAAAAGCAGACAAAAAATTGGACACTATAATCAGAATTATTTGATTAACATTTAAAAAGGGGTAATGAGATATGTGATCTGTATAATACACTAGTGATGTTTGATAAGTATTGTCAATTTAAAATAGGATCCAACGTTCCCTTCGGTCCCCCATTTCTGAGGGCTGGGAGGGAAAACATCTACATCAAGGGGAAGGCTCAGAGACCCTTCGTTCCCACATTTCCGAGGGCAGGGGAGGGGGAGAAGGTGATAGTATTCTAATAAAAAAATTCAAGCATAATAGAATTTATGCTCCTAGTGGAAGCTCGTAAAACCCTTCCCTCTCCCCGCGCTAGGATTATTGCCTTGCTGTACCTCTAAATACAGAGAATTAAGGTGATAGTATTCCGATACAATTAGTCAAGTATAATAGAATTGATGCTCCTAGTGGAACCTCGTAAAACCCTTCCCCCTCACCCCCAAAAGGATAATTGCCTAGATGTGACAATGGATATTACCTGAGCTTTTAACTTTCATAGTAGGGTTCTCTGATGGTGTGATTTTCATTAAAGTTCTATGAGTTTTAGAGGGTGTTTCCCCCTTTTTCGAAAACAAGGCAAATTTTTCTCAGGCGCGTAACTTTTGACTGGTATAGCTAAACTTGATGAAACTGATATATTTGAAATCATAAGGATTTGCTCTTTACGCTAAAGTTTTTTATTGTTTAAAAAAAATAAAGTTGTGAGACAGGGTCAAACATTAGCGTAAAAAGCAAGGCATTGAGGAGGGGGGCAGTTTCTTTCATATAGGGAATAATTTTTGTTTGTTTTAAGTTTTAATGTCGCTCCTTACTTTCAGTTTTAAAAAACTTGTTTTTTTTATTTAATTTCTGATCGTTTTTTAGTTAATGCAGCTTTTATTTGCATACCAATTTTACTTTTGTTTTGCTTAATGGATGTCTCTACAAATTAATTTACGTAACTAACTTCTATATTCGTGTATTTTTCTTCTGACAAAAAATACAAAGTTGTATATTTTTGCATATATGGGCTTGAAACCGTTGCAATAGAGTTTTCTGAAATACTGAATCTTAAGGTTTGATTTTCATTAGAATTAATTTACTTGTAGTGGGTGTTTCCCCCCTCTTTAAAAAAATATAAAATAAAAAATCGGGTAAATTTTTCTCAGGCTCGTAGCCTTTGATGAGTAATACTAAACTTAATAAAATTTATATATATTTAGAATCAGCATTATAAACACATTCTTTTGATACATTTATTAAAATCAAAATTCCGTTTTTACAAGTTTGGATTACTATTGAGCCATATCGCTTGTTTTTTTATTGCTTTTTTTTATATTACGTGTATTTTATTACTTATATGAGGGGGAGGGGTATCCTCCTAGTAAATACCATACTCTTTACGTTAAAAGTTTAAAAAAAAATTTGATTAAAAGCCCCCTGAATCACAAAGCCGTTTTAATTGGAATAGATAGCTCTTTTGAAAGCACTAAAAAAAAAAAAATTGTAGCGTAAAGAGCGAGGTATTGACTTGGGGGAGAACCCCCTCACATACATTATAATTTCTGTTCGTTTCTGATGGTGTTATTTTCATTAAAATTCTATGAGTTTTAGAGGGTGTTTCCCCCTTTTTCGAAAACAAGGCAAATTTTTCTCAAGCGCGTAACTGGTAGTTTCACGTTTGGTAGATTATTTGATTTTATTTTTGCTCAATTTTTGTTTAATGGAATTCTTTACCTTTCTTTGAAAAACTTATTTTGTAGAAAAAGTCAATATAAAAGTGTTATTCAAATTCTTCCTTAAGTAGCTACCACTTTGAGGGATATAAGCCATTTTTGGCCCTTGATACAATAGTCAATGGGATATTATAGTGAACATAGCTATAAATTTAATAACATAAAATATTTGATTCAAGATGTGAAACGCATTAAGAACCTTATTCGGCATTGGGCCAGGTTTATAGACTGCCTATAGTTGGTCCGTAATTTAAGCTACTAAAAGTCTAAAACTATAGAGTAAATGGCTGAAAAGTGTTTTGAGGGAGTTGAGTTGCACGAGGGTTGACTTGCACGTGGGTTCAGTTACATGGGGATTCAGTTACACGGGGATTAGTTAAATGGGGTCGAGTTGCACGAGGATTCAGTAGCACGGAGGTTCAGTTGTACGGGGTTTCGGTTATACAGGGTTCAGTTACACGGGGGGTTCAGTTATTTTTTCAGATTTTGTGGGTTTTCGCAAGAAAATAACTGGTCTTTTAGCAAACTTAGCCATAGCTACTTGAAACTCTGCATAAATATCTTCATTTTTAATCTAATTGCATAGGTACTAAAGGAACATTGAACATTTTTTCTGATTTTGTGTGACCACCCGGCGCCCCCAAAGACTCCTGAGCCTCCATTATAATACTTTTTAAGGCTTTATTATATCTTTTCAGAACAAATTATTATTTTAGGGAATTATTTCGGTGAAACAGTTAGAGACATTTTGAATGATGATTTTAGAAGAGGATGTGAGGATGAAACTCTGTGATCGTTATAATACAAAAGTTCCATTTGAACAGTGTTGTGAGGTCCCTTACCACAACCCCAAAGGGCTCCGATCCCTCCACCTCAACCCCGAAGGAAGCCCCCCGGTCCTCAAAGACTCCTGAGCCTCCATTATAATACTTTTTAAGACTTTATTATATCATTTCAGAACAAATTATTATTTTAGGGAATTATTTCGGTGAAACAGTTAGAGACATTTTGAAAGATGATTTTAGAAGAGGATTTGAGGGTGAAACTCTGTGGTCGTTATAATACACAAGTTCCATTTGAACAGTGTTGTGAGGTCCCCTACCACAACCCCAAAGGGCTCCGATCCCCCCACCCCAACCCCGAAGGAAACCCCGGTCCTCAAAGGTTCTCTGGGCTCCCAAAGGGCCCTAGGCGCCCCAATGGCTCCTGAGTCCACCATTATAATACTTTTTAAGGCTTTATTATATCTTTTCAGAAACTCTAGTTTTTGGCAAGAAAATTATGGAAAATAAAATTCTCTGGTTCAAATTTGAAACTTAACTCCATTTTTGGATCGAAAAAATAAACTATTTCCGTAAAATCTGAGTTAAAAAGGGTTTTTGACCGTAAACTATAGTTTTTTGCAAGAAAATACAATTCTCTGGTTCATAGGTGAAACTTAAGTCCATTTTTGGTTCGAAAAATAAAACTATTTCTGTAAAATCTGAGCTAATAAGGGTTTTTGACTGTAAACTCTAGTTTGTTGAAAGAAAATTAAATGAGCCCTACAATAGGATGTCCGCTACTATCCTAAGATTCAGCTGAAGCTGGCTTCAAACATTGAACCTAAAAGATTCATATTACCATAGTTACGAAGTGTTTATAGAATTGGTGGTCTTTAAAAAGACCGTTGGATAGTCATGAGTGTGATGACTATTGTAAAAATTCGTCATTGTTTGTCATCTACTCAGTATGATTCCAATCTATGTCAGGGATTTGTTTGTTCTTCTTCTTCTTCTTAGGATATCTCACACACATATTCCGAGAAGGAATATCTATTGGTACCCATTTACTAAAAAAACGAACCTCGTCCTCTGGGTTATGTATCTTACTCGGAAATATCTCACAACTAAAATCATCCAAGTTGAATAATGGTATATCTGACTTGCATTTCTCGATTAAAAGTTTGTCAGTGGGCACATTCCCTTTTGTGTACAGTGCTGTTACGCCAAAAAAACAGCATATCTCTCTAACTTCCTCCTGTACGTAGGATAAATCCTTCCCTTTGTTATAGGATGGAAGAATCATTCTATTATATTCACCTCGTCTGTTTATTAAGTATAGTGTACTGTACCACCTCTCTTCATTTTCCCCATACATATTGTAGTTTATATACCAGTGATAACAAGAGACCTCTTGATGATCAGTACTCAACAGTAGAAATGCGCATTCAAAAATCACACCACACGCCGATTTCTTCACGCCAATATATTCGCAGTCAAAAATGCCATACATCTTTGAAGTTATATTGATAGAGTGGATATTCAAGCTTTTTAAAGTTCCAAATTGAAACTACATTATATACTAAAGAAACTGAATATATTAACATCTAAGACAAGAATGTTTATGCAATGATGTCTTCAAATAATATCAAGAGGATTTGGCTCTACACTGGACACAGTGTGGAATGTGTTACTAAAAATTCGTTTAAAGAAATTAAACACCATTCTTATCGGATTCAAACGCTTAATACCCCTAAGCGTATGCGGTAATGGTTAATTATTACGAGAATCATACAGGAGAGGAATCTATATCTTGGGGATTAAAAGAAATTAAACTTCTTCTTATCAGATTCAAACGCTTAATAGCCCAAGCTTATGCGACTCAAATTTCTCTTTAGAGTGCTAACGTGTATCTGTTGAAATAATTCAAGTCCAATTTCAGAATTCCTATCAAGTCGAACAGTAATGCAAAAAAAAACAAAAAAAAAAAAAACCCTAATTTTAAACAGTTTTTTGGGAAACAAGGTGAAAGTAAAGTGCAAACTTCTTACACCTTTAATAATTCAAATGACATTAACATTTTGATTACTAAATATCAGTATATGTATATTAAACTGACAATGCATATTCACTTGTATTTTTCAGTAGAGTGTAAATTTTTTTATGGCCTTGGGAAGGCATATGGAGTTTCACGCCCCAACTTATTGACTTTTTGGGGGTGTTTCCCCCTTTTTTGAAAATCTGGCTCCCGGTTTTCAAAACCCTTTTTTCTTCTGAGGCTTGGAGCATTTGGTGGGTAGATATTAAACGTAATGATAAAAAAAAAATTAGCAAAAATAACATCAAATAATCTACCAATCATGAAACTGCCACAAATCAGCATCGATAAATAAATGAAACCCAAAATGAACAGAAATTACAATAATTAGCCGAGTCAAACTCAAAACGAACAGAAATTAACTATCTTTTTTTTTATCATGAAGTGTTTAGCCTGTAGACCCATTCCTGAAAGTTTCATTTTCCTAACCTAACTTCTTTCCAAGATAGCCAAAAGTACCTAAAGTAGAATTGGTAATGTTCTATCAGCTGTAAGCTGCGCAAGATAGATGATAAAAGAAACTAGTCAAAATACTTAATGAAGAAAAAGGTGAAAATTAGAGGTTTTGTTGACGTTACGTGCCTATTAATTGGAATTTAACACCTAAACGCACTTGCAAAAATCACTGCACTGGTGTTTTGGATTTTCCAAGATTTAAATGTTAAGAGTGATAACATTTTTGTGTTTGTGCTAACGAACTGTAAGTAAGGAGCGAAACGACTCAATAGTAACTGAAACTCTAAAAACCAATATCCCTACTTCAGAAGTTTTAAGCTCCTATCTGCAAAAATGTGTAATTAATTTCTTGAAGTAATTGATACTTAATGAAGAAAAAGGTGAAAATTATAGGTTTTATGAAATTGATCATAACACTTAAATTATTCTATCAGATACATTGGCACTTTAGGATGAAATTTGACTCGCATATGCCTGTGGGTATTCAGCGTTTACAAAACTCCTGGTTAATACAAAAAATCACGAAGACTAAAAAGTTCAACTTCCATTCTGAATTTTCTCAATGAAAATGAAATAAGTTATTGATCAATTCTATTTTCCCAAAATAATGTCAAAATTTTCCACTTCAGTTTAAAAAAATTCTGGTTAGTCTGAAATTGATTGTCTGAAAAGTTTTTTTTTTGGGGGGGGGGGGGATAAACGATTGGCTGAAACAAAAGAAGAAATTTTAAAATCACAACAACTGAAGATCAGTAAATAATTCCATTGTTTTTTTGTTTTTTTTTTGTTTTTTTTTAGCTTACAGCTGATAGAAAATTACCAATTCTACTTTATCTACTTTTGGCCATCTTGGAAAGGGGTTAGCTTAGGAATAAACTGACAATGCACATTCACTTATATTTTTCAGTAAAGTGCAAATTTTGTTCTGGTCTTGGGAAGGCATAGGGGTTTCGCGCCCAACTTATGTTAATTTCTGCTCGTTTTGAGTCTGACTGGGTTAATTACAAACCACTGTTTGGAATCCATTTCTCCGTTGAGAGGACCTGTTTGACTAGTTTCTTTTATCATCTATCTTGCGTGGCTTACAGCTGATAGAATATTACCAATTCTACTTTAGATACTTTTGGCTATCTTGGAAAGGGGTTAGGCTAGAAAAATGAAACATTCAGGAATGGGTCTACAGGCTAAACAGTTCATGGTAAAAAAAAGATGGTTTAATTTTTTAAGGTTAATTTAGGTACTTTTGGCTATCTTGGAAAGGGGTTAGGTTAGGAAAATGAAACTTTCAGGAATGGGTCTACAGGCTAAACAATTCATGATAAAAAAAAAGATAGTTTCATTTTTTTAAGGTTAAGTTAGAAGAGGTTATGTGCGCGCACATTACCTCTTCTAAATTAAACTTAAAAAAATGAAAATATCTTTTTTTTTAAATTCTTGTTTTAGATGTTAATATATTAAGTTTCTTTAGTATATAATGTAGTTTCAATTTGGAACTTTAAAAAGCTTGAATATCCACTCTATCAATATAACTTCAAAGATGTATGGCGTTTTTGACTGCGAATATATTGGCGTGAAGAAATCGGTGTGTGGTGTGATTTTTGAATGCGCATTTCTACTGTTGACTACTGATCATCAAGAGGTCTCTTGTTACCACTGGTATATAAACTAAAATATGTATGGATACAATGAAGAGAGGTGGTACAGTACACCATATTTTATAAACAAAATAGGTTTATATAATAGAATGATTCTTCCATCCTATAACAAAGGGAAGGATTTATCCTACGTACAGGAGGAAGTTAGAGAGATATGCTGTTTTTTTGGCGTAACAGCACTGTACACAAAAGGGAATGTGCCCACTGACAAACTTTTAATCGAGAAATGCAAGTCAGATATACCATTATTCAACTTGGAGGATTTTAGTTGTGAGATATTTCCGAGTAAGATACATAACCCAGAGGACGAGGTTCGTTTTTTTAGTAAATGGGTACCAATAGATATTCCTTCTCGGAATATGTGTGTGAGATATCCTAAGAAGAAGAAGAAGAACAAACAAATCCCTGACATAGATTGGAATCATACTGAGTGGATGACAAACAATGACGAATTTTTACAATAGTCATCACACTCATGACTATCCAACGGTCTTTTTAAAGACCACCAATTCTATAAACACTTCGTAACTATGGTAATATGAATCTTTTAGGTTCAATGTTTGAAGCTAGCTTCAGCTGAAGCTTAGGATAGTAGCGGACATCCTACTGTAGGGCTCATTTAATTTTCTTTCAACAAACTAGAGTTTACAGTCAAAAACCCTTATTAGCTCAGATTTTACAGAAATAGTTTTATTTTTCAAACCAAAAATGGACTTAAGTTTCACCTATGAACCAGAGAATTGTATTTTCTTGCAAAAAACTATAGTTTACGGTCAAAAACCCTTATTAGCTCAGATTTTACGGAAATAGTTTATTTTTTCGATCCAAAAATGGAGTTAAGTTTCAAATTTGAACCAGAGAATTGTATTTTCCATAATTTTCTTGCAAAAAACTAGAGTTTCTGAAAAGATATAATAAAGCCTTAAAAAGTATTATAATGGTGGACTCAGGAGCCATTGGGGCGCCGAGGGCCCTTTGGGAGCCCAGCGAACCTTTGAGGACCGGGGGGGGGGGTTTCCTTCGGGGTTGGGGTGGGGGGATCGGAGCCCTTTGGGGTTTTGGTAGGGGACCTCACAACACTGTTCAAATGGAACTTGTGTATTATAACGACCACAGAGTTTCAGCCTCAAATCCTCTTCTAAAATCATCTTTTAAAATGTCTCTAACTGTTTCACCGAAATAATTCCCTAAAATAATAATTTGTTCTGAAATGATATAATAAAGTCTTAAAAAGTATTATAATGGAGGCTCAGAAGTCTTTGAGGACCGGGGGGCTTCCTTCGGGGTTGAGGTGGAGGGATCGGAGCCCTTTGGGGTTGTGGTAAGGGACCTCACAACACTGTTCAAATGGAACTTGTGTATTATAACGATCACAGAGTTTCATCCTCACATCCTCTTCTAAAATCATCATTCAAAATGTCTCTAACTGTTTCACCGAAATAATTCCCTAAAATAATTATTTGTTCTGAAAAGATATAATAAAGCCTTAAAAAGTATTATAATGGAGGCTCAGGAGTCTTTGGGGCGCCGGGTGGTCACACAAAATCAGAAAAAATGTTCAATGTTCCTTTAGTACCTACGCAATTAGATTAAAAATGAAGATATTTATGCAGAGTTTCAAGTAGCTATGGCTAAGTTTGCTAAAAGACCAGTTATTTTCTCGCAAAAACACACAAAATCAGAAAAAATAACTGAACCCCCCATGTAACTGAACCCCTGTATAACCGAAACCCCCTACAACTGAACCTCCGTGCTGCTGAATCCTCGTGCAACTCGACCCCATTTAACTAATCCCCGTATAACTGAATCCCCATGTAACTGAACCCACGTGCAAGTCAACCCTCGTGCAACTCAACTCCCTCAAAACACTTTTCAGCCATTGACTCTATAGTTTTAGACTTTTATTAGCTTAAATTACGGACCGTCTATAGGGAGTCTATAAACCTGACCCAATGCCGAATATGGTTCTTAATGCATTTCACATATTGAATCAAATATTTTATGTTATTAAATTTATAGCTATGTTCACTATATTATCCCATTGCCTATTGTATCAAGGTCCAAAAAGGTATTAGATCCCTCACAGTGGTAGCTACTTAATGAAGAATTTGAATAACACTTTTATACTGACTTTTTCTAAAAAATGGGTTTTTCAAAAAGATGTAAAAAATCCCATTAAACAAAAATTGAGCAAAACTCAAATAGAATAATCTACCAAACATGAAACTACCAGTTACGCGCTAGATAAAAAGTTGCCTTGTTTTCAAAAAAGGGGGAAACACCCTCTAAAACTCATAGAACTTTAATGAAAATCACACCATCAGAAACGAACAGAAATTATAATGTATGTGAGGGGGATCTCCCCAAGTCAATACCTCGCTCTTTACGCTACAATTTTTTTTTTAGTGCTTTCAAAAGAGCTATCTATTCTAATTAAAACGGCCTTTGTGATTCAGGGGGAGTGAATCAAATTTTTTTTTAAACTTTTAACGTAAAGAGTGTGGTATTGACTAAGGGGAGAACCCTCCCCCGTAATATACATAATAACATACACGTAATAGAAAAAAAAAACAATAAAAAAACAAGCGACATGGCTCAATAGTAATCCAAACTTGTAAAAACGGAATTTTGATGTTAATAAATGTATCAAAATAATGTGTTTATAATGCTGATTCTAAATATATAAATTGTATTAAGTTTAGTATTACTCATCAAATGGTACGAGCTTGAGAAAAATTTACCCGATTTTTTTTTTTTTAACGAGGGGGGAAACATCCCCTACAAGTGAATGAATTTTAATGAAAATTACACTATCAGATTCAGCATATCAGAAAACTCTATTACATAGGTTTCAAGCTCATATCTTTAAAAATCTGCAACTTTGTATTTTTTGCCAGAAGAAAAATACACGAATATAGAAGTTAGTTACGTAAGTTAATTTGTAAAGACACCCATTTAGCAAAATAAAAGTAAAATGTTTATGCAAATAAAAGCTGAATTAAATAAAAAACTATCAGAAATTAAATAAAAAAAAAACAAACAAGTTTTTTAAAACTGAAAGTAAGGAGCGACATTAAAACTTAAAACGAACAAAAATTATTCCCTATGTGAAGGGGACTGTCCCCTCCTCACTCCATTGTTCTTTACGCTAAAGTGTGACTTTGTCTCATAACTTTATTTTTTTTAAACAATAAAAGACTTTAGCGTAAAGAGCGAATCCTTATGATTTCAAATATATCAGCTTCATCAAGTTTAGCTATACCAGTCAAAAGTTACGCGCCTGAGAAAAATTTGCCTTGTTTTCGAAAAAGGGGGAAACACCCTCTAAAACTCATAGAACTTTAATGAAAATCACACCATCAGAGAACCCTACTATAGAAGTTAAAAGCTCAGGTAATATCCATTGTCACAGCTAGGCAATAATCCTAGTGCGGGAGAGGGGGAAGGGTTTTACGGGGTTCCACTAGGAGCATAAATTTTATTATACTTGACTTATTGTATCGGAATACTATCACCTTAATTCTCTGTATTTAGAGGTACATCCAGGCAATAATCCTAGCGCGGGGAGGGGGAAGGGCTTTACGAGCTTCCACTAGGAGCATAAATTCTATTGTGCTTGAATTATTGTATTGGAATACTATCACCTTCTCCCCTGCCCTCGGAAATGTGGGAACGAAGGGTCTCTGAGCCTTCCCCTTGATGTAGATGTTTTCCCTCCAAAATTGACCCCTCCCTGCCCTCAGAAATGGGGGAACGAAGGGAACGTTAGATCTTATTTTAAATTGACAATACTTATCAAACATCACTAGTGTATTATACAGATCACATATCTCATTACCCCTTTTTAAATGTTAATCAAATAATTCTGATTATAGTGTCCAATTTTTTGTCTGCTTTTCAAAATGTTCATATTTGTTTAGAATGAAGTGTTTTTTATAGCAGATACCCCCCGTGCAACCGAACCCCCCAGGTCACTGAACCCCTGTATAACCGAAACCCCGGACAACTGTACCTCCCTGCTACTCGACCCCATTTAACTAATCCCCGTGTAACTGAATCCGAATGTAACTGAACCCTCGTGCAAGTCAACCCTCGTGCAACTCAACTCCCTCAAAACACTTTTCAGCCATTTCATGTTAATTTTTTTTATTTCTAAACTATTTAAAATTGACAACACTGTGCAAATCATCACTTGTGTATTATACAGTACACATTCATTCCATTTCCTCCAAAACACTTTTCGATCATTTCTTGTTAAAATTATCCAATCGGTAATTACCCCTTTTTTTTCTCCACCTTCAAATGTTCCTTTAGTCATTGCCCAGTTAACACTAAGATGTAAATTGAGTAATCCTCTCGCAATAACAAACCAAACCAGATTATACCTACTTAACCAGATAAAAAAATGGCGGTCACACTAACTTGATTAGTAATTGAACTTTCAGTCCTACATTCACGGGTTTCTGCAATGTGCTATGGGATTCATTGAAAAAATACCAGTTTAAAAAAAAATAAATAAAAGTAAACATGTATCCATGAGTTTGACCTCCAAAAAATGAATGTCACAATAGAAAACATGTCTGCCAAGCCATGTAGGGTTCATTGTAATAGGTCACTGGCCCGTGGTAAGGCATATTACGCAATCAGAGTCAGGACTGTGCATTGCCTTACTACTGACAAACCCCCTCGTATTCGCCATAGTTTCTGTTCGTCTGAAGTTTTAATGTTGTTTTTTACTTTCAGTTGAAAAAACTTGTTTTCTTTTCATTTATCTTCTGATTTTTTTGTAAACAATGGCTGGAAATCCAGCTTCCCTCCATGGAAAATCCTTCCCCGACGAAAAATTCGTCCGTAGAAAGTTCCTCCCATGTCCCCCCACCCGCCAGAAAATCCTTCCCCCCCCTCTCGAAAAGTATCTATATACTTCCCAATAGCCAATATTATATGCAAACAATGGGCCAAGTTCATAGCTTCTACCACTTCCCCCGGGGGATATGGGTGTCAATTCATCCTGAAAGACATAATTATTAGGTGTTTCGACTATGCTGAACAAAATTGTTATCTCAAAATTGTTGTCAGATGACTTTGGGGAAAGATGGGCGTGTGAGGGGGGCTAGCCCTCCAGTATTTCTGGTCACTTAAAAAGGGCACTAGAACTTTTGATTTACTATAAAATGAGCCCCCTCCTGATCTTCTAGGATAATTGGTTCGATACTATCACCCCTGGGGAAAACAAACCGAAAAAAACACGCATCCGTGATCATACTTCGGGAAAAAAATTTCAAAATTCCACATTTTTGTATATAAGAGCTTGAAACCCCCACAGTAAGGTTCTCTGATATGCTGAATCTGATGGTGTGATTTTCATTAAGATTTCTTGATGAATTTAGAATGTTTCCCACTTTTTCAAAAATTGTAACAAATATTCACGCATTCGGGATCTTGCTTCTGGGAAAAAATTCATTCTCTGATATACTGAATCTGTGGTGTGATTTTCATTAAGATCACTTGATGCTTCGGAGGTGTTCCTTCATTTTTCAAAAATTGGACAAATTTTCCCGGGCTCATTTTATCCCAGGAGGCATAGTTAGTTGACCTTTAGACTATTCTGAACAAAATGGCTATCTATAATTTTGACCGGATATCTTTGGGGAGGGTCAGCTGAAAAGGAGGTGGGGGATGGGATGGTTGCCCACCGATCAATTTTGACTTTTAAAAAGGACACTCGAACTTTCGATGTTAGATGAAATTAGAACCCTCCAAAGTTTCTATGACCAGCTCTTCTATATGAAGTGGATACGGCCAAAAAAAAAA
Organism: Artemia sp. Qi Xiang Cuo; assembly: GCF_049724085.1. Lineage (NCBI taxonomy): Eukaryota > Metazoa > Arthropoda > Branchiopoda > Anostraca > Artemiidae > Artemia > Artemia sp. Qi Xiang Cuo. Next base: position 51,702,654 of record NC_142798.1, on the reverse strand, counting down.
AAAAAAAAAAAAAAAAATGGCTCTTTATTACAGGCAACGCTAGAGCGTTTTCTCTGATTACTATGGGCTGGAGTTCCTTCTTTACTAGGCTACGATGGATGCCGCAACCACGAAATCTATCTGTGGGAAATAAACAATTTGCAGTCTTTAGGGTCCCCTGTCCTTTGGGGTCCATGGGTCAAGTTATCCCAAAGGTATATTTATTGAGCATTTTGACTATTCCTAAATTTCTCGTAGCTATATGGTGCGATTTTCAGCAGGGTATAACTTTTTTTTTTTTGGAAATGCGCCCTCCCCCTCCCTCTTTCTAAAACTAAGAAAGTTTTCTAATACTGTAACTTTAGAGCAGCGGATTTAAAATTAATAAATTTTACACATTTTTGGATTTATTGTTATCGAAATTTCTTTGCATTAGAATTTCAGTTGCTATTCACATGGGCCATTCTTTACTTAGAACTCGTTACCATGAATGACCAAACCGTTTGCTTTTAACCATTAAACCTTCCGAGAGTATTTTTGTTTCAAGGGCCATGCAGCACATTATACAAATAAAACACAGAACAATGGGTAGATCGGTATTGATTTAAAAAAAAAAGATAATTGGTAAATTAAATTCCATTTCATTTCGTTGGAAGACTTGAATGCTAGTATAACTGATTTTTTTTTCATCTTCTCTCTCTTGTTCATGGCAAAGCAATTCAAAACAGCATGCTCCCTGTGAATTAATATTTTTACGAAGTTCACCTTTTTAATGTTAAATCTCAACACAAGCTCCAAATCCAGAAACAGGAACGCGTATGCTATTAAATTCTTCTACACCTTTATTAAACAGAATTCATATACCCGTGCTTTTATTCATGTATCGGGGAAAAGTAATATCCACCATGCTTAAGACTGAATCTATCCTTTTTTCCCTAAACTTTTATCACCAAGACAAATAGGAACGGATATTTCCAGACACAGCAAACATGTTTTTGTATAAAGCCTCCCCCCCCACCGAATGTAAACCTAGCCATGGCATACTGTACAGTTACAATTATTTTATTGTACAAATCATTTTTAAATATATAATCAAAACCTAAATCAATCCATAAAAGTTATTTATTGTGCTTTTCTTCCGTCGTGTCCACAAAAATGAAGTCCAACTTCGTATTTTTCAAGTTTTGGCTGATCCACGAGTCAAAATCCCGATTTAAATCTTCGCTAAAATAGTTGTGCCAGTCACCAACAGCCCCTATGTAACAAGAAGGAATGTTTCAAAAGTTAGCTTTAATTCTGCTCTGTCTATAGTAGATGTGTACTCTTTTACGGAGAAACATGCACATAAGGTGATAACTTAATAGGAAAGATCAAACCATAAGATATATCCTAAACAAAAGCTATGCAATAAAAAACCATCTCAGAGACTGGAAACATCAAATAGGCACCAAATATGTCAACAAGAATAGGACAAAAAAAAAAGAAATAGAAAGAAGCAGAAAAAAAGACTACACGAGTCCATAGCCTGAGGTTTAATACTAAAACCTCGTTCTACAAAAAATAACGAAAATGAGCAGACAATGTCTACATTGGTAAAAAATAAAGAAAATGAATTTCCATGGTAAAAACGTTTCTATGTTTTTTTTTTAAATATTATGTCTATCCAGGTTAGGTGACTGAATAGGTAAAGATAGAGCCACAATGTCACCAGCAGCCCTGGCAAAGCAGAAAGAAAACGTAAAGGAAAGGAATCTATACCTAGCCCAGACGGTGCCATAAATAGGCTACAAAGACCTAGGTTAGCCCCTTCTCAGATAAACGACTAGTTATCTCTCCATCATTTTTCCTTGATTTTGGCCTGGATGACTAATCACAGACTTATTAAGTAATTAAATAAAAAAAACAAGTTTTTTTAACTGAAAGTAAGGAACGACGTTAAAACTTAAAACGAACAGAAATTATTCCGTATATGAAGGGGGCTGTCCCCTCCTCAACGCCTCGCTCTTTACGCTAAAGTTTTTTTATTGTTTAAAAAAATAGAGTTGTGAGAAAGTCAAACTTTAGCGTAAAGAGCGAGGCGTTGAGGAGGGGACAGCCCCCTTCATATACGGAATAATTTCTGTTCGTTTTAAGTTTTAACGTCGTTCCTTACTTTCAGTTAAAAAAACTTGTTTTTTTTATTTAATTTTTGAACGTTTTTGAATTAATGCAGGTTTTGATTTTGGCTCACCGTACATGAATAATTAAAACAAGATTTGCATATTATATTTGGTTAAATGGCTTTCTCGAAACTTGTTTAATTTTATTTACGAAAGTTTTTATTAGTAATAAATATAAGTAAATTAGAATTAACTTAAGTAAAGAACTTATATATTCATAAATTTTTAACACGTATATTATGTGGTTCTCCCCCTAGTCAATACCCTGCTCTTTAAACTATAGTTATAATTTTTTTTCCAGTTCTTTAAAAATGATCTCTTAATCACAATCAGTTGATCAGTTGAAAAACTTGTTTTTTTTTATTTAATTCCTGATCTTTTTCTTTAATAATGCTGGGAAATCCGGCACCCCCTTCATAGCACTGCCCCTTCCCCCATGAAAACTTCCTTCATGGAAAGATCCTTCCCTATAGCCCCCGCCCCTCTCCTTCCCCCACCTACCAGAAAAAATCACCTCTGAAAAAGTCTGTATACTTCCCAATAACCAAAACTATCTGTTAACATTGAGTAAAGTTCATAACTTTCAGCCCTCCCCCTGGGGCCTTTGGGGGATCAAGTCATCCTAAAAGACATTTTTATCATATTTTCGACCATGCTGAACAAAATGGCTATCTCAAAATTTTGATCAGGAGACTTTGGGAAAAAAATGAGCGTGGGAGGGGGCCTAGTTGCCCTCCATTTTTTTTTGGTCAATTAAAAAGGGCACTAAAACTTTCAATTTAAGTTCCATTGAGCCCTCTCAAGATATTTTAGGACCACTGGGTCCATAAGACCACCCCTGGGGAAAAAAAAAAACAAAAAACAAAAGAACACGCATCCGTGATCTTTCTTCTGGCAAAATTCCACATTTTTGCAAATAGGAGCTTGAAACCTCTACAGTGGGGTTCTCTGATATGCTGAATATGATGTTGTGATTTTCATTAAGGTTCTATGACTTTTTGAGGGTCTTTCCCCCTTTTTTCGAAAATCAGCCAAATTTTCTCAGGCACGTAACTTTTGATGGGTAAGATTAAACTTAATGAAACTTATATATTTGAAATCAGATTTAAAATCTGATTCTTTTGATGTATCTATTGGTATCAAAATCCCGTTTTTTAGAGTTTCGGTTACCATTGAGCCGGGTCGCTCCTTACTTACAGTTCGTTACCACGAACTGTTTGATTTGGATAAGACTACTGGTTTGGGTCAGTCCCTAAATTTTTCCTGCATGTTTTTTTTAGAGTTGTCTTATTGTATTTCATTTGTTTATATTTTGATTTAGGTGACAGGTTACAAGTTATTTGTATTATTTATTATAATTAAGTTGTATAAGCATTATAATTGCTGTTTGATAAAGCAAACTGCATCATTTTGGTTCTTGTTTATAAATGCTGGCAGTTGTTGCTGGTGAATAACCCCTATAAATAGCAAGATAAGTGGTATATGGCTTCATACTATTTTATTTTAGAGTTATCCAATTTAATATTTTTTTTTTTTTTACTATCCTTATTTTATCTGATTAATTTTCAATATCTAGAAGTATGTGACAGGTTATAAGGTAAAAATATATTAAATATTATAATTGTGTTGTAAATGTACTTTAATTGCTGTATGACAACGCATAGTTGCATTATTTTGATTCCTGTTTTTCACAGCAGGCTGTTGCTTCAGGTGAAACCCCCCCCCCGTCCAGTAGCAAGTTAAGTGTTACATGATCTAGTTCAGTGAATATTGAGTGAAGTGACACATAAGCAAGCTAGTGACTACAGAAGGCACAGATAACCCAAGTGAGAAGGTCGATCGCCTCAAACGCCAAACAACAAAGATAGAGCCAAAAAGCCAGAGCATATCGTCATTTGAATCACCATTACTCTACCGTAGTTCTGCCCTGGGATGGATGATAGACTATCAATCAACAAGTGAAATGAATCATTTTTATCCAATTCTGAAAAATTTATTTGCCTTGGCTTTAATCTAATTAGCCATGGGTCTCAAGCTTTCCATTACTTCCACCAAGTGATTTTAATTCAAAAGCGCTGAACAAAACCCCAAAATGAACAGTATAAGTGGTAACAAAACAACGGCTCTTATAGTAAGCACCTGCTTAGGATATCAAGAAACGCGGAACACAACCTTAATTTCACATATCTAAATTTATCATTATCACTGAACACCTTCTGGCACTGCAATTAAACGGAAAAATTGGTCTCGGGAATGCAGAAATTATGCCATACTATTGGAGCTGGATTAAGGGGAAACTGTCCAGCATGTACATAAATCAGTCAAAATTTGACCTGCAATGACCATACATAAAAAGCTAGTTTCTCAACATGGGTAAAATATGAGATTCACAGTTAAAATATTCAGACATACAATTTTTGTTATGCCATGTCTTCATTTAAGAGGTTGACCAAATGACCTCAAAATCAATACCCTATAAGTGCGAAGTGTGGAGAAGGCAAATGAACACTGCCTAAATAAGGTACACCGCAACTGGTGATTCATTAAAACGGCACTTGATAAACTTCTCTGAAATAGCCAAATAAGAACACGATATTAGCGGGCATCGTAATGTTTATTCCATCATTACTTTGTGAAATAAGACTCGATTCAACGCAGGGTAATCTATTTCTTTCTGAACATTTTTCGAGTCTTTTCAAATTAAAAATATCCGTAAATAGGCTGAAAAATCACACAAACTTGTTTCTTTTGTCACCAGAAAAATAAAAAGAAGGTTTCCTCAAATAAACAATGTCTTTTCACGTTAAACTTCTATGCACGAGCATCAGTAGAAACCGAATAAGTGTTTTAAAACCAGGATGGTGCTGGTCATATTCTCTTCCCATTACCCCCGTTTATTCACTTTGCAATTCCAGAGTTTTTCAAGGTATGAATGATCGACCTTGCAACTTTCTGACCTGAGGGTCGGCCTTAATTTATGCCAATTTGGAAATCAGGTTACGCACTTGACATGCGTAACGTAACGTTATATAATACAAAACCACAGTAGTTTTGCAACGTGACAGGTTTGCTCTGATTCAAAAGTTGGCAATGTTTATTTTGTAAATTTGCACTACAATACTAAACACGGCATCTACTTATTTTTGTACAACAGGAGCTGATAGAGGCTACTAGAGGTATTCTCTGTCACACTTAATCACCTCATTCAAAATTCCCATTTTAGATGGTGTTTTTAAGAAGAAGGCCATAACACTAGACGCACAACAAAATATTTCAGTGAAAAGTAATAAAAACTGTGAACTCGTTTCTTTTTCTTCAGAGTATTTTCTTTGCAGAGTTAAATATAAAAAAATTTCTAGCATATTTTTATTTTTTAATTTCAAGAGAATTTCTTCATCTTCCGTTTCTTCGTTTCACAGCGCAAAATTTAATGTCAATTTCCATTCCCTAAAAAGAAGTGAGGATCCCCCTCCCTAGCGCCTATCTTCACGGAAAAATTTGAATCAGTCCCTGAGAAAACAGAAGAATTCTTGTTTCATAAGTAAAAGCAAGGCCGTACCCAGGATTTTTTTTGGAAGGGGTTTTACTAAAAAAAAATTTCGGGGGGGGGGGTTTACACAAAAAAACCTCAAAAAACGCATGCAAAATTTGTTTATATCCATTTTTGTAACGTTTTTACGTGTCAGACAAACATTTCGGGGGGGGGCGGGTTCAAACCCCCTTAACCCCCCTTTGGGTACGGCCTTGAATAAAAGAGAAATAAAATTTAGCTTGAAAAGTAGATAAATTGGCTAGGAGAAAGCTCAGAATTCAAATAAAAAATTCACTGTCAATTTCAAGTAGAAAATTGGAATTCGTGGAAAGGTCTATCATTTATTGTTTCATGCCAGCCGTTGATGTAACATCTGTCAAGAGTCTTATTAGATCTTCTAAACCAGCAGGGGCTCCCAGCTCGTTGGTTGAGAGTCGACCTTGTCACAAACCAGAATATTCTCTTAGCAGCTATGTTTCTCAACCTGCGTTTTCCATCCAACATACAGTTTATTAATGTGTTCTTAAAATAGAGCATAAAAAATGATTTTTTATTAACTGTGTCAATCTAACTTGCAATACTGAATGAACTGAACTAACTGAAAATAACTGTAAACTAACTTGCAAACTAATAGAAAAATACTGAACAGAAAGAAAAAACGACAGAAGATGTTATATGTGAAAAACAAACCTGTAAATAACTTGCATTTTCTTTTTAAGAAATAGAATATATTATGTTCCGGCTTTTAGGTTTTGTCAAGTCCTCTTTTGTTTTTACGCTAAACAAAAATTCAGCAAAGTTTGTCAGCAATATTCACTTTTTCAATATCTTTAACGGTGCATTTCTCTTTTTTTTCATTGCAAAATCACCTGGGTCTCCTTTAAAAATTTTGTTCAATTCGCTTCAATAATAGAGCAAAGAAAGCATCATTTATATGTCAGACTTAGGCCAATATGATTAAATTTGACTTTGAGAGCAATAATGCGAATTAAAGAAGTCAATGTACTTCTACCATAGAAGCAATCAAAATAATTCGTTCAATTTTTCAAACATAGTTATACTAAAACACCTTTCACCTACTCTTATTTTATAAATATATCTGTATTTGGCCTAGGTTTTACGTAAGAAGTTTACATAAAAAATCATTGATGTTTCCTTTTTTTATGCTTCTCACATCTGTTTCATGATATATTTTGCTTTCATCTGCCTTCAATAACATAGACTGACAATCCTCACGTGATTTCACATTAAACAAGACATACTTTACCGCTAAATAGTTGTTGGTGGTAGGCGGAGGAAGTTAGGAAGGGCCAGTGGCCCACTTTCTGCCTCCAATCATACAGATTGAAAATAATTCCTATATTTTTAAGTAATTAATCCTAATTGGATTATTACTGGGTATAACCCAGTTTATACCCAGTTTAAGAAAAGGAATGCGAAAATAAATTGCTCATGGCAAAATATGTTTCGTCACTGATATTCAGGATAGGCATTGCAGTTTTGAATGGATTTTTTTTAAAAGGTTTTGGAAAGCCCTCTGCCCATTTAATATCATCCATACACGATGAATTGGAGTTCTGAGCCCCGCGAGGACCAATCACTGTAAGTTTAGTTAAAATAGCGCGTAGTGTCAGGCTGATTTCCGTATTTTGAATTTCTGCAAAAATGAAATTATCAATCTTTTCCTTATCTTTTGATTTATCTTCTTTTTTGAGGGTTGTCCACGCTTCTGAAACCCAATAACATGAATTCCCGGAGCCGGGGTACCCAAAACACGTTGTCTCCATGCTATCCATCAGCTTCTGAAGTTCCGTTATAAAAACTCGACCAATTCGATGTGGTCTGTATTCATGCAAGTTACCATATTCGATATTCTTGATCGTTTCCGGCCATTTAGGGTTGCATATCTTATAAAGAAGTGAGGCTTTCTATAATTTCTTACTATAGCCATTGGATCTTGACAGTTTTGTTTCTGGGGCTGCATTAAAATGGGGACAGCAAAATCACGTTTTTGCCAGGAAGGACTCCAGCTTCTACAGCTTGATTTTATCAATAATCCATTAACTGTCTAAAGTTTCTATTTATGACAGCTAAGTTTACAAATCAATACACCAAACACAGGAAAAAGCCTTCAGCTTTTTATTAGTTGGAACCTAGTAAAGATCTAAGCACTTTTTAAAGCTATCGCTCTTTACTAGAATTAGCAACGGAAATAAAGGAGACAGATCAATGCTAGTTTGATAAAAAATGATTTTCTAGGTTTTCAAAGGGGAGAGGGGAGCTGTAACCCATCTGTTAAGAGCTTTCAACCAGTGGTATTGCAATTGTGCAATCTACTATGTCAATTCGTTGTAGATACAATACAATAGCTCTCTACAATGTTCCAGTGCTCCTCTAGCGCCAAGGAAAAAAGGAGAAAATTATACATCAGTGCTACCAAAGCTAAAATGTGATTTTCTCCAATTTTCGAGATGAAAACCTTCGATTAATGGTTTCCGACCGTGACGGCTCCGATGGCGCACTTAAATTTTGATTGTCTTTAGTTAGTATTTGAATCAGAGCTGATGTTCATTAGAAGAATCAGGCTGCATTGTCATTAGGATGTTAATATCCTTTTCTCTGGAAAAAGAAACATTTAAACTAATAAAAAATGTGAGAAAACAAATAAAAATTTTGTAACAAAATTTGTTCACTTGATTTAAAAATATTATCACTGAAATACCGTCATGTAATTAACATAGGAAGATCAAAACATTGGCTCGTGAGGGGATCGAACCCACGACCTTCGCGTTATTAGCACGACGCTCTAACCAACTGAGCTAACAAGCCGTTACCTGATGAGTTAGAAGATTAAGTTTATCAAGTACCAAGGTAGAGAATACTTATTAATAAAAAAGGGAAATACAAAACCAAATTTGTCAATAGGGCTTACAGCTTATGCGGCTGGTAAATGGTGAATATTTAGTTGTCGAGAACTTCTAAAGGAAACAATAAGCTAAACAGACAAAAGAAGTGCCATTAGATTCCTCCTTTTATGCTATTTCCAAATATCATGGATTCATGGTCACTCTTTTGACAATGCACTCAGAGCCGTCCCTACGGTGTTGACTGTGTCTAAGAAAAAATTAATTACAGCCCCCCCCTCCAGACTGAAATATAAGCAAAAAAGTCGAATAAAATTGAAAAATGTGATCAAAGTTTTCAACAGTGGTGTAACTCCATGAAAATCTGGGGGGGGGGGGAAGGGAGTCGGAGCCAGTTTTCCCAAATCAAGTTAAAATGACATTGAAAACTGAAAAATGAGTCATATAGTACCATAAAGGAAAAGATATACTAAAGAAAACTGACCCGTTTTTGTGGATGCTTGAATTATTCAGGCTTATCTTAGTTTTGATAAGATTTTTGAAGAAACTAAATTTCAGCTGAGGGGCAAACTGAGGTCTGGGGGCCAAGGTCTGGGAGGGACAGTCGTCCCATATCCCCTTTCAACGGCTTTAAATGCATCCCCACTGCCACTGAGGGTCCCAGATATAGTCCAAGGAATACATAAAGCAAAATAAAAGATAAAACTACATCAATGAACTTGTTCCTTTATAACATGTGGGATGTTTCTATTAATCATGGTATCAGATTTCCTTCATTGTTATCCATTTTTAAGAATTATTTCAGGTAAGATTTTATCCACATTCCATTTTAATTTACTCAGGTGAAACCAAATTTCGTACAGTCGAGACTCCAGAAACTGGTTGTGCAAAAGATTGAGGGGTTGCTGGTAGCCCATCAAAGAAAACACTTCGTGTCAATGTTTGAGAGAGTAGTTCATGTAAACACATATGCTCTCCCACTGCTATTTTATCTGGCAACGGCTTTTAATCTTGAAGAAAAGTGTGCTAAAAAGGTAGAAAGGAGCATTTGGGGTTTTGTTTGGAGGGGAAAACTTGAAAACCGAAGTATGAAAATGTTGTATGTGCTCCGAGAAGAGGGGGGTCTTGGTGTTATAAATTTCCGAAAGGTGTGTAAGTCTCTGAGAATTAAAAACGTCTGTGAGAGTATCTGTAGTAAATAGATCGACGGTGAAATAATAAGAGGATGGGCCTTACCAGTGATAAATACTGAGGAGGATGAACTAGCAAAACAAAAAATGATCAAGGATGTGCCAGAGAAACTCCACGAAGTATTATGGTGTATTCGAGAAATGAAAAACCAAGGCTTGCTGAATGATCAGGCGAAAAATACCGAAAGGAAAAAGATGGTGGATGGATATTTAAAGAAAACAGAAGAACAAGAAGTGGTTTTTTCTGTGAAAACAAAACAACCATTTGCGATATTTAAGGTATCGTTTGAGAAAATGCATAGTGTACCGTATAGTCAGTTTATCAAGGTATTTATGTTTCTGTTTATTCATGAGATATTGCCGTTTCAAGATCGAGTAAGTCGTTTTACCCAAGATGAAGGTCCAAAGTGCAAGCTTTAAACGAAATAGTGATAAATGGCCTAAAGCAAGAATTTTTCAATTGTAAGTATAATGAAGGAATTGTATATAAGTGTTTTAGTGCCTTAAGAGATCGTGGAGACATTTGGAATACGGAGGAAGATAAGGTTGATTAAACTGAATATAGAAATTCCTGGAAATGAGAGGAGAGAGTAAGCTGTGGTGTTGATTGTGATGAAACTATGTGAATATGTATTGAAAAGAAGGAAGAAGAGAAAAGGGATTTTGTTAAGAAGGTTTGGTTGTGATTGCAGCAGAGTGACAGAGCGTTTTAGTAAATCTTAAAGATCGAAGTAACGTGTGGATGTTTATTGGATGGAGTTGTTGGTTAAATAGTTCGTTAGAAAGAAGCAGCTTATATTTGAAGAGGGATTTCGTAAGCGTGTGCTTCAGTGTTAATGGTAATTGGTAAAACAGTATTGACAGTTTTGTAATTTTGTTTTTGGAGTTAAATAGTAGCCGAAGTATAGTTAAAAGGGAAAAATGAAAAGATAAAGTTGAAGAGTGGTATCATTATAACTTTCTTTGAGGTCTTTGTAATTTGTAAATATGTTGGTGTATTTTTTTGTATTAGAAAGTTATACTGATATATAATTTAGTTTATTTGTTTTACTATGATTAATTTAATTAGTTTATTTTGAATTTTTTTATTGTTATTATTTGTTATTATAGGAGACACGTAGGGCCACCATCCGTAAGATTTTAGAGGTGTGGTAAGAAATAGCCTCTGTATGAATGACATCCCGTTCGGAGAGGACGCCCTTTTCCATGGGACTGGCAAATTTTTGTCTTTTTTGAAAGGTTTTTGGTAGAATATGGTGACTTGAAGTGTGTCCAGTTCGGCAACTATTTAATAAAAAAAAAGAGTAGGTGACGTCTAAAGTTAAAATTAGATGTATTTTGAATTTAAAATTTTTCGTCACTAAGAGGAGAGGAGGTAGGATTCTAATTAAAATAATAAAAAAAAAACTGGTTGAACAAAGAACCTATGACGTATCGCGAACGTCAATAAATGGAGAAATATATTAAAATGGCTATATATGGGACGTCAGACGGGATGGTGCAATGTCAGAAATATGGGACGGTAATCCCATACCGAAAGGAATTTAATGGTACTACTTTTGCTTATTTAGCATGTTTCCTTCAGATGCAGCCAGCCATTTACCAGGTAAATTTTGAGTTTATTCCATTACTTAGCTAAGCAGAAGATGAGCACACCACTGTACTGCTAGGTATAGAGCTTCAAAACCAGACTGAGAAGAAACTTAGAAGTTTTAAACCTATTTGAGAAGAAAACAGTCTGATAAAGAACAAACAACACTAATAAGCTTTAGCAGATGAGAAACACTCAATTATTCTTCCACCATCCGTACAGATAAGCCAAATTACCAGGAATCACAAGTAACTACATCCCAGTAAATGCCGTATGAACAGATTTGTAACCTCCTTTGTGCCATATTTCGTAAGTAAATTTATCAAAACCTTTTGTTTTCTTTTACTTGTTTTTGTTATTATTGTAAAAATAGCATAATTTAGCCTTCACTTTTAAGTGCTACGATAGCTGTTTAAATAAACTTATACGATTAACGAATAAAAAAACAAAGACAAAAAAAAACAAAAAAAAAAAACATTAAAGCCAACATATAAAGCCAACGCATTCGAAAATCCGACTAGGGAGTAATAGTGCATCTTGTGAACGTTGAAATAGCATTTTCAGGTTAAAATATTTTCACTATCTTTTAAAATACTCAAATAAAGTCGGCTTTTGTTATATGCAGTGGCAGGAAGCATAACCATTTTTTGAACAGCACTTTCCATTAAAATTCGGGGTTGGTTGAGCTCTGTGTTCTTGTGTGTCAATTTAAGATTTGACAGTCCATTGGAATGCAACTATTTATCATAATCATAGGCAGCGCAATAGCGCTGCCTAAGTAAAGAACGATGTGGGCACAACGTTTTTTTTTCTTCTCCATACCCGGGCACTTCGTATCGAAGGAGTTGTCGTAGAAACTTCAAAAAGGGCTCATTCGATTGGAAATTGGAGTGGCTAGTGCCCTTTTTTTATAGTCGAAAGTAATTGAAGGGCAACTAGCCCGCCCCCCCCCCCGCCCATCATTCCCCCAAACACATCCAATCAAAATTTTGAGATAGCCATTTTGTTCAGCGTAGTTGATTTCCCGATAGAAAATATGTTTTTGAGGAGGACACTCCCCCACAACCCTCGGGGCAAGGGTTTTAAGTTATGCCCTAGGGACATATAAGGTTTTTGAAGAAGGCGTTGTTATAGGAAAATAAGACGTACCCGTCTAATTGGATAGTGTAAGGACATGGGTCATTAGTACTATTCTACAGGGTTTGGTATACAACTAGCCCCCCCCCCACGCACCTCATACTTCAAACCACATCAAATAACACTGTTGGTATATTGAGTTTTTTGAGCGGGTTTTTTTTCCAGCAATAAAATATTTTTTTGAGGAGGACACTCCCACACAAACCTTGGGGCAAGGGTTTTAAGTTATGCCCTGAGGGCATATAAGAACGATGTTGGCACAAAATCATTTATTATTTTTTTCCTTTAGAGCAGGGCACTTTGTATCGAAGAAGTTGTCGTAGAGACTTAAAAAAGGGTTCATTCAATTGGAAGTTGGAGTGGCTTGTGCCTTTTCTAATAGTCGAAAGTGATTGGAAGGCAACTAAAACCCCTTCAACGCCCACCATTTCCCAAAACACATCCAATCAAAATTTTGAGATAGCCATTTTGTTCAGCATAGTTGATTTCCAAATCGAAATTATTGTTCTGATGAGTAAACTCTCCCAAAGCTCTTAAGGCAAGGTTTGTAAGTTATGCCCTGGGGGCATGTAAGGTTTTTATAGAAAGCATTTTCGTAAAACTTCAAAAAAGGCCTCATTCGATGGACAACTCAAAGAGCTATTGCTCATATACTTAGTCGAAAGCGATTGGAAGGCACCTAACCCCCCTGTCATATTCGCCTTTTTCCTAAACGTGTCGAATCAAAACACTCAGATAGCAATTTTGTTAAACGTAGTTTTAGGTTCCAGAAATTAGATCTGTGGAGCCGAGCGGCCCCTCACAGCCCTCAGGGCAAGGCTCGTAAGTTATGGCCTGGGGGCATATAAGGTTTTTATAGAATACGTTGTCGTAGAAACTTCAAAAAGGGCTCATTCAATTAGAAATTGAAATGGCCTGTAGCTTTTTTAATAGTTGAAAGTAATTGGAAGGCAACTAACACCCCTTCCACGCCCACCATTTCCCCAAAAACATCCAATAAAAATTTTGAGATAGCCATTTTTTTTCCAAGCAGTTAACGTTCAGGAAATTGCACCTTTGAGCAGGACACTCCCCCCACTGTCTTCAGTGCAAGGGTTATAAGGTATGCCCTGGGGGCATGTAAGTTTTTATTGAAATCTTTGTCGTAGAAACTTGAAAAAGGGCTCATTAGATTGGAAATTCAAAGGTTTAGTACCTTTTTTAATGGTCGAAAGAGATTTGAGGGCAACTAAACCCCCTCTCTCGCCCACCTTTTCCCCAGACACATCCAATCAAAATTTTTAGATAGCCATTTTGTTCAGTGTTGTGGATTTCCAGATCTAAATTATGTTTTTGAGGAGGACACTCCCGCACAGCCCTCAGGGCAAGGGTTGTAAGTTATGCCCTGGGGGCATATAAGGTTTTTATAGAACGCTTCGCCGTAGAAACTTAAAAAGCGCTCATTCGATTGGAAATTGAAACAGCTAGTGCTGTTTTTAATAGTCAAAAGTGATTGGAAGGCAACTAACACCCCTTCCACGCCCACCATTTCTCAAAACATATCCAATCAAAATTTTTAGATAGCCATTTTGTTCCACGTAGTTGAAAGTTTTGGAAATTAGGTCTTTAAGGATGACAACCCATCCCCCCCGTAGGTTATTGCCCTGGGAGTACGTAAGGTTTTTATAGAAAGCGATGTTGAAAAACACCAAAAAGGGCTCATTCAATTGAAAATTGAAAGGGCCAGTGCCCTTTTAATAGTTGAAAGTGATTGAAAGGCAACTAACCCCCCTCTGACGCCCACCATTTCCCCAAACACATCCAATCAAAATTTTGAGATATCCATTTTGTTCAACGTAGTCGAAAGTTCTTGAAATTAGGTCTTTTAGGATGATAACCCCATCAGAGCCCTCAGTGCAAGGGTTCTAAGTTATGCCCTGGGGGCATATAAGATTTATACAGAAAGTTGTTGTAGAAATTTCAAAAGGGGATCATTAGATTGGAAATTGGAATTGCCCTTTTTAAGTGTCGAAAGTGAGTGGAGAATAATGAACCCCCCTCTCACGCCCACCATTTCCCCAAACACATTCAATCAAAGTCTAGAGATAGCCATTTTGTTCAACGTAGTTGAAAGTTCGGGAAATTATGTATTTAAGGATGACAAACCCCCCAGAGCCTCCCAGGGCAAAGGTTTTAAGTTATGCCTTGGGGGCATATTAGGTTTTTAATGATAGAGTTGTCATAGAAACTTCAAAAGGGGATTATTCCATGGGAAATTCAGAGTTCTATTACTTTTTTAATTAATCGATTGGAATTTGACAAAAAGTTCTCGGAGGGTGACTAACCCCCCTCTCACGCCCACAACTTCTCCAAACATATTGAATCAAAATTTTCGGACAGCCCTTTTTTTCACGTTAGTTGAAAGATTTGCAAATTAGGTCTTTGAGGATGACCACCCCCCCCCCAGTCCTCAGGGCGAGGGTTGTAATTTGGACATATAAGGACCCTGGTTGTAAGTTGGGTTGTACGTTGGACCCTGGGGACATATAAGGATTTTATTGAAAGCGTTGTCGTAGAAACTTCAAAAGGGCTCATTTGGTTGGAAGTTGAAACGGCTAGTGCCTTTTTTAATAGTTGAAAGTGATTGGAGAAAGACTAACGCCCCTCTCACGCCCACCATTTTCCCAGACACATCCAATCAAAATTTTGAGATATCCATTTTGTTTAACGTAGTTGAAAGTTCTGGAAATTAGGTTTTAGAGGATGACAACCACCCTCACAGACCTTAGGGTAAGGGTTGTAATTTATGCCCTGGGCATATAAGGTGTTTATAGGAAGTTTTGTCGTAGAAACTCAAAAAGGGCTCATTTGATTGGAAATCGAAAGGCCTAGTGCCCTTATTAATAATCGAAAGCGATTCGAAGGCTTGACATTTTTATAGTAAAGATCGATGTGGGTATAATGTATTATTTTGTTGTTGTTGTTTAGACTAGGGCACTTTGTATCGAAGGAGTTGTCGTAGGAACTTCGAAAAGGGCTCATTCGATTGAATGAGCCTTTTTTAATATTGAATGATGCCCTTTTTAATAGTCAAAAGTGATTGGAGGGAAACCAATCCCCCTCCGATGCCCACCCTCCCATTTACTTTATGTTTAAAAACTAATCTTTGCATTAATATTAAATCAAATAGCACTGCTACCCTACCAATCCCCAATGTAACTTCTTAGCGGCATTCCAAGAACAATCAAAGGTATTATGTTCATATCTTTGGCGCTGTTTCTGCTCCTGAACCATGAATACGTCAAATAGGGTAAGTGTATCTGAGCTATCAAAGTAAGTAAACAGATTGTCTTTTGAATGGTTTCAAGTTTTCCATTTCAGGTCAACTAGAGGAGGTATGAAACTAAATTAAATACTACTATTTATGTCCAGATTTTAAAAGGGTGTATGTTGTTAAAAATTGCTGAAAATTTTTCTCCAGCATACAAATAGCAGGCCAAACTATAAATTCTTAAAAAAACAAAAAAATTTAAAATATTATTTTCTTTTTCTCTGAAAAGACTATGTCAATATAAAACGAACAGACATTAATTAAAATAACTTTTTCCACAAAGTAAGTTTTTCAAAGAAAAGTAAAGAACTCCATTAAACAAAAAATGAGCAAAAATAAAATCAAATAATCTACCAAGCGTGAAACTACCACAAATCAGCATTGATAAATAAATGAAACCCAAAACGAACAGAAATTACAATAATTAACCGAGTCAAACTCAAAACGAGCAGAAATTAACTTAAGTTGGGCTCAAAACTCCTATGCCTTCCCAAGGCCAGAACATAATTTGCACTTTACTGAAAAAAATTCAAATGAATGTGCATTGTCAGTTTAATATACACATACTGATACTTATTAATCAAAAATGTTATTATTATTTGATTTGTTAAAGTTATAAATGTAAAAACATTTATATTTTTTTCAGTAAAGTACAAATTATGTTCTGACCTTGGGAAGGCATAGGGGTTTTGAGCGCAACTTATGTTAATTTCTGCTCGTTCTGAGCTTGACTTGGTTATTTATTGTAATTTCTGTTTGTTTTGGGTTTCATTTATTTATCGATTCATTTATTTTCACGCTTCGGTTTCATTTATTTCACGCTTGGTAGATTATTTGATTTTATTTTTGCTTATTTTTTTTTTAATAGAGTTCTTTACTTTTCTTTGAAAAACTTTTTTTGTGGAAAAAGTTTTTTTTAATTAATATGATTATAAGGCAAAGCTAAGGAATACGGCATTAAACTTTCCAGTTCCTTTCGACGGTGCTGATCTCAGTTTCATGGACCTTCAGCCAGGAAGTGCAATGGGGGCGATCCAACCTGTGCTTTCGATCTATTATCTTCAAATAAATTGTTCTAATTAGAATTAGCTTGAGAAGTGTCATTTGCTGGCTGAAGATTTTCAGATAAATCAAAACCAGTTTTTTGACCCCTATACAAGTGCTTGCCTAGAGCATTTTAAAGAAGAAGACGAAAGAACCGAATTCCAACGACACTGCAAGGTTGAGTCTGACAACTTTGACTCTTTCTCACAACTTTACTTTTTAAAACAATAAAAAACTTCAGCGTAAAGACCGGGGCGTTGAGGAGAGGACAGCACCTTTCATATACGGAATAATTTCTGCTCATTTTAAGTTTTAATGTCGATCCTTACTTTCAGTTAAAAAAAACTTGTTTTTTATTTAATTTCTGAACATTTTTTAATTAATGCAGGTTTTGAATTTCCATCACCGTATATGAATAATTGAAACAAAATTGACATATTAATTTAACTTTTTTAAACTAACAACAACCTTATAATAACTTAAGTTTGATTTTTGTTCCAGTTGTTTAAGAATGACTCCTGAATCATAAAGGCTGTTTAATTAGAATAATAACCTCTTTTAAAAGTTAAATAAGAAACTTTAGCGTAAGAGCGAGCTATTGAGGAGAGGCAACCACACTCATATACGTTATATTTTCTGTTCGTTTTAAGCTTTAATGTTGCTTCTTACTTTCAGTTGAAAAAATATTTTTTATTTAATTGCTGATCGTTTTCTAAATAATGTAGGGAAATCCAGCTCCCCCTCTCTGACAAATTCCCTTCCCCCACAAGGAATTTCTCCATGGATAGATTCCCCCACGTAGCTTAAATTAGCGATATTTGCGGAACTAATTTTGTGAGGCATAGTAACGAAACGGCCAAAGAGGTCGAAACTATTTTGATGAAAATGAAAGTCACAAGTTGAGCAACTTTCATATCACTGAAATGAATGAAAGAAAAGATCATTAAAAGATATACGTAATAATTTATGTTTGGTTTAAGTTTTAATGTTATTCCTTGCTTTCAGTTGGAAAAAAAAAGTTTTTTTTATCTAACAACAACCACAAACCAAAGACATACAATATCTTTTGTTTATTATCACATAAAAATCATAGTTATGAAGCTGCTTAAGATGAAATTAAATGCTAAGATTGGCCAGAAAACAAAACAAACAAATTATTGCTTATATCGGCCATTATTTAACATATTTATTATATCGGCCTTTAGCGTGAAGAACGAGGCATTGACGAGGGGGTGAACTTCCTCATACACATAATATGAGGGGGTTTGCCCCCTCGTTAATACATCGCCCTTTACGCTAAAGTTCGAATCTTGTTCCAATTCTCTAAGAATGACAACTGAATCACAAAGGACGTTTAATTAGAATAATTAACTCTTTTGAAATTACTAAAAATACTTTAGTGTAAAGAGCAAGGTATCGACGAAGGGAAGAACCCCCTCATAAACGCAATAATGTCTGTTCGTTTTAAGTTTTAACGTTACTCATTACTATCAGTGGAAAAAACTTTTTTTTATTTAATTTCTGATTGTTTTTTAAATAATGCTAGGAAATCCAGCCCCCCCTTCATAGAAAATCTCTTCCCAAATGAAAATATCTTCCATGGAAAGATTTTCCCACGTAACCAAATACCCCAGACTCCCCACCAGAAAAAAATCCCCCTGAAAACGTCTGTACACTTACCAATAACTCATAATATATGTAACCAATGGGCAAAGTTTTCTCCAACAAGGCAAATTTCCAATAAGGCAAATTTTCTCAGGCTCGTAACTTTTGATGGGTAGGGCTAAACTTGATGAAGCTTATATATTTAAAATCAGCGTAAAAAATCCAATTCTTCTGATGTATCTATTGGTATCAACATTCCGTTTTTTAGAGTTTCGGTTATTATTGAGCCGGATTGCTCCTTACTTACAGTTCGTTGTCACGAAATGTTTGATTAGCTTTTATGCGTTTTGTTCAGCTTTTATGTTATGCTTTCATTTATTCTTTCTTGTAACAAATCTTCTATTCAAAAAAAGGTAACCTTAAAAAAGCACTATATAGCTTACCTTTTCTAAAGAATTTTCCTTCATTTTTATTTACAAGACCCAGGTCTTCCCAGTGAGAATAATTGACGGAAGGATTTATCGCCATATTTTCAAATGTCGTATGCTCAACTATCATGCGCACCTTCAAATGAAAAAGCAAGTGAACGTAGAGAATATCAAGAAGATTAAAATTACGGAAAGGAAAGAGAGCATGCTCTTCATGCAGAACATGCAGAACATTTGTTACATGCAGAACATTTCTATTTATGAGATTTGCAGAGCTGTTTCCTCTTAACTACATCTCAATCCGCCACTAATTCCTGTATATAGCTGTAGGTTACATGGTCTCCACCATGGTGGTCCACCAGAAAACATTAATTACATTGCCCCCCCCCTCCCGACTCAAACATAGGCTATAAAGGCCAAAGCAAATGAAATTTTGACAAAATTAGGCAATCCCCCAGTCCCCCCAGCTGCGGCGCCCGGGGTAGCTGACTCAGCCCCCCCCCCCCCCAGGAACAACTCTCCATACAAACCACAAATCTTGGTAAAAAAAAAGCTCCTGGAGCACTTTTGAAGCTCCTGAAGAACTATTGAGACCAGAATACTACAGTCGAAGTTATTAGTTTAAAGGGGGAGGCACCATTTTTCTTATCTTAAGTTTTTCTTACATTCCAAATGTAAAACTACCACAAATCACCATAAATAAATAAATGAAACCCAAAATGAAGAGAAATTACTATAGACATCCTAGTCAAACTCAAAACGAGTAAAAATTAAAAGGAGTAGGGCTGACAACCCCCATGTCTTCTCAAGACCAGCACATAATTTGTACTTTACTAAAAAATACAACTCACGGTCAATTGTCAATTTTATATACAAATTCTGACATTTATTCCTTAGAGTCTAAATACTTCTTTATTTATTAAAGTAAAAAAGTGAAAACATTTAAAATGACTTTTGTTTTCAGTAAAATGCAAATTATGTTCTGATCTTGAGAAGGTATGGGGGTTGTCAGCCCTACTCATGTTAATTTCTGCTCCTTTTGAGTTTGACTCAGTTATTTATTGTAATTTTTGTTCGTTTTAGGTTTAATTTATTTATTGATGGTGTTTTGTGGTAGTTTTATGCTTCGAAAATTATCTGAATTTATTTCTACTCATTTTTGGCTTAATGGAGCTCTTTACTTTTCTTTGACAAACTTTTTTTATGGAAAAGTTTTTTTAATTAATTTCTCTTCGTTTTTTATTGATATAGTCTTTTTCATAAATTTTTTGTTTTACATCTTTTTGCTTTTCTTCTATTATACTCAATCATTTTCTATTTTTCTATATGCTCAGCGGGGGGAGGGGGGGGGTAAACGCCAGACACCGAGTTTGACAAGGCAGTAAAGCTACACTCTTACGCATCAACTTCACAGGCTTCAGTACTTTCACAGGCTGATACTTCAAGACTTGAATTTTGAGACTAAAAATATTATTTTATACGTAGCTAAAAAGGAAGAAAGATCTTGCCTACCTCCCATGGGCGTAGAGAAGGGGGGGGGGGCAGGGCAGGGCAGCTTCCCCCCCTAGAACTTCAAATTTACGCTAGACATTAAAGAGAACTTTTCGTATGTTGGAATTTTTGTTGGACGTTACCTGTTAGATGGTTAAAAAAGCTGGAAACAAACAGAAATTTCCAAATACCGTTTGCGATATCAACATTTACGTTACGATCTTCAATATTGATTTTCGGTCCGATATATAGATAGGAGACTGGCCCACGATCGGCTGATTTTGAGTTATTTAATTCTCTATGAGTTGATTTAAGCGATAAGAAGTTGCTGAGCATGCCAAAGCAGAAGTAACTCATTCATTACCATCCTTGAAACAGACAATTAGAAATGCTCCACCATTTTTCCACCTGGATGCCTCTATCCAAGTGGTCAAGAGTGCCAAATTTTGGTCACTCCAGCACCGGCTTGGCAATCTGTGGCTTATGCTTGGCCACTGGACAAAAGAAAAAGGAAAGTGAACAGGGGGACATTAAAGCTTGTTTTTCGGCTATAAAATTAAGAAAGAATATGGTCAGCATAAAAAACTACAAAATGAATTTCATTGAGAATTAAAAAAAACTAAAGAGTATTAATTTCTAATTATACATTGACTGATCAACACCAAAAGTAAGCCGCTCCGCTAATGTTGGTGTTCTACCTGTCAGTGGAAGTAGTTTTGTTTCAACTTCTGTCTTTAAGACAATATCCATCTCGTCAGTTAGCGCAAAGTCTCTTGCTCCAGTCTCCTTCCAAAAGTGGACCTTAAGTTCTTCAGTTGCTACTTTTTCAAATGTCTTGTGGTCTGAACATGTGTTAATATAGGCCTCGCTCCAGGTGGTTAAAGAAAGCTCCTACACTGTGACGGTTGAAAGCAGTTGTCCGTCATAGGCTTGTACTTTCTGGCGTTTTTACTGATAGTTTTAAGGCAATCCATAAAACCACGGTACCAATCTTTACCTGTAGTTCCTCCACTGTCTCCACTGCCTTTGCAGTTCCGTTATCCGGTACTTTTATGCTCTTAATAATGGCATAAGTGTATGGAAATTTACGCGCTTCTAGGGGAATACAGTCGAAAGCATATCAGCTATCGTTTTCAAGTAAGTTTTTAGTCCTTTTTCTTGTTCCTCTGTAAATATTTGTCATATGTTGTAGCAGTGTGTAAGGAAACTTAGGTCCATACTTTTTAGAGGGATATTCAGCTTCTCAACTTTTTTTTTATGTAGTCTTGCAGCGTTCCTCTAGAGACAGCCATGGCATATCTAGAGAATCCAACTGACTTCTTGTAGAATAAAACAGGGAAAATTACTGTTTTATTTTCTTCTGGATCACAGCCGCCTTTCTTTCTGTTCTCTTCTGTTTTACTTTTAAGCGTTTTATTTTGAATGAAATTTAACAGGAAAAAACGGAACTTCAGTTCACCTACTGTTCTGACAGGATTAAACAACGCCAGAATTAACGCAGTTTTTGGTTTTAAGCTTGCCTTCAACATTTATATATGCTGTTTACACAGCCTTTACAAGCATAGCCCACTTTTGGACACCTTGGTACGGCATGCGGAATTTACCCCAGGAATTGTGGCCGAACATGGGAGTTCGCTATCCCGCAGGATGAAAAAATACTACCAGCAAACTGGTGAAGATAGCACGTCTTGGAAGCTTCAAAACAGGCAAATAATAAGAGAATACAATGTGAGTTTACAACGCGAGTTTTCTAGTATTCGTAATTAGGCGTAGCTTTTCAGACAAAATTGAACAAAATTCCAGAGGTAATCACCTTAAAACCTGATCCTATCTGATATTTTTGGTAAAAGTATTAATTAAGGTCAGACATTTTAAAAACATACACTGCAATCTGTCAGAGCTTTTATAATCCACCAGAAGCCCCATAGGTTCTTATATTGAAGCTGTTTGCTTTGGCTAGACGTGGGCCGGTCTCCCCTATACCAATTTTAATATTTAATTTTGCCCAACTGTAAACTTTTGAATTGAATTCTTAGAAGAAGCTGTTTTCTAACCATAATGTGATTTGTGTCAAATCGCTTTTGTGGTGTTTATGTTTTCTAGAAATTGGAAGTAGGATAGTGCGTCTCTTATATTATACTGTTGCAGGAAAAGTGGAACATGGAAAATGTTAAAGGCCGAGTTTTAGCGAAATATAGAATGACTATTTTCTAAAGACCTATATTCAAAGGACCTCGGGAAGTATTAGTCAGACCCCGCCCCCCGCCCTCACAGAAGCGGCAGCCCCCCTCTACACAAGATGCTGCCTACGCCCATGCTACCTCCTGCAGTTTCTTTCAATAAACTGAAACATCAGCTTTTCAAACAACATAATTACAACATTTCTAGTTAGTACAATTAAATGCTGGACGCAAAACTATTTTATTGATCGGTTCCTAGCATAAAGTTTAGCAACATTCATAATTTATTCAAATAATACTCAGCGTTGTGTTGCAGCTACAATTCATTTATCAGAACATCAGTTTATGAATATGCAGATGTGGCAGTTTCTATCTTCTATAAGAAATGTTTTCCCAGTAATGATCGAAACGATGTATTATCAGTAACTTCCCCCTAAAGACGCTTTGAATTTACATTGAAGGGTTGCTACAAAATCTTTGTCATTTCGTTTAGTTTTATTTAACATATGTCAATTCTGTACATCAAATTGCAATTTATGATCGTTTTCACCCATGTTATAGACCGGCATATATTTATGTCATTCTACGATCAAACCTCTAACCAAGTAAAATAGTTTCAAATGCGTGAAAACTTGCCAATTTCTTTACGTCCTCACTATTTATTACCCAAAATATACGGAAAAATTGTGCCATACTATCCGTTGAAATTAACGTAAGTTTTCACCCCATCTCTAATGGGCAAAAAGGACATTTGCTATATATGAAAACTTTGAAGTTGATTTTCAAAGAGCTTCCCAGCCAAGGTTATTTTTCAAAATGGTTACATTTCAAAAGATGTATTTTTACTTTAAGTAAACAACTATTTTAGGATGAAAAAATTACCTTCAATAAATAGGCATAAGTATTATACATTATTTGTATACATAAAAAGAAAATACCATGACAAACTAATAGTCCATTCCTTAAATTTTTACTGCTGTGCCAGGGTTGCCACCCCTAGTGATTTTTCATATTGCCAAATGAAAATAAATCATTAAATTAGCACACAAATCAGTAGGTTGTTGAAGAAAATCGTTAAATTAGTCAAAAAATCACTAAAATCTAGTGATTCTTTTTTTTTCACCAGGTGGCAACCCTGTGCTGGGCTCCACTATTTTATGAAAAAAACAATCAAGGTTAGTTTGTCTGAACAAAAAAACTGATTTTCATTTTAAATTTCCTTGTAGTAGCAAACTGAATATCAAAGCTATAGTGGATATGTAGAAAATACAATTTCTTAAGTTTTTGATACTGAAAAATGTAAAAAAGCTTCGTTGTACCATTTTAATCAAAATATCCGACATAGCTGTTAAATAAAATGACTCTTTCTACATAAATGTTTTATTTTTCAAAGGAAATGTCGTCTCACATCTGTTTAATCCTCACAGCGAATACAAGAGGAGAAAGTAATCTATTACTTTTCCATTGCGTATTAAAAGTATTAGTTGTGTTTTAGCATGTTCAACCTGCACAGCGTTATCATATTCGCACTCATTATAACCTATAAATAGCAGCAACCACATATTTGCACTTTTAAGTCGATCAAGCGGGCGAAAAAAACTTCAATAACCGAAAATAAGCACACGATATGAGCTTTTTCCAGAGCCGATAAATTGGGCTAATTTTGCCCATTACTGCAAATCTTGCACGAACAGATGGTTTTTAATGCTAGGTAAATACAAATACATTGAAACAGCTGTTCAAAGATGAAAAATAAATGTCAATTCAAAGTCAAAATACTCCTAAATTGCGCAAGCAACATGACATGTGATACCTGACTATCAAGCTTGATTCCGTCAAATCAGATTCACCATAAATCAAATATTTATTATCAAATAAATCATGGAGCAGTACCTACAATTTGGCAAAGAATTATACTAACTTTTCATCGACTTCAAGCTAGCCTTTGCCCTGATCTGGCAAGCTGGTCTCTGGCATATCTTGACTCACTACATAATTCCCTCTGATATTATTGACATTATAAGGTATAGGCAAGAACACGACAAGACAAGAAGCATGGTTCAGACTAGTGAAGGACTTGCTGAAGATATTTCCATCCCTACAGGAGTCCTCCAAGGATGTCTCCTCTCACCCACCAAGTTTTGTCTATTCCGGAATGCTATGCAACACTTATCCTTAATGATACCTTTTCGACATGCTTACACAACGCGGCTAGTTCCTTGGGAATGGAGATACCAAACAAAACCAAGGCAAAGAGAGTAGTTCAGCCCTAACAGACAGGTCCACCTCACAGCAAAATTATTATCCAGGAAAATAATCAAATAAGTCGATAAGTTCGTTTACCTAGGAGGCGAGCTGACTATCACAAACGACCTCTCAAAAGATATCTAACGGCCACTTGGCTTCTGCCTATGCATTTTTCAAGTAACTACATTCTATTTGTAAAAAAAAAAAAAAACTACCAATAAACATGAAGATAAGACTTTACCGTACTATAGTATTTCGGTTGCGACGTAGGCAGTGGAGGCAGGGCTGCCACCCCTAGTGATTTATCACTATTTCTAGTTATTTTTCATATTGCCTAAAGGAAAATAAATCACTAAATCAGAACATAAATCAGTAGATTATTTGAAGAAAATCCCAAAATTAACCAAAAATCACAAAAATCTAGCGATTCTTTTTCAAGTAAATAAGTAAGTAAATAAGGAGTGAAGCAAGTAAATAAGTACTCTGCGAATAAAAATTAGCACAGAAATACAAAAGCAGAAGAGCCAAATTAAATACTCCAGAGTAATAAATAAACATTTATTGTCTGGTTTTATCGTTTTAAGATAGTTTCTTTAGTGGTTGCACCATATCACACGACTTGAAAAAGTGTATGCTTATAACTTCTTAGCAGGGGCGTCGCTTGGGGATGGCAAGGGGGGGGCAGTTGCCCCCCCACCCAATAATGTGGAGAAAAAAATATTATACATCCCGTTCCCTTTGACTACCCAGATATGGACCCCTCTTGCCCCCCCTCCCCAATAAAAAGGCTGAAGATTCGCCCCTGCTTCTTAGCCCTACTTTTCAAGACTGTCACAGCAAGCGGCAACTACAAACTCCAATCTGTGAGTGATTTCGATCTTCATCACGCTTTATATTCTCACTATTGGTCATTTATCACTTCATAGTAATATAACAGGATTTTCTTACTCAATACCTACCTCGTCATAAGTAAGATCTTTTCCAAGAAAAGTTGAAATCTTTTGAACAACTGCCTCAGGATCTTTCTTCATTTCTTCAAAATGAACAACCAGGAGATTAGGGTTATCTCTATTGTTCCAGTACTCTAAAACATGAGGGAAATACGGCGTGTAGACAACTGCAATAGACAGAAAATACAGATATCAAACAGTTCGTAATAGCGAACTGTAAGTAAGGAGCGACCCGGCTTAATAGTAACCGAAAAAAAAGGAATTTTGATACAAATAAATGCATCAAAAAAATCAGAATTTTATGCTGATTTCAAATATATAAGTTTCATCAAGTTTAGTCTTACCCAACAAAAGTTACGGGCCTGAGAAAATTTGCCTTATTTTCGAAAAAAGGGGAAACAACCCCTAAAAGGCATATAATCTTAAAGAAAATCACACCATCAGATTCAGCGTATGAGAGAACCCTACTGTTAAGTTTTCAAGCTCCTATCTGCAAAAATGTGGAATTTTGTATTTTTTGCCAGAAGAAAGATCACGGATGCGTGTTTATTTGTTGCTTCTTTTTTTCCCCAGAGGTGATCTTATAGACCCAGTGGTCCTATAATGTCGTGGGAGGGCCCATTCAAACGAAAATTAAAAGTTCTAGTACCCTTTTTAAGAGACAAAAATGGAGGTCAACTAGGCCCCCTCCCACGCTAATTTTTTCCCCAAAATCCCCCGATCAAAATTTTGAGACAGCCATTTTGTTCAGCATGGTCGAAAAATATAATAATTATGTCTTTGAGGATGACTTAATCCCCCACCGTACCCGAGGGAAGGGCTGAAAGTCATGAACTTTGCCCAATGTTTAGGCTACATATAGTATTGGTTATTGGGAAGTATACAGACGTTTTTAGGGGGGATTTTTCCTGGGGGAAGGGACACTGCTATAAAGGGGGCACCGGATATTCCAGCATTATTTAAAAAAAAACTGAAAAAATTTTCAACTGAAAAAATTTTCAACTGAAAACTTTTCAACATCAAAAATTTAAAACGAACAGAAACTATTATGTATGTGATTGGGTTCGCCCCCTAGTCAATACCTTGCCTTTTAAGCTATAGTTTTTTTTAGTACTTTCATAAGAGCTATTTATTCTAAATAACGGCCTTTATGATTAAGGGGTCATTCTTAAAGAATTGGAAAAAAAAATCGAACTCTAGCGTAAAGAGCGAGGTATTGACTAGGGGAGCAAACTGCCCTAATATACGTAATAAAAATATACGAACATAGAAGTTCGTTACGTAAGTTAATTCGTAAGTTACGTGTATTTATTACTAATAAAAACGTTCGAAATAAAATTAAACAACTTTCGAGAAAGTCATTTAGCCAAAAAAAAAGTAAAATTAACATGCAAAATTCGTTTTAATTATTCATGTACGGTGAGCCAAAATCAAAACCTGCATTATTTAAAAAATGATCAGAAATTAAAGGAAAAAACTAGTTTTTTTTAACTGAAAGTAAGGAGCGACGAAAGGGGCTATTTCCCCCTCAGCGCCTCGCTCTTCACCCTAAAGTTTTTATTATAAAAATAAAGTTGTGAGACAGAGTCAAACTTTAGCGTAAAGAGCGAGGCGTTGAGGAAGGGACAACCCCTTTCATCGACGAATAATTTCTGTTCGTTTTAAGCCTTAATGTCACTCCTTACTTTCAGTTAAAAAAACTTGTTTTTTTTATTTAATAATGATAAAACCTGAAGACATGTAATAATTTTTTTTTTCTATTAGGTAGAATTTTTCAGATTTTTTTTTTATGGAAAGAACTGAAATCGTAAGCTATACGATTCTTCCATATATTAGTATATTTCTGTAAAAGTAGCACTTTGCTAAAAGCACAAGGTCGACGCAACAAAACAGGATTAAGAGCAGAAAAGACCTAGCCTGCGGTAAGTAGCCGGCAGACTTAAAAAAACCAAGCAAGCTTAGTTTCTAGTAAAGCACTAGTTTTACGATGTTCTACGAATATATAAAGTATCACGAGTCAGTTTATTTGAACCAGTTTTGCCGGTGTATTTTGCATAAGAAATAAAGCGGTTATTTGTGTGCGTTATAATTTTCAATTAGCTTTTTCCTTTCCATCAGTTATATGAGCCATCTCCCAACACTACGGCCACTGGTTCGGCATTAACAACCCAAGAAGGAAAAACGCGGAAAAAAGACAGAGTGTTTGCCATGCGGAAAAGTGATTTTCCTTGCTGTTCAAGATGGGGGACGGCAATTCTCTTCTTTAGGGTTTTCGACCATGGTGATTCCGATGGTGCAATTTTCATTTTTTTTGATCAGATCTTCACGACAAACTTTTCGCAATAAATTTTTAATATTGAAATTAGCCGAAATAAGAGTTCCGTCTCCCGAATTAGATTCGAATGCCAAATTTTTTTCTCTTAACAGTTTTTTTTTTTAACGCCTTTCTAAACTTCCAGTTACAATATACTGATGTTCGTTCTTTACTAGGTTTCAGCCACAGATGGTACCATGACAGTTCAGTAAACAGACATAAGGGGAGAATATGACTCCCAAAGCCCCTGGGGAAAGGGCCATAAACAATGCAAGTTCCCAATTCTTTAAAAATATGGTTTACAATAGAAAACGGGGTCTTGTTTGATATTGGGTCTGTGATCGGCTCGACACCTTTAGGGATCATTCACCGGGTAAAATGGATCACATATTTTTTGTGAGAGAAACTTACAGCCCTAAGTCATTGGATCAAGAGGAACCGAACGTACGACATAATAAATTCAGGGGCAACCCCCCCCCCCAAAAAAAAAAACGGTGCCTGAAGAATAGCCCCAAAAAATTCCTGATCTGCTCAAAATTTGTGTCATATAGATCTTGGGCTAAAGGGACCCCAATGCAAAAGGAAAGACCGAAAAAAGTCCGACAAAGGGCCAAAAACCATTTTCCCCGGCCACTTATCATGGAAGTGTGGTCATAGAAACTTAGGAGAGGGCTCATTCGATATGAAATTGAATTTCCTAACAGCTTTTTACGGGTCAAAAGTTACTTGAGGGCAACCAGCCTCCCTGCCGTGGCCTTTCCTACTACCCATCCTCCCGCAAATGTGATGATACTGGGTCAAAAGTTTGAGATAGTTACTTTGTTCAAAAACGCAGATAAGTATAGTTGGTATTCCTCCAGGGTCAACATAGCCCAAGCCCAAGGGGCAATATTCTTAATTATGCAAGAAAAAGTTGTTTTTTGGCCAAACTTAAAACGAGCAGAAACTAAGATGAGTAGGATTGACACATCCCTTACCTTCTAAAGACCAGCACATAAAGTGTAAATTATGTGCTGGTCATATGAAGGCATGGGGGACGGTCAGCCCTAATCATCTTAGTCTCTGCTCGTTTTGGGTTTGACTCGGTTATTTATTGTATTTTTCTGTTCGTTTTAGGCTTCATTTATTTAATGATGGTAATCTGAGGTAGTTTTACGATTGGAAAATTATTTGCCTTGATTTCTGCTCATTTTTAATTTAGTTTTCTTTGAAAAACTTTTTTGAAATTAATTTCTGTTGGTTTTTTATTGACATATTCTATTTTATTGGTAAAGAAATAATGTTTTAAATATTTTAGTTTTTTTCCTATGAGAATCCATATTTTGGCTTACTATTATATGTTGGACAAAATTTTTCAACAATTTTGAATAATATACGCCCTTTTGAAAATCTGGACACATGTCGTATCCCTTGAGTTTTAGTTTTACACCTCCTCAATTTTCCCTGAAAAATTAAGCTGCCCTGAAATATAAAACATTCTACCTATACTATTTTGACAACCCAGGTGCACTTACACTCTTTGATCAATTGTAAGAGCAGAAGTGGTAATAGTAAGAGCCCTGAAAGTTTCAACTTAAATACCCTTAGTTATTCTTGAGATATTGCTGAGACGTCTTATTGACAACCAGTATGCACATAGGGCCTTTTGATTTAGTTTTAAAGCAACATAAGCTTACCGTAGAAGTTTATACTTTATACCCTATTCCAGTCCTACGATTCCCCACATGGATATCTTGACAACCTGGATGCACCTAATAATAAGACCGTTTAATTAAAATAGATAGCTCTTTTGAAAGCACTAAAAAAAACTTTAGCGTAAAGAGCGAGGTATTGACTAGGGGGCGAATCCCATCACATACGTAATAATTTCTGTTCGCTTTAAGTTTTAACGTTACTCCTTACTTTAATGTTGCGACCAATCAAACCAAACCGCATGTCGTTGTGAGTCTTTTTTCTTTTATATATTTTTTTCTTTCTGAGGACGGCCCCTGGACATAGGGCCGAAATATTCATTCAAATTATCTTCACTGTCTTACAAAAAAATTCCCTGTTGTTCTTCGTGCTTTTGTTGTTTGTTAAAGACAAATAAATATTTTTTGATGATTCATTTATTAGCTAACAATATATATATACACATGAAAATACATAGTTATAGAATTCGTTTAGAAGCATAAAAAAATCTAAAATAAAAAATTCCACAAAAGTTGAAGAGTTGTCTTTATTATACTTGAAAAAATTGTTAGCCCTATTTTTCATCAAAATTACATTTTTTTTTTGCAATAACATAAATAAAAGAGAATTCTGAAATCAAATATATTCGAACGCAGTCAATGGGTGGTAGATATTAAATTAAAATGAAAGTAAATTTTATTGCATAACAAATTAAATCTTGGTGAAATGTTTGACACTGCTGGACGTAAGACCTCTTCAACATTTTTTAGCGATGAACGATATTGGGGTTTGATATGTGTTAAAGCTCAGAAAGTAACTTCACATAAATATGTGGTGTTGAATGGCAGAAGAACATACAATGCCATATCTGCGATTGTGGGAAATTCAGTTCTAGTTCTCATCCAGAATTCAGTCAAGGACTGTTTTGGAAATTGTAGTTTCGAGTCTGAATCACTCAAAAGCTCAGCAAATTCCTCTTGAGTTTTAAGCGGTATGTGATCAATCTCAGTTAAATCAATACGAAACGGAATTTGAATCCAAGCTACCTTTTTGAAATCAATATTTAATATTAAATATGTAAAGAACTAGGTTTCTAGCGCTTTTAAGTGATCTAAAATAATTTTTGCAATAAAAGTTTTACAATGATTTCTCTTGATTACAAAATTGTCGACACTGGAAAATATTTCGAACGATTTTTTTTCCCTATCCTCTCTTTCAAAATTTTAATCTTTTTAATCAAACTTTCAATTTGATCATTAGAAGTAAATATATCGCAATTCTTTCTTTGAAGAGACAAGTTGAGATCGTTTAATTTCGCAAAGATATATACGACAAATAGCACAGTTTGGATAGCCATAAGTCGTTTTGAAGAAAAGCAGCAAGTTCACTTTTTTGTTCGGTTAAGAATATTTCAATTCCGTCTTTTAATAATAAAAATAATAATCTTCTTAAACTTTGACCTCTTGACAACCATCTTACTTCTGCATGCAATAATAAAGTTGTATAGACGGAAATTATATCCTTACAAAGATTTGAAAACAAGTGACTGTTAAGAGCATGGCTCTTAGTGAAATAAAATATAAAAAAAACAAGTTTTTTTAACTGAAAGTAAGGAGCGACATTACAACTTAAAACGAACAGAAATCATTCCGTAGATGAAAGGGGCTGTCCCCTCCTCAACGCCTCGCTCTTTACGCTAAAATTTTTTATCTAATAAAAAAGTTGTGAGACAGAGTCAAACTTTAGCGTAAAGAGTGAGGCATTGAGGAGGGGACAGCCCCTTTCATATACGGAATAATTTTTGTTCGTTTTAAGTTTTAATGTCGCTCCTTACTTTCAATTAAAAAAACTTGTTTTCTTAAATTTAATTTCTGAAGGTTTTGAATTAATGCAGCTTTGATTTTGGCTCACCGCAAATGAATAATTAAAACAAAATTTGCATATTAATTTTACTTTTTTTCTAAATTGCTTTCTCGAAATTTTGATCTGACGTAACTTACGAATTAACTCGCGTAACGAACTTCTATGTTTGTATATTTTTATTACGTATATTAGGGAGTTCACCCCCTAGACAATACCTCGCTCTTTACGCTAAAGTTCAAATTTGTTCCAATTCTTTAAGAATGACACCCTAATCACAAAGGCCGTTAATTAGAATAAATAGCTCTGATGAAAGTAAAAAAAAACCTTTAGCTTAAAGAGCGAGGTAATGGCTAGGGGGCGAACCCAATATACGTAATAATTTCTGTCCGTTTTAAGTTTTGATGTTGTTCCTTACTTTCAGTTAAATAAATTTTTTTATTTAATTTCTGATCGTTTTTTTAAATAATGCTGGAAATCCGGCGCCCCCTTCATAACAATGTCCATTCCCCCATGAAAACTTCCTCCATAGAAAGATCTTCCCACGTAACCCCCGATTCCCCCAAATACCAGAAAAAATCCCCCCGGAAAACTTGTGTATACTTGCCAATAACCCATACTATATGTAAACATTGGGCGAAGTTCATAACTTGCAGACCTTCCCCCGGGAACTGTAGGGGATTAAGTCATCCTCAAAGACATTGTATTTTTCGACCATGCTGAATAAAATGGTTATTTCAAAATTTTGATCGGGTGACTTTGGGAAAAAATGAGCGTGGGAGGGGGCCTAGTTGCCCTCCATTTGTTTTGGTCACTTAAAAAGGGCACTAGAACTTTTAATTTCCGTTCGAATGAGCCCTCCTCCGATATTCTAGTATCACTAGGTCGATACGATCACCCTGAAAAAAAAACAAACAACAACAACAACAACAAATAAACACGCATCCGTGATCTTTCTTCTGGCAAAAGATACGAAATTCTACATTTTTGCAGATAGGAGCTTGAAACTTCCATAACAAAGTTCTCTGATACACTGAATCTGATGATGTGATTTTCATTAAAGTTCTATGACTTTTAAGGGGTTTTCCCCCCTTATTTCTAAAACAAGGCAAATCTTCTCAGGGGTAAGGTGTAACTTTTGATAGGTAAGACTAAACGTGACGAGACTTATATATTTGAAATCAGCACAATAATCTGATTCTTTTGATGTATCTATTGGTATCAAAATTCCGTTTTTTAGAGTTTCGGGTACTATTGAGCCGGGTCACTCCTTACTTACTGTTCCTTACCACTAACTGTTCGATTTATAATCATAACAGTATTCTGAAGCACATTGTTCAATTATGATGCTAATTTATTTGCTGTAAGGGCCTCTTGGTGAATAAGGCAGTGAGTTAAAGTTATATGGTCATAATGAGTAGCTTGAAAAATGATTTAAAACCAATGTTTTTGCCCGCCATTTGCACCATCTGTGCATATTCCACAGCAATTTTTCCATTCTAGACCTTCAGTCTTTAAAAATTCATTAACTTTACAATATATGTCTTTTTCTGTAGTATGTTATAAATATTTGACTTTAATACTTAAATATTTGGATTTAAAATCTCTTGCGACCCCTTGATTTTGCTACGCGACCCCATTTGGGGTCGCGAGCCATAGTTTAGGAAGGCCTGCCCTAAGCCATTCCTGAAAACGGCCCTTTGGACAACCTGCATGCACACAGTGCCTTCTGATTTAATTTAACTTTTCCCTCAATATTCTATTAAATATTCACCTCCATGCCCTTAGCTTTTGTAGTAATAATAGTACGTACATATTGCCTTTTGGTCAGTTGAACATCCCCCTAATCATACGTTTGAAGTTTCAGCTTGATACGGTAAGCCGTTCTTAAGATATTCCTAGTAAGCTCTTTTAAAAAACTGTATGTACATAATACGTTTTGATTTAGTTCAACTTTTCTCTCAACATTTCCTCAAATCTGCACCTCAATATCCTCAGCCTTAGTAGTAGTAGCCCCAAAACCAGTAATTGTAGTAGTAGTAGTAGCAGAGGAGTAGAAGTAATAGTAGCAGTAGCAGCAGCAGTAGTAGTAGCAGCGTGTAAATATTGCCTTTTTGGTCAATTGATCATCCCCCTCATCGCCTCGCGTCTCTCCAAATTAAAAATACTATATGTAAAAAATCGGGAAACTAAAGAATTTACAGCCCTTGCCCCGAAGGCTCTGGTGGCGGGGGAGGGGGGTGACATCCCCAGAAACATAGTTTCTAGACTTTTAAAAACTATGCTGAACAAAATGGTTATCTCGAAATTTTGATCGGATGTGTATGGGGAATTAACAAAGTGGGAGGGAGGATGGTTGCCCTCCAATCACTCTTGAGTATTAAAAAGGGCACTAGAACTGTCAATTTCCAATGGAATGAGCTCCCTCCGAAGTTTTTACGAAGCGCTGCCTATGAATAGAGAAAATTGTCTGATGATTGACGTTTCTGTTTTGAATATACGTTTGATGTTGGAATACTGTATGAGGTTTGTCAACAACAATGTGAACAATATTTTAAACTGGGATTAAAAATAATCCCAGTACCACATTGTATGTAGCAATACCTTGCTATACTAGGAATTGATTGTTTTAATCTACTTTGTATTAGAATTTGGATTACTGACTAAAAAAGAGTTTTTGTTTCTTTCGC
Organism: Artemia sp. Qi Xiang Cuo; assembly: GCF_049724085.1. Taxonomy (NCBI): domain Eukaryota; kingdom Metazoa; phylum Arthropoda; class Branchiopoda; order Anostraca; family Artemiidae; genus Artemia; species Artemia sp. Qi Xiang Cuo. The sequence goes on along the minus strand of NC_142798.1, from coordinate 51,668,412 downwards.
AAAATAAAACTTGGAGTTCTTGACATGTTTCATTTCTTTGGTAATAACAATTCATTTAAACATCGAAGTGATGCAATATACTTTTGCGGTATTTAAGATCCTTTGCAGTATTAAAGGCCTAAATACTTAAAGACCCTTTGCATTTCAAATGGTCCTTTTTCAATTTACCAAAATTAATAGTTCTTGGTAACGAACTGTAACTAACGAGTGATCTGCCTTAACAGCAACAAAAACTCTAAAAAAAGGAAATATGACTTTTTACCTCAATAGTTACATAACGACTGTTCAAACATAACTTTACGCCATAAAACACTACAAAACTTAAGCGCAAAGAGCGTGAGGCTCAGGAAAGGGTAGCCAGTAAACCACGAGAAGTTTATAATTTGTTTAAAAATACTCCTTAATCCATACCAACGACACTTTTTTTTGCAGGACTTCTTCAAGAATTGAGGCAAAAAGTCAAACTTTAGCGTAAAGAGCGTGGAGTTCATAAAAAGGACAGCTCGACTCACATACAGAACAACTTCACTTTAAGTTTGAAAATCACCCTTTTTAAAAGTTGATCAGAAGGTCCGATGTTTCGCTCCTCACCTCTGTCTCTGGCAAGACAACAGTAGTTTTTGGCAATCTCCATGGATTCTCTGAATTTTATTTATATATTGAGAAACACAACCAAAGGTTTTCCTAGGAAAGAAAGATGGTCTTTGAAGAGTAATTGAAAATATGGTATATTATAGGCATAAAGTTTGCATCTTCATTCAATTTTCTTTTCTTCTAAGTCAGTATCAATTGATATGGCATCTTCTTTAAGTCTCTGGTAAAAGTGTCTCATGATACAGATTCTTGCAACATTTAATATACACCTGGAAGATCAGTTTGGGTTTTTCTTTGCTTTATTGAAAGAAGAGAAGATACCTGAGGGATTATACAGTTATGCTACGTCAACCATATTATGTCTTCTATCTTTAAAAACAACATTTTAAACTTAAGGCGTGTTCAAATTTTATTTTTTTATTTAAACATCCTAATTTCTGTATTTAAATATCTCAAATACTTAACAGAGTTTAAGCGATTCATGGTGACGAAAGGTAAGTAAAGACGAGTTTTGTTAGTAGCAACAGAAAATCTAGAAAAAAGAAGTACTAAATAAAAAAAAGAATCAGCCTTTTAAGCTGATTTCAAATATTCAAAATTTATTATCTTTAAGTCAACCTTCAAAAGTTATTAGCATGAGATAATTTGTATGATTTTACTTAGAAAATACACACCTCAAAGGGAACCTGATCTTGATGAAAATGACACCATCCAGTTCAATTTGTCTGAGAACCCTCCAGTGGAAGTCTAAAGTTCCTGGCCAAAAAAAAAACAAAATTCAGTGTGATTCCCGAGATGTGTGGTCACTGGTGAGGGTTCGTTCGTTACCCTATTTTTAACCATGGACCATGGTATTGAACCATTAGTCATACAACGTCAAGAAAGGGTTCATTCTAGCAAAAGTTAAACTTTTAGGGCCTTTTATGCAACAAATGAGATTACATCGCAGCAAAGTACCAACTTCTGCCATATTGTATCGCAAACAAAAAGTTTGGCCTGAATAGGGCCAATGAACTGAAATATTTAATTTTTTCCATTCTTTATTTAATAAGCGCACATTATTTAGGAATTACTATTATTCTTGGAGTATTATCATGCAAAAACTGAACTAAAAGATAAAGACTAGGAGGTTAAGGAAGCGGCGGCCATTCCCCTCCATATTTAGGGCGAACCCGGGCATGATATTAAAAATGGACGGAATAAACAAACATAGCTTTTTTAATTGGACTGCTTGATAAAGGAAGAGTAGGAGGATTAAGGACATACACAAATGACAGTCTACAGTCTGCAGTTTCAGTATAAGTTGAGAAATTCAAAAAAAGGAAAAAAAAAACTATCCTACAATACATAAAACTAATTCTTTTAGCTACACATGACACTGTCAAGTACTGAAAGTGAAATACCTTCATTATTCATAAAGCTTTTGAGAAAATCTCTAAATTCTCCTTTGTAATTAACAAAGCTTAACAGACGGAAGAAATGGTAGTAAGACACTGCGACGTCTTTGGGATTGCGCATAATGTAAATGACCTGCAAAAAATTTTTCTTTATCGAGGATTCTTAGCATCACTGAAATACTTGCTGGATCTATTGTGTCCCAATACATTCAAAGCTTCAGCCTCTTGAATGCCCTTCCCATGTTAAAACACTTGGGTACCACTTAAGCGGTGATCATTTGAACCACCCTCGAAATACTTGTCCGAGTCGTAAAAACGTGCCAAAAATGCATATAAACAAATTTTTGATCAGTTTTAAGTTTTGTTTTGTAATCCCTCCCCCCGTTGAAAAAAATAACGTTATCCCAAACCAAAATCCTGGACACGGCCTTAACAACTGAAATCGCTAATTAGCACGCATAAGAACAGGACTGTGGTCTATTTGCTTCAAAAGAAATTTCCTAAGATGGATTTTGACTGAAGAAGTCATGTCGACCAGTCAACAGATTTTCAAAATTGTCACAGCTGATACTAGGGTTGCCCCTTCACTAAAATCAAATTCGTTATTTTATGACTAAAATACTATCTTAGAGGAAAAAAGTACTAGCTTCAAAAAAGTTCGACATCTGCTGTACTAAGCGCAACACAGTATTGATGAAAATCCCCTTATCTCAAAATACCCAATTTGGATATTTTCAATCTATTAATTTGTTCTTTTAACAAATTAACACTTCTGGTATTTTCATCTTGTATTTTCAATTTGTTAGAGAGTTGTTTACTACCTCAACTGTCAGTAAATTTTCTTGCGGCTTTTCTTAGAGAGAACACTACAACTTCAACTGGTCAGCTCTTATAGTTTGGCAAAAGCAAAACTACTGAAAGTTTTATTTTACCCGAAGCCTATAAATCGCTAATAAGTTGGGATTAAAATCAACACAAAATGTAATACTGCAATATAATTATGCAATATTATATTTGAAGTTATTCCTTTATACATGAATATGTCTTTTCAAGTGTGTATTTGACCTAAGAGACAACTCCAAAAAAAATCATTAAAAAATTAAAGAGCGACATTACAACCTAAAGTCTTAGAATTGACTGGGTTTTACATTTAATGCTATTTTACCCTTGTTTTAACACTGACTAAAGGACTTAGCTTGGTCTTGCACTTAGTCAGCCTCTCACTTGAACCTAACTCCCTTTTAAACAATTCAGGACTTGGCTTGCTTTCGCACCGAGTCAGTCCGCAGCTTGGACTTGGCATAGTTGTGAAGTATGGTATATTTCTCTAAAGAGATACCGTCTTATTGGTCCCCAGTGGGGGGTGATCAAGTCTCCACGAGGACAAGACCTTGGGTAGCGTGGTAGGCAGGATTCGTATCTACTCAAGATGTTGCTAAAACTACTTTAATGAACTAATAGACAAAATACAATACTAGAGTACACTCGTGAACAGTCTTGTTGAAGCCGTAGAAAATCCGAGCTATAGTCAACTTGCACCGGCTGGCACCGTTGATTTGGAAGTGGCTGCTGCATTTTCCAAGCTCACCGTCTATAGTTGGCTAGTGGAGGCTACTGGAACTCTCCAACGGCAGTTGATGTGGAGGTTATTGTTAAACTCTCCCAGCGCACCGTATTTTATAGAAAGGTGGAGGTTGCTCGAACTCTCCCAGCGGTGTTCCTCTAACCACTTGTCACGGTTGGTTCTCAAAGCTGAACTGTCCACAAGTTGTCTTTTCCCCCGTCTTATCTTCCAAGGCCCAAGCATACAATTCTGGTTCCATGACCCCCAAAGTAGCCTCTCATTGGCCGGCAGATTTTTAGTCATTTGATCCACTGCCTTGAATAGAAAAGAAGGCAGAAACAAGCACTTAAAACAACACATACCCAACTATACCCTTGAAGTGGAACATGTACTAAATACCAAAAATATACCCTTAACGTAATAAAACACTAAATACGAGAAATACACTTATATCTAACTTGCGTAAGCCTAGCAACAATCTTTACATAGTTTTGTACTGGTTAAGGACTAAGCTCGTTTTTATTTGACTAAAACTGAGACTCCTTCCAAGATTCATGTTCAAACAAGATGTCACTTGCTTATTTTCTGCTAATAAGTTGGTGACAGAAGAATTGAAAGGGCTAGGGGCCAAATTTGAATCCCCTATAATACAGATTTATATTCTTTGGATGGTTCATGGTGTTAACTAGGGCTAATGGGGTGGGATGGTGGTTATATTCCATAAAGTCAGGTGTTGAATCTTTCGAGGGTTTCGAGTATATTGACATTTCAAAATTTTGACCCGATGTC